>NC_079540.1:8687095-8987095 GCF_003711565.1 Takifugu flavidus
ATAATTAGAAATAATGTGAGGGGAAGGCGCTTCTGGGCCGGGTTCGGCTGCCTTTTTAATTTAATAACTGCATATGTGAAGCACCTCCCCTCTGGTTCCCCCGAGCCAGAACTTTGGCTAAAACCAGCGTTCAGCCGCCAGCGTCCGGGTCCAGACGCACGGGTGTCGCCTCATTAGCGTTCCCGTGTGGACACAAAGTTGTGACAGCCGATAATGTGTCAATTAGCACCACCTTCCACACCCCAGATGACCGTTCTGCACGTCTGTCGATATAATCAATTACAGCTCCCCCTGCTCGCCAGCGCTCGGTACCATCAGTCCATTAAAGCCCGAGACTATGGATTAGTGAGGAGCCGCCGCGGGGTCGGCGGCGCCCGCTGTCATATAAACAGAGGCGCCGAGATTCTGGATCAGACAGGGAATCGTTAAACACCAAACAACACCAATGTAGGACAAATTAGCATAGCGGGACATTTTCGGAAAGAGCTTTGGGACGGATTTTCTGTGGGTTCTGGACATCGGGCAGGTGGTTCCTCTGGAACCGAAACCGGTCCAATGATCTCTGGCGGAACTCAGCGGGCGACAGAGTCGCTCCCCAAAAAGGAAGAGTTTAGTCTCTGATCGGACTTTTAATGAACGGCAGGTTGGGAACGAGCTCGGGGACGATGGTAAACACACACCGGGGAGTCGTCTCATTAAACGCTCTGTTCAGGGTTTTATCCATCACGCTGCTTTTCTCTTGTGGACTCTGTTCCTCCCAAGGACATAAAATATTGTTTCATTCTGTGTATCTGCGCTTAATTTGGCTAAATGTGGCTGTTCCGTCCTGATTTTAGCTCGTTTTCATGTTATTTCAGCGCCCTCCTGACTGATGGTCCCCGTTAAACAAAGCTAGAGGTTGAAAGGTGACACACACACGCTACTGGCTGTAATTAAACATTCAGCCTATTTAGTTCAGTCTAAACCTAGAAAATGGCGACATCTGCTTTAGCTCTGCGATGTGTTCCAGTGCTTCTGCCCCCTGAGCAGCAGCGGATGGTGGTGCGTCATTAGCTATATAACAAAGTTCAAAAGTCATTTTATATAATGGAACATCCTTGTGAGGAGTCAAGCAGAAGGTGTCTCCAGAAGCCGCACCTGAGAGACATATTTGGGCTCGTTAGGAGCCCCCCAAGAGGCTTCCGGTGGTCCCATTCCTCCCAACAAGGGTGTGGCGGGTATCTGGGAATCCCCAGATTCCCACTGATGTTTGGGTCAGGACACGGTGAAGCGTGTCCCTCTCCAGGACTGTGAGGTGCGTTTGGGGTCATTAACCAATTAAATCCATTTATTTTAACCCCGTTTCGTCCCGATGTGTCCCGGGCCCCCAGGCAGCAGCACGACCTGGAGGCAGGACCCGTCCACCCCCATGTTGGACAGGTGTTCTTTCCATGAAATCCGAAGCCCTTTGTTCTCCAAACACCCCCCATCGTGACCTCCCCTGCTCCTGTTTGCCATGTGTGAGTTACACCTGATGTAAATCCCAGCGATCCACCTCCGTCTGAATCACGTCACCATTTTCGAGGTGCTACTCAACTCCCTGATGCCTCCAGGAGCAAACGCACAACATGTGCCCCCCCCCCTCCGAAAACACGACCTCACCGTTGCTGCCGTCAGCCTCGTCTTCTGTTACCAATATTTGCCGCTTTCTTATCTTCGCTGGCATCCGAAGCAGGAGGAGTGTTTGCTTTGGCAGCTGCTGAGCATCTCTGTCACACACACACACACACACACACACACACACACACACACACACACACACACGCGCGCGCACACACACACACACCAGCAACCGTCTAGAAACCGTTTCCTCTTGTTTAAAAAGGAGCAGCCAGATAAGATCCAACATCGACGACCCTGAACCCAACGCAGAGCCTCCCAGCGGTCGGCCCGTTTCCAGAATGGAAGGAGAACCGAGACCAGAGCTGCACGACCTCTAATACACTCTAAAAAATTCACACGCTTCAAATAAGAGGAAACAATTGTGGGCTTTTTTTTTTTTACTTTGCTGTTGAGCTTCAGCCTGTAAAAGAAGAAGAAGCCGTTTCTTTGGGGTTATTGATGCAGGCACAGGTCAGAGACGCCTATTGATTTGTGGAGTGAGGCCCCCTGAGATGCAGCAGGATAAAAGTGCTGCATACAAACACGGTTCTGCTGACGGTGACGTGATGATGGACAGAGCGGCACAGCCCCCCCCCCCCCCCCCCCCAGGTCCAACATCCATATGAGGGGAAGTCATTTCCCCACTGTGCGTGGGTGCGGGGGACTCAGCAGCCCCTCCCACACAGGTAGGAAGCCTTTTTCCCACCAGGAGAACCACAGAACCATCCAACAGCTGGTCCTTTTCAGGGTAAATCACCGGGGTGGGGGAAGGGGGACTTTGAGAGTGCAATTAATTGGTCAGACTTCTCTGGGGAGTTAAAGTCCTGGGGCATTCTGGGTTTTTTGGGGGGGATTTTATAACCCTCACTCCTTTGTCCCCCTCCCCCCCCCCTCTGGTCTCCCTGTGGCCACCGGTGACCCGGTGTTGGTGGCAGGTGTGCAGACCGTCCTGCAACACTTACAGGTACGGTCACACCTGAGCTCCGTCAAACTGTCTGTTCTGGATCAGGAGAAGATGCTCGGAATAAAACACACTCACCTGTCGTCTGGGAACACCTGTGTTTGTGAGGACTTAAACAGGAAGTTGTGCGCGGTGCAAGTGAAAAGCTGTTCTGTGTCTTTGTAGCGCACAGGCGGGCGGATTCACGTGTTTCGCCTAATTTGTGTGAACGCTTGGTGACAAGGCGCGTGGACCGTGTACGTGCACGGAGGCGGGTTGTGTGTCGCAGTCTGTCTCTCACACACACACACACACACACACACACACACAGGTGAACCATCCTACCTGGCGTGAGGGACATCGATGCTGGACGAGACCACTTTGCGCTTCTGTTCCAGCAGGGACACGGACCGGGTGTCGCCGTCCCGGCCCGCGCGCTTCCCGTCCCCCTCGGGCTCCTCGGGGCCGCGGCCGTTGCCGTCCACCTTCTGGATCTCCGGCGCTCCGTTACTGGCGCTCTGCTGCAGAAGCATCCGCACGGGTTAGTGGGAAGGCAGGACAGCGGGATACAACATTTTCGACGCCATCAACACCTTTTCTACAGGCATTGCCTCGTTGCCCACTGACCCGGTGACCTCTGACCCCACTGACCCGCTCAGTTTGTGTTCTGCGTCTCCGGTAAAACCACGATGGAAAGCGACCAAGAGAGGCAGCAGACTCTAAATCTGCGTTTGCCTCTTTGTTCCCACCATCCTCCCAGGAATTACTCCCCCCCCATCAGGGTGATCAGGTGACACACGGCAGCCCCAACTGTACAGGTGCCGGTTCTGTCCGGCGCCGATCAAACGGATCAGCTGGGGGATTCCTTAAATGTGTCGGGAGATGAAGCGTCAACAACCGGACTTTCCCCCCTGCACGTTTACTCCAAATCCCTGCTGGAAGAACCACTTGGAACCGTCGTGTTCTGGGCGGTTCCGGTCGACGTTACTGTGGCGTTTCGTCCCGACCACCGAGGAATTTCTTCGTTTCCAGCTCCTGATTAATTGACGTCGTTGTGATTTCATGGCGAGTGACCTGATTCGCTCCTTTTGTTTCAGAATTAGATCAACGGGAGGAAATTAAAGGATTCGGATGGAAGAAATCGGGTTCGGAGACGAGTTCAGGGCGTTTAATGGGCTCCTGGGCTTCACGTGCACGGACAGACAAGAGCAGGGCTGTAACCAGGGGGAGGGGGGGCTGCTGCACCCGTGACCCCGCGACCCCATGACCCCGCGACCCCTCCGCGATGCCCAGCCGGCCAATGAGGCTGCGCTCGGCCCGTTTCATCGGCGGCCCCCCGGAGGACGGGGACAGCAGCGCCGCCAGGACGGGCGGAAACAAGCAGAAAACTGTTGCACGGCCCACAACAGTCGCTCAGAGGAACCATTGGATCAACAAGTCGTCCCCCCCCCCGAAATAAAAGCCATTCTGGGCATGGTGCCAAGAATCCAGCGTCTTTGGAGCCCGATGCCAACTGGGGTGCCCGCTTTGTGAGGGATGCAGCTGCTGCTCCGACCAGGCGGCGTGTCGCCCCCCCCCCCCACACACACACACACCACACACACACACACACACACACACTTTAAAATGCAAAGCAGTCATCTAACTTGATTAAATGTACAAAGGAACATGTGGGAAAATGCCCCAAAAAGCCAGAGTGGTCTCCCCCCCCCCCAGGGCTTTTTGTGTTGCTGGTTTTGGACCTCAGCAGACTGGTCCTGAGAGACTGGACCATTGTTGTGGTGGGGGGGGGGCTCTGCTCCTGCTATACCCATCGAGCCTGCATCACTGGCCGTAGCGAGGGGGGGGGGGGGGTCAACAACAACATGTCTCGAGACGCTCTCAGCACCACGTCCGTCTCCCCCCTGCTGTGAATAGTTGGTTGCTAACTTTTGGACGCTGCCTCACAAGTTAACTTAAATCCCAGATATGGCTGCAGCCACACACACGCACACACACACGCACACACACACACACACTTTAAAATGCAAAGCAGTCATCTAACTTGATTAAATGTACAAAGGAACATGTGGGAAAATGCCCCAAAAAGCCAGAGTGGTCTCCCCCCCCCCCAGGGCTTTTTGTGTTGCTGGTTTTGGACCTCAGCAGACTGGTCCTGAGAGACTGGACCATTGTTGTGGTGGGGGGGGGGGGGTCAACAACAACATGTCTCTCAGCACCACGTCCGTCTCCCCCCTGCTGTGAATAGTTGGACGGGTTGGTGCTAACTTTTGGACGCTGCCTCACAAGTTAACTTAAACCCCAGATATGGCTGCAGCCACACACACACACACACACACACACACACGTGCAATCAGAGATCACAGGTACACAAAGGAAACGTAAAGGAGCCGCAATGATCCCAGTCTGTCAGGGGCCGAGAAAATAAAGAGCAGGAGGAGAAACGGCGACCAGAATAAAGCAGAATCGAGCTGTAAACAAGTCCCGATCCTCTCATGCATTCCTCGGTCACTCCCTTACTATAAAAAGGGGGCAGAACACACACACACACACACACACACACACACACACACACACACACACACACACACACACACACACACACAAAGGAACACATGCACTTCTGCAGAAACTGTTTACACTGTGTCGCCCTTGACTTCATATTTTGCGGCCATGTGACGCCAAATCTTGCGAGTTGGACACGGAGGCGACTGGGTCACAGCTAATGGGACCCGTGCCACAGCCGCCAAACGTGGACCGTGTTGACCCGGACCGCAGAACCACCAGAACCTACAAAGTGCGTGCTGTAAGGCGACAACAGTTGCATTGTGTTCGCGTAAAGCCCCGTGATGTTCAACTGTAACCAACTGCACCAGTAGCGAAGATAACTACTCGCAGATGTGCAACTGGGGGCGCGGGGCGCTGCATTATTTTGGATAAATGTTATATAAAGACAATGACTTCGTGCGTGCGCGCGCGCACACACACACACCATTCCGAAAGGCTGCAGTCACGGTGTTTGTTTTCCTCGGCTCACACACCCACCAGCCCACATAAACATTGCGCAGGCACTATCAAGCCCTTTGTCCCGCATATCTGCGGTCGCTAAACGTCGTGACAGTCCGCAGTTTGACGCCAAATCGCGCACGGCCGCGGTCGTGCGCGAAGCCTTTTCCTGAACGAACGCGCCAGCAGCGGCCGCAGCGGCGGCGACACGGTTCCGCTCGCCGCGGCGCCGGAAGCGGTTAAATGCTGCAAAACAACCGCGCAACAATCCGGGCGTGCGCGCAGACCGCCGGTCCGGGGCGCTCCTGCGCGCACGCACGCACTCGCATACACACCTTCAAGCTGGACTTGAGCGGTCCTTTGGTCGCGGGGTGGCTGAAGCCGGTGGCGATCTCCTCCTCCGCGAATTCCTTGAGGCCGCCGTCCTGCATGAGCACCGCGTAGACGCTCCGCCGCCCCCCCGCGGCGGCCGGAGCCTCCCGGTTGTCCTGCTTGACAGCCTGGACCACTCCTGTCACCGGCGCGCCGTCCTCCGTCGGACTCGGCGCATGAACGCGGCTGCCGAGGACCGACCTCTTCACCAAACGCCTCGTATGCATGTCCCCCCCCCCCCTGCAAAGTAGCTCAATGAATTCAGAGCCGAGAGACGGGTGACTTTAAACTATTAAACGTCGAATTCTGGCGGGTAAACAAGAAAAGCACAGCACCGCAGCGGGCACGCGAGACGCTCCAACAATCCGGGTGCGACGTTGGAAAGCGGCAACATGCTCGGGAGGCGAGAACTCCTAAATGCGCCGCGAACTAAAGCCCCGGGGGGGGTGAAACGAGCGCACTTCGGGGGCAAAGGCGAGCAGCGAGCGACGCGTTCGCCGCTAGCAGCCTCCTCATCTACCCGGCTAACGCTCTTCCTCCGTTCGACCTGTTTGTTTTCCACACCGCTCCCCGCGAGCTCGGCGGTCGGCGGGAAAAAGCGGACCGGATGCGGCCCTGAGGAGCGGCGGACGCGGTCGTACACGATTTTTAAAAATCCCCGTTTAGACGCGAGGACGCGACTTGGGCGGCGCGACGCGGGCGCGGGGGGCGTCGTCGAATGGCTTCACCCTCGGTGTCTTTGCGCGCGTCTTCCTCGCGGAGATGCCTTGAAAACGCGCATAAACGCGGCCGTGCGGTGACTCCCGCTCCCGCTGACGACAGATCCAGTCCGCGGGCGGCTGCGACCGAGCCGTGGCTCTACCGGCGGAATGCTGCCTGTAAACATGTGCGGTTCGGCGGCGGGGACGCGCCGCGATTGGGCGCCGCAGCACACGCCTCCACAAGCCCCCGCCGCCCCGCGCCCTCCTCCAGCAGAAGGCAGCGCCAGCCGAGAGGATGCTCCATTCAAAACAATGACGCAAGGATGGAGAGGAAGCGGGCGGGTGGGGGGGTCCTTCTGAAAGGAGGGAAGAAAAGGGGGGAAGGAGGAGGCCAGAGTTTGGGAAAGAGAACTTCCAGCCACACGGGCCGCTCGGTTGTTGCCGCTCTTTGCGGGGCAGTTCTCCGGTCACATCAGGTGATTTATCAAGTTGGGCGTCGCACCTTCCTCCATTCTTCGGGGTAAAACTGCACGAGCGCCTTCACAAGCAGCCGACACCTTTGCAGAAGCAGCTTTTCATTACGAACTTCCCCGAGTGTGATTAAAGGACGCCCGTTATCAAGTTTATGACCCACGTGGCAGGTGGGGCACTATAAGTGAAAGAAATAGCCCGATCAACGTCTGTTGTTTATAACCACGTGCTGCTTGAAACACAGTGAATGAGTCAAAAGACTGTTCGTTATCCATGTTGTTTTTATTTGAACAATTCAGGTCATAAAATATTTACATGCAGAGGATGGAAAATCCCGACAGATGCGGTCGTCATGTCCAAAAGTGGCTTCTGCCTCCTGATCAAAGGCAGGCGTCACCACGGAGTCGTCTGCTGCTTGTTGGGGGGAACAAATGGCCTCATTACAGGAGCGAAGGGGGGGGGCGGAAGGGCGCGGATGACCCTCGACCCCATGTGCTGGATGTGCATGTTTATGTGAGCAGCTACAGAGAATAACTGATTTTAAGGACGTACCTAATAACTGTCAGTGTGTTTGTGTCTTCACTCCACTGGGCAATAAACCCCCCCCCCCACGACAGTTCATTTCCTCGGAGGTCATTAGGACCCTCCAACAATACCCGGCCGGCTCGCTCCTCACAAACGCCGCGTCCATTTAGTTTGAATTATTTCTCCGTGACGCCGCGAGGAAATGCGGAAATTCAAAATGTCTGGCAGAATTTATGAATTTAACAGGCTGTGTTTATTAAAGGGGGAGAGGGGCGACGTGCTGCTGCCTGTCGAGCTGGAGATGCTGCGGACGGAATATTTGAGGTGGGTGGAAGGGATGACATAATTACGCTCGCTCCGAACACACTCGGCACAAGTGAGAGTGACATTTCATGGTTTAAAAACAGCTTTAAAGTGAAAAAAAAAAGCACACCGTCGGTAATGCCACGTTAATTCAGCTCTTTAAATAAAAGTACCACACTTGATCTCCTAAAACACATGTACCAAAATACTGTACCTTACTTCTAGCATGTGACTCAAAAGCTATTTTACAACCTTGAGTGACAATAGTCAAGACAAAAAAAAGGGTTTTCCTTACAACAAAGCAGATATATATCCACCAAAACGCTCCGCGGATTGTAGAAAACAGTCAAGGCTTACGTAAACTAACATAAACTAACAACTGGTTAAAGTGGTAACCATATATAAATATATATATGTATGTATGTATACGTGTCGGAGCAAACTACATACAAACGTGTGTGGTCCTCTGATAGTGCTTCTGCTGGGTTAAATGCATTTATACTGAAGGGTGCACAGATCTTGTGATGGTTCTATAGAAGCGGTACCGTGACGCCAACCTTTGTGCTTCAGAATCAGGCCTGGTGCCGTATGAAGAGCGTTTACTGTACCAAACTACACAAAAGCAGGAACATAAAGGCGGCCGACTGGCAGATGTGGGTTCACACATGACAAGTCTCTTGAATGGGTTTTAATCTTCGCTCCCATTGGAGCTTTTTAAAGCCCAAACTCAAGGGTTCTAAGGGGAGCGTGTACCTTCACTACTGCTGCCACCTCACAACTCTTCATCGGATAGGTTTGAATAATACGTATACCTGTGACACTTCCATCAAAGCCTATTACTTTTCTCTAAAAGACACACAAGTGTTTCACAATTATACAACAATATTAATCTTGCAATAAATATTCACCAGGACAGCGCGACAGGGACTGTAAAACACCTTCAACTGACTGGAAAATGTGTCAACGTTAGCTTGGGGTTTTCCATCGGGGGGCAGCTATTGTTTGATTTCCTGCCCTGTCGTGTGGCGAAGCGCCGCTCAGAGGAGACAGAGTTGCCTGGAAGTGGCGCTGGTTTCCACGGCAGCCGTAGAAATGGACGCACAGACCCCTTCATATGTACAGTAAGTGCGTTAGCTCCATATGATATGGCACTATTTCTTTACCTCACAGGCACTGGCAGCTTCCTCAGCTAACTTCTAATTCTGTGGTTTTTTTCTACAATCAGTTGCTTTTTTTTTTATCTCCCCCTGAGGTGCTAAAGTTCTACGCTGGAGGAGGCCCGATCGGTACCAAAAACACTTCCCCTGGTCGATAAATGAAGCCTTCAGATATGATAAACGTACCCGAGAGGAGGCAACACCCCCCCCACACACACACACACACACCGAGAGCGGACGTGAGGGAGGAGATCTCAGAGTCGGGACATTTCACCGGTCAGACCAACCTCTCCCACGCACTCGTAGTCGGGCTCAGCCGTGGCGGCGTCCGGCCCCTCCTCGCCGGCCCCCCCCTTACGGTCGTCGTCGGAGCTGCTAGTCTTTGGGAGGCGGATGGTTTCGTAGCCGGGATCCGTGCCGTCCAGGACGGGCTCTTCCGGCTGCTCCGGCTGGGAGTAGATGTCTCGGACGGTGGCGTAGAGGTCGCTGGAGGACGTGACCAGGCCTTTGATCTCTGCGATGCTGCTGTAGTCGTGCTCTTTGTCTTCCTCCCTCACGGCCTCGTCACAGTTTGTTTTGGCGACGGAGGAGTACAGCGGCGCCTGGCAGACACAGCACAGATTAACATGAACCCCTGAAATAAGAAGCACGGAGCAGAGCTGCTTTGTGCTAGCGCGCCGCTAACGTGCGGTAGCATATCGCGTCATGTTATGTGAATGCCGTTAAATTGTAAAGTGGGAAGTTTGGGGGGGATTTATCACACGTTTACCTCTTTGTCTGACAGAGTGGGGCTGTCGATCCCCGGGGCGGGAGACAGGGGGGAGTCCAACTGTAGCAGATAAAAAAAGAGCAAGAATCAGATTTGGGCACGGCAGGAAGAGCACGATGTGACAGTCAAAACATCCCCGAGGCAACGCATCGGATGCTCGTCTTCTCCAGACGGCGGCTGCCGGGAACAGATCCAATATGGCAGCCTTGGCTGAGCGGCGCCCACTCCCGACAGGTGTAGCTTTTACAACGCGTCGCATCCGAAGATACGGTTTGTTATTTATAACACGCCGTCCGTAATGCATCAGTCACCGTTTCCATTCCGCTTTCATTAGCCGACCAATTAGCCGGGACGCCCTGGAGAAGTTTTCATGTGAGTGAAGGTGACCCGTCGTTCCTAAAATGTTTGCTCGTGCACGCTGCCTCCTCCATGTTATTGGCTGAATTGTGATAAGGCGCAATAAGGTGTTTGCACGTGTGGGGGACGGGATTACGGGGCTGTGTTTACATGTGTGAGGTGGATATGGTGACGTCAGCGACACGCAGGAACGGCGGTAAGCTGATTAGGCTAACCTGGGAGGAGGCACAGCCCAGGTGTCCGTCGCACGCCCACGTGCACACATCTAAATCACAATGAGTCCGATTATGTGGCCCGGACGCGCTCGAGGTCGACACAAACAACAACGCGTCACCTTCATCTGCTGCACCTTCAGGGTCTGCAGGCGACACAAAGAACCGCGAACGAGTGTTAGCGCCGTGTCTGACGGTTCAATAACTGCGCGGTCGGGAGTGAAAGGTCACGATCAATCGTTTCTCCTCGAGTCTGCGTCGCTTTCCAGCCTCAAGTCGGTGCGAGAGCGAAAATGTCTGCAGCATTTAGCAATTGGCTCCCCAAAGGGACTCGCATTTTACATACCGGGAACCCCAGCAATGCTACAGACGAGGGCCTGTATGAGTGTGTGTGTGTGTGTGTGTGTGTGTGTGTGTGTGTGGTGTGTGTGTGTGTGAGACAGCGAGAGAAACTCTCTGGCTGTTACTCCAGCCCGAACCATCCATCATGAAGCCAGACTAACTGTCATAGTGATGGTGGCCAGCTGGCGCTCACTTGGCTCTCACACACACACACACACACACACACACACACACACACACACACACACGCTTTGACAAGACAAATCCCTGACCGGTCCTGGTCGTACGCGAGCGCAGACCACGGGGAGTCTGGAACATTCAGAGTTAACCTTAAATCAGCCCCAGGGAGTCGATGCAGCAGGATATATGTAAACACGCACGTGTTGTCGTGTGTGCGTGCATATGATACACACATCTATGCAGCGTGGGGGTGGGGGTGGGGGTGGGGGTGGGGGTCTAACAGAATTACTGCTGACTAGACACGCCGCCGAGGTAAATGTGCTGTGCACTGGTGTGTGTCTGAGCTCGGAAGATGGAGATTTTATCATGAACGCCGGGGTCAGATGAAATGGGAGCCGCCCGCCATCCGCACCAGCAGCGGTAATTAACTAATTGGATTGAACAGCTGAGACAAAGGAAGAACAGAGGAGGACTAAGGTGGGGGGGGGGGGGGGGGGGGCAACAAAATAAAAGGAGTTAATGGCAACATGTTATTGATGCTGCTCAAAAACTATATGGAGTTAATACGTATGGAGGTGTATAATGAGGATGAGGATGATGACGATGATGATGATGATGATGGCGATGGCATGTTTAAACCAGCCTGGGGAACCACCAAGTTTTTATAACCCCCCCCCAAGGGAGCCGTTAATGTACACATGGATGAATCCAGGTGATCCATCTAACGTATAAACACATATTTCAGCTTCCTGCAGGCGCCGGAGGAAAAGTGGCGGGGGAGGGGGGGTTGGGGTGGGGGGGGGGGGGGTCATTAGGATTCGGCTTCCGGCCGCCGCGGACGTCTGCAGTACATCAAGCGGAGCAGCGATCCATCCAGCGGGTGTCCAGACCCGAGGAGGTGGGCCGACACATCAAACGGCGCCGGCGCGGATTGGCGGGCGTGCGCACGTGCGCACAGGAGGTGCGTTAGAGTTCCTGTATGGGGGGGGGGGGGGGGCAGCCACTAGCTCTCTTTATTACCTGAAACTCTCCCTTCACACCCATACTTCTCCCACTTTATTACACAATCATCCCTCCTCTCCACTTCAGACAGCTCGATTTGTAACCCCTGGATTTAGTATCCACCCCCCCCCGTCGCCATGACGCCGAACGCTGTCTGTTCTGTTTCAGTCACCCTCCCATCAACAGGCGTTCACTATCAGGGTTTGATCTATCACCCTCGTTCCATTCCTCCTCCTCCTCCTCGTCCCCCCCCTCGCTCCCCCCCCCCCCCCAGCTTAGCGGCAGATAATTGCGACACGTCTCCCCTTCTCTTTGTTCTCCGTGATCTCTCTCTCCGGTCAGGAACGACAAAACGGACCTGAGTGTGCTCCGCGTGCTGGTTCTTGTGATCTAGATCTGGATCAGAACCCAATGGGACGCTCCTGTTGTGTCGATGGTCTCACCTCCCCGTTGTGTAGCCCGGCGCCGGCTGACCCGTTCACCAGCACCGGCTGGTTGTCGTTTTCGTCCAGAACCTTCTCTGGTACTGGTGGAGGCAGGTCCTCCGGCTCCTCCGGAGGCCCGTGGGAGGGCACGTTGGCGTTATTGGAGCGCCTTTTGGACTCCATGTCGGCGCTGTGGCGGCTCTTCTTTTTCAAGTCGATGGAGGCGTACTCCGCCCCCGCGCAGAGCGGGCCGCGCTCAGGCGTGACCGGGCTGAGGTGGCCATTGAGAAGGGCGTGAGGGTGATGGGGAGGCACGTCAGGGCTCGGCTGGGCGGTACCGTTAGGGAGGCCCAGATGCGCTGGCGGATCTTTGATCTCCTTGACCGTTTCGTACAAGGAGTCTTCGGCGCTCACGTCCCGCGAGGTGGCGGCGATCTCCTTCACAACCTGGGTGTAAAACAAACGTCAGCATTTTACCGCCTCTAATCAAGCGAGCGGATCTCGAATCGGAGTTTTAAACACGGACCTCGTAGGTGCTGTCTCCTGAGGCCGGGGGTCCAGCAAGGGCGCTGTCAGGAGGAATGCTGGGGAGTTCGCGGTCCTGAGGACATTTGGAGGACCTGAGCTCTGATTGGCTGGAGAGAATCTCCTCCGAGGGCTGGGGGCTCGAGGCCTGAGTGTCTGTGAGGACTGGTTTGGCACAGAAGAAGAGCGGGTTAGGAGGAGGTCCGGTTATGTTATTTCCTGGAACAGATTCGGTCCCGTTTTATTTACAGCCTCTGACATTTACACACGGAGAACGAGAGGGAGAACATCACACAGATGTGGTGCTAGGAAACAAGAGCCAAGGTCTGAAATGAAAAAGAAGGCGAAAATCGTTGCGTAACGGCAGCTGCGGAAGCTAAAGTTAATATCGGGAGGAGACGTTAATAAAGGACGGGAGCGCCGCGCGGCGCTGGACCGGCAGTGCTGGCGCTCTCATACCCAGAATCGGCCACGTGAGCGGGCGATCTGGCCCCACGACTTACCTGTACCGCTGGTTAGGGGGCCGTTGCGAGAGCTGCTGACGGCCGCGTCGGTCGCCGGGCTCTCTGCCGACTGGCTGACCGCCTCCTTCTCCGGCACCTGCGGGACAAACAGGCATGTGACGGGTGCTTCTGGCCCAGACGCCCCAGATGTATGAGCCCTCGCCTTCAGCGCCCTGGCCCAGCCTTTTGATGGCGTCACAGGTCTATATATCATGTCACATATTTGATTGTTATCGTCAGTAATCGATTTGATACTTCAGACTGAGCTGCTGCCACTGGTGTGTGTGTGTGTGTGTGTGTGTTTCTTTTTAATAGGACTGACTCACTCAGACACTAAAACCAAGAAAATGACGGTTTGGCAGGGGGGGATTAGATTGATAGGCCTCAGCGTGGTGCGGATCAAAATCAAATTACGAGGGACGACAGGTCACGGATGCCCGCGGGGACATTTGCGTTGCAGAATCCACAGCACAACAACGCTGCGCCTGGCGGGGCTCCAGCCCTGCTCAAGGACACTTCAGCAGGGCGGATTTTTCTGCCCGTTCTGGGCTTTGCTTTCGACTCCTGCTGCGTTTAACGGACTCGGGCATCAGGAACTCAGGAAAACACGCTGAAATTACAGCTGCAAATCCCCGAGGGGCGGCCTGATTAGAAGCCAACTTAATTACAGACTGTGTTTCTGTTGGCAAGGATCCCCCCCCCCCCCCCCCATTCTTCAACTCTGAAAACTTCAGGAAAAGCAGTGAAAACAAGAACCAGTCCAAGTCAGGGAGCTCTTTGTTCAGGTTTGTTGTTTTGCTTCTCTGGATGTGGACCAGAACGTTGTGCCGCAGAAGCCCCACAGCCCCACCTAGTGGCCGCTCCCCCTCACAGCTATTGGCGTCTATGATGTAATCTTTTAACCGTTTTATCACCCAAGCAGTTCGGCGAAGTTCTGTGAAGAAAGCTAACTTTGTCTCAGCATAATTCTTCATTTATTATCTTAATTTCAGTGTTTGAGTGAATACTAAAGGTGTGAAGGCACTGAACGCTTGCTTTATGTCCCCATCCAGGAAAAAAGGACACTGGTAAATAATTAGACAGAAAAGTTAATACTGGAAATGGACAATGAGGAAGTCCCTGAGGCACGCTGGTAAACAGCTACAGAGAAAGACAAATGGAATGAGTGTGTGAGTGCATGCGTCCTTCATTTAAACAGGACGAGACACCCTGGGGTGATGCGTCCACCCCATGATTGTGCGTTACGGTGAAGAAGGAAAAGGTCTCTGAAGAATGTGCTCGTGGGACTGGGAGGCCTTCGCCAAACCACAGAGAGAGCGATGTTATAACACAGCAAGCGGGTGTGAAAGTCAGGCATTAGTCACACCCAAATGTCGCTGCGCTCGCTGAGGCGTCGGCGCCATGTGAGCACGACACCCTCGCCCTCGTCCAAGCAACGTATCTACGCCGCTTCCCTCTTTCTTGAACGTTCTAAAATATTCTGAAGGGGGGGGTGATGGGAGAGGTTCAGGGGTGTCGTCTGCATGACGGAGCTGATCGTGCGAGGTTCGTATGTAACGTGCCGTTGCTGCTTGAAAAATATCCACATTTAATGCATCTGAGGAACCATTACAACTATCAGCCATTTTCCAGTCTGGTTGCCTAGGGAACTCAAGTTTGGGGAGCGAACGCAGCTAGAAATAGTTCAGCGCCCTGCTGGCTGGCTGGTGCTGCCTATGGACACAACCAGTAGCTGCCTGTACTCTCTGTTCTTCGTGTTAAGCTAAGCTAAGCTAAGCTAAAGCTGAGTGCTTTTGCTAGGTATTCTGCGCCTCACTCACTCCGTTCATGAGGTTCTCGTGATCTCCCTCTTCGGGGCCATTGGCCGCCTTCTTCTGCCTGGGATGGAGAGATGAGGGAAGAGAGGGAGATAAAAAAGAAAATGATTACAGAGCTCAAAGGGCAGCGCTGCCATTGCGATTGGTATCGTCAGCATTTCTGTGTGTGGAAAACAAAGCCATTACTGTCCTGGGCTCAGGTGGAGCCTTCTGTGTTTTCAGGTTAATGCTGTGTTTATGGGATGTTGAAGCAGGGCTTTTTTTCTGCATCATCTGTATTAATAGACCCAAAAGACCCATCGGGTGCTTCAACACAGCAGCTGGCTTGTTTGCCGGTTTAAAAAAAACCCACTTTGATAAATGAGACAGGATCAAATAACAAATATGGAGGGAACGGATCACGTTTCATCCCGTGGAATTCGTTCTGCGCGTGTGTGGTGTGGTTCTCACCCCTGGCAGCTGGCGCACAGCAGCAGCAGAACAGAGACCAGCAGCAGGAGGGTCAGGGTGCTGAGCACCACGGCCAGAACCAGCTGCACGCCTCCCGACCACAGCGCCGCTCCGGCATCAGCCGCCACCTCCGAGCGGACCACGCTTGCCTCCGGCCCCCACCACACCCCGCTCAGCACTGGAGCCATGATGCATCACACAGGGGAGGACATTGGAGGTACAAGCTGGAGGGGAAAGGGAAATAACAACCAGCCGGTTTTAAAACGTGCGTGTTTTAAGCTTTAAACACAAAACGACATCAATTATTTTTGGTCATACACTCTACGTTCTTTAATAGAGTGGAATAAGAAAGAATACGACAAAACACACAAGTAATACTATACATCGGGGGGGGGATGAGGGGGTCCGTTTTATCTTAAATTATGTTTTAAATTGGATAAATAAATAAACAGTTTATGTTCCAGTGCCTCTTGTTACCAGCAGGTGGCAGCACACAGCAGAGTGAGACCGCAGTGCAGTCTGCGGCAGAGCCCTGCACACACACACACACACACACACACACACACACACACACACACACACACACACACGGACACACACACACACTGGTGTCTCAGCTCTGCGCACAAGCATAAGCAACCTTATCACGTCTCCGTCTGACGACCAAAGTTGGAATCCGCCGAGCAGATTAGACCCCCGACGACACCGCGGGTGATGAACGAGGACGGGTGGTGATGGGGGAAGACCCGCCCACGAGGCTGCGGGACAGTTTTAGCCCAAGAAACCTCCGGATATGAGTGCTCAGCACTGCAGTACGTGTGAAATGATCAAAGAAAGAGAGAGAAAGTGACAGAGGCCAGTAAGATCGGGGGGGGGAACCATACATCCTGCCACAGCAGGAACTAAACCAGAAACACAAATAGAGACATATCTCTCAGCCTTTCCTAGATGAGGTGCAGGAGTGTGTGCTGACGCGCCCCTTTTGTTCTTTGTTCCTGGGGAAGCAACAGTTCAGGAAGTTTTAAATGCAAATCAGTGCAAACGGCTGTTTTGGCTTCTTCAAAAGACGGAATTCCCATCCGTGTTGAGATGCTACATTTGGAGCCGCGCGGAAACATTCCGAGGTCTGACGGGTGGGAGCGGAGCGCGACCTCACCTTGGCCCCCGCTGATGAGTCAGGTCGGCCTTGGTTGGAAAAGATAATAATGAGGGGGGGGGGGGAATCCTGCTGCTGGGGGGTTAACCAGTCCAGAACACACCAACCCCTGAAGTGGACCTGCCCGCTCGCCAGGTCACGGTGAGGATACGACGGTTTTAAAACATCCTCCTCAAAAGTACTGACCAAAGTACTGAAAGCCTCCCACAGATCCAGTGTGTAAATGCCCCCCAGACCCCCCCAGACCCCTCTTTCCTGCTTGTTTATGGACAGAATTTGGCTGCATTACGTCACCGGGTCACGAGACCGACTGGACTTTCACCCGCCGCGTGCTTCGAGGGCCGAAATCCTCACGTCCAGATGCCACAAAGAGCCACCGTGTGCCAGCTCGATGTGCCTCCGCTGGCACTATAAACGGAATAATTACCGGCTGCCACGGCACTTTGTTGCTATGGCAACTGCACCACCTTCTCTCGATTTTCTATTTATGGCAGTAAACAGGGGGGAAACATTCTTTAGGGGAATACAAAGCTTCGGATGGTTTAAGGCAGGTGGTTTTTTTTAAGTGAACACATTGAATCGTGCCTGGAATTTATCTTACGGAGCTCCTCGATCTGTGTGGTGTTGGTTTAAATTACCTTTAAAGAGTTTAGGAACGTTTTAGCTGGGTTTTGCTGCATTTAATCACAGTTGCTTTAGCTCAGCTGGGTCACAGAAACTGTTAGTCACTGTGAAAGTGCAGCTTTTGACTCAAGCCAAAACGGTTAGCTTTCTGTTCCCCCACCCTGGTCCAAAGACCTCACCCACATGAAACCCCCACCAGGTGCCTGCTGCCTCTGGGCTTTCTATCACATTCCGGTCGGTAAACCACGCGAGTTTCAGCATTTCTCCTCTCCCCATTTGCATCGCTGGTGAAAGACTCAAAGCCTCCTTTTAAAGTCCCGCTTCCTGTATTTGCTCCGAGCCCGGCCCGTGCACGAGCCGGGCTCCTTCATTCCAGTATTCCCTGCTTTATTCCGCCACATCGTTCCTCCAGTGAGGAACCTGTTGAACACTAACACGGATCCAGCTGTGGCTAACATTCCTCACATACTCTCCTGCTGACTCAAATTGTCGGGGGGTAGATTAGATGAACCTTAGATGAGTGCACAGCTCAGGGTTTTAAAAGGAGCGATTGGCGTGCACGGCCAAGGTGCACGACTGTACAGTCACACCATTTCTCCCAGTACTCCCAGGCTTGATTGACATGAAGCAGAAGCCTTGGGAAGGAGCGGCTGGCTCCCATTTCACGCCAGAGAACGACAGCCGGGAAAAGACATTTGAAAGGGAAAAACTGAAAAAAACTCACATTCCAGCCGTGCACAGCTGTGCACAAAAAAAAAAACACGCGAAGCAACCTGAGCCACACCACACCATGCAACAAAGTAGAGCCGGTGGAGCCAAGAACTGCAGCTCCCGCTTCTCTACAGGGGAGAACTCTACCTGTCGCCTCTGAAATGCATCCGAAACGTGCACGTGCGTGCGCGCAGGGCGTCGGGAGGAGAGACGGTGAATTAGCATCCGGAGCGGCGCCGGTGGAGGTTCACAGCTGCTGAGAACGGAGCTCCGGGAAGCTCTTCAGGAGACGGCCGAAGGCTTTTCCACAAAAATAAATAATAATTAATAATAAAGCGGAGGGAGAAGAATGTGCTGCTCCATCCAAAAGTTTGGACCGCTACAGTGCGCGGACGTTCAGGACGTTCACCTCCTGAGTTGTGGATACGAACATGACGCTGGGGATAAAACTACAGCCCCATTTAAAGTAAAACATCCCATCAAAAGCTCCTCAGTGCATCAATGCAGAAGCATGTTTGGTTGTCAGGGCGACGCCCCCCGGTCCTGATTAAAGGAGATGAAGGAGGACGCCGCAAACAACTAGCTGCTGACCATCTTGTGTCCTGACCAGAGGGCCATTTGGATGGTGGGGGTGGGAGAAATGGGGGAGGGGAACGATGGGATAGGGGACGACTGCCAGGGGAAGAGAACACAAGATTAAAGAGGGAGGTGTCTGTGTGTGTGTGTGTGTGTGTGTGTGTGTGTGTGTGTGTGTGGGAGGGGGTGATGAGGACCACACTGCAACAAAAACAGCTGAAGAAAACAAAGAACATTTCGAGATGAGAGGAAATGAGCGACGTCCCGCCTGAGCCGTGCACGTTGCCGTGCACGCCGACGCGGGGGACCCCCGCCCTGACCGGGGCGATCCCGCCGAAGCAGACGTGACGTACACGTGACATCAGAACTGGCGTGCGGCGTGTGCCCGGAGCCCGCGGGTCTCGCTCGTGAACCCCCTCCCTGAGAGAGGGGGGGGAGAACTGGAAGACAGGTGGGTCTGACGGTCGCGTTGCCACGGCAACGCTGCCCCTCCTCGGGGTTAATGGATTAGGTATAAAGAACTGATCAATCCTGCATCATTTAGCCGGGCTGCCCCCCCCCCCCCCCCCTGTCCTCTCACGTTACTGATAATAAATGGAACCCATATTGTATCCTCAGCAGTTCGCAGCACTTTGCTCCTCTCACATCCTCTCACCTGTATCTGCTTACAGCAGCATTTATATCGATCTCCCAGCGGGGACACATAAGAAAATATGCTCCCCCCCCCCCCCCCCCCCCCCCCACCCCCCCTCGAGCAGATAAACACTAAACTGCACGGATCCGCATCCCCGCACCTCCCGTGCACTGTTGTTCTCTCTCCATTGTGGAATTCTTTACACAAGGTCACCTGTATCCTGCAGTTACCACGGCGAGTCCTTCAGCAGCGAGCGTGCAGATGTGCGTTAGCATCTGGAAGCCCCCCCGGCTGTAGGCAGCAACATGTGTCTAATGCCCCCCCCCCTCTTCGGTGTAAACATGTGTCCACAGCTGCAAAATCTGCCTTTAGTTACTGTCGCCCTCCCTCCTGGGAAAGAGGCATTTCCTGCCGAGGACGTTGAGGACTGGACCTGAACGCCATTAGGAGCAGAAGCCAGCGGAGATGGAGCAGAATCCAGCGTTCAGGGTTCCCTAGTGAACAAAAAGGCTTTTGTTTATTTGATCGCGCAGTTCGGGCGTCCACATTTTGCCTTTATATCTAATTTGCATCCCTCCCCCCCGTTCCTCCTCCCTTATCTCCCCCGTTATCGTCCATTTTGCGGCGCCCGCGGGCGGTCGCTTTGTACTTAAATCATTTGGACTTGATTCCGCGAATGTTCCTTTCGCTGAGCTCGACACTGCGACTGTGAGGCGCCATCACACTCTACGCAAAGATGCCCTCTTACCCACACACACGTACATCCTGAAACACTCTTTTTTTATGTCACTTCCTCTTTTCTCTCTCCTTCCCCATCCTCCAAAAAACCCAAAACAGATTCATCAGCAGGTTTATTCCGTCTCCTTGTGACGATTCTTTTGATTTCAAATCTAGTTCACCCACTTTAAAAAAGGGAAGTGGACAGAAATGGGCGATACCTCACCCGGCGACGCCATAAATGTGACAAGGAGAAGAGTATTAACGTTAGTTTCTGTCAGGCGCTTTAACAATATTCAGAAATAATCCCTCCGCGGCGCCTCCATCCAGCAGTGAAATGTGCTCCGTGGTCGTCTCAGACTCATTATCTTTGTGACAGCTCTGCCGCTAAGTTAATGATGTAATACTGAATCCTGTGGAAAACACAAAACCCCAGCGATTGAGCAGCGGTGCCACTTCCTGTGATTTAACAACTCGGCCAGGCGTGTCATCCAGATATGTAATATATATATATATATATATATATATATATATATATATATATAATATGTGGGCAGAGACGGAGCGTTGCAATGATTCCAGAGAGTGTCACTCACTGGCTGTTTCCCCAAGTGACCTTTGTTAAAAATATTTTTTTTTAAAAAGCAGGATGGGGGAGGTTTTGGGGAGGGTGTGGAACAGCTGAACTTTGAAGGTGAAGAGCCTGGACATGGTGCAAGGTCCCTAAATAAATACAGAAGACGCGCATCTGTGCCTTGTGAGGACCCTTTTTGATATGATGCATTCAAGCTGAAAACCCAAGTCTTCACCCTCCAACAGAACATTAAAGTTGCCAGGACCAGACCCGGTGTCCTCTCTTTGCTATGTAAGTGCGCGCACACACTCACACACACCCCTCTGATTAGGGAATGTTAGATTTATTCAGCAGGAGCAAAAAAAATCCCTCTATCATCATCACCTTGAGATCCAGATTAGCATGACAGTGAGCGGAGAGCTGATCCGGGCCCGTCATTATTCACAGGCCTTTAGGTGTGAATAACCACCAAGATAAAGGGATTATGGGGGAGAATGGAAAGGCTGGCGGATGTGAGTCTGCCGGCACAGCCGCCGCTCCAAAATCAGCTAATGAGATGCAACAGATGCCTGGAGACGCGTGATTACACCCCTGCGTTTGCAACACACAGACGCCCTCGTCACGTTTATTCTTTTGCCCGTTTCTGAAGGGGGGCACGTTCTCATCAGGCTCTTCATTGGTGACATCAGCCTCCTCTACAAAAGGTACGAATCAATCGGTGGGTTTCTGTGTACCAGAGAGCGGGGGGGGGGCGTGCAGGGGCATCTGAGATGGAAATGTGACCCGTCTGTACAAACCCCGCAGCAGGGGTGGGTTCATTAGGCGACCCAGACGTGATCAGCAGGGGGTCGGGGCCCTTCAGCCCTCTGCAGCGTTGGATATTACACAAGGCATCTCCTCACCAGAGGGAACCGGATTCCGGCGTGTTCCTTCAGAGGGGCAGTCGTTGATGAGGGGCAACAAATGAAGCGGCCTTGGAGCCCAGATCTTCGGTCTCCTCCCTCGGGTTCACCTGACGTCCCCTCTCTTCCCTGGGTTTGCTCTCCAGACCACAAAATATTCAACCCGTCTGCTCCCCAGTAACGATATGGTAAAATATGGAAGCCTGCAGAGACTCAAAGGGCATATCTCCGAGCACACGCGGCGGCTGGGGGCGGGGTGGGACGTGGCGGCGGCCATGATGAAATTCGGGATTCCGGGTCTCATATATGAGGAACCTTTCGGGTCAGTTTCCCAACAGGGTCAACCACGAGGCAGCGGGAGGGCCTGAAGCTAGATGGTTGTGAGTTCGACTCCCCTTCAGACGTGTCAGTCCTGAGCAAACGTTGACACATTCCCTCCCCCCTCCCCACCGGTGTCTGCGTCATCGCACCGCTCCACATCTGCAGTGTGGATTCAACAGCCAAGCGCTGAAAGGACGGTTTATGTGTAATAAACAACGGCAAAGATCAAATATTTGCTGCCGTAGCCGCTCTCACATCCGCTAATGGTCCCAGGGGGGGGGGGGGGGCAGCAAATGAAGCAAATGAATGTGCACCAGAGCAGCAGGCGGAGGGCTGCTGGTGCCAGAAAAGCTGCTGTCAGTCACATGTGCTTGTAAATGGATCACACACACACACACACACACACCACACACACACACACACACACACACACACAACACACACACACACACACACACACACACACAAATTTAGACAGAACTATAATTCATTCAAAAACACACACAGAGTCAAATGAATAGAGATGAACCAATTAGCCGGTGAAAGCCACACGCTAGTCCGTGTGTGTGTGTGTGTGTGTGTGTGTGTGTGTGTGTGTGTGTGTGTGTGTGTGTGTGTGCAATGCACTGGGACACCTTCCCACCCTCCAGGACTTCGTCTAGCGACGTGTTAAAACGGGTGTAAAACGGGTGAATTCTGCACTGAGGGCTGTGCCACCGCTGTGTGTTTAGGGTTAAAGTCATTGTTCAGGGCTAAACACATTATTTCCTTTCAGTTCCTCTAATATGAGTTGCATATGAGTATTGCTCTGCTGCCCAATGTGTGAGATCTTGTATTTGCTCCATACTGAGTAAAAAAAAAGAGGACATTTTGGGGAAGTGGGGCCATTTTGGCTGATTCTCACAACTTCTAAGAACTCTTTCAGACACAGTTTTGGTGTTCGAATTGGGTTTAGTTGAGGGTCAGAGTTAAGGGACTAGTGGAGATGGTTAGGCCCAGGAGCTGGGTCATGCTTTATGAAAGTCCCCACAAAGATAGTAGTCCAAGGCTGTGTGCGTATAATATGACCAAATCAATAAAACGTGGGTCATTAATTAAAAAATCGAAGGAGGGGAAACAAGGACTGTTTAAACAGGAGCCCATAAACCTGGTGACTACAGTCGGATTCTGTTTTCTCTAAACCACCCGTGTGAATCAGCCTCCGCAGTAACGAGACACGAAACGACCGCGTTAAAAAATAGCTGCGTTGCGTTCAAGACACTTGTGACTTTCTGGTTGCCCTGCGTGTGACCTTTCTTCAGGAAGGAGGCGTTGCTCACGCCAGTTGAGCCTAGCCCGCTAGCTTCAGTAGCTTCTCCTACAGATGGAGGAACTGATTTTAGACTTATATAAACGGTTGGTATATATAGTTATATATGACGTGTGCTTTCCCGGGCTGCATTACTGTTAACCACCAGGGTTACGACATGATAATGTGGAGATAATGGCTTGATTTGATGGTTACAGTCCTGAGATGAAGCAGCTCTGCAGAGACAGGATGTTGTCTGCGTTGGTGCTTTATGATTTCTCAGAGGAAGAAGCCAATTAAAAAGCACATTAAGACTTTAAACGCGCGCTGAGAAAAGCGGAGTCGCTCTTTGCCACCAGAAAGCAAGAGCGCAGTCGACCAGATTCAAGTTAAAAACACTCAATCTGGCTGGTGACGATTACGATGATGAAAAGAGAGAAAAAGGCAATCGCGTTGGCTCCCTTCGCGCTGTTGAACGGAGCCAGAAAAGAGATTGGAGATCCCTTAAGCTGCGGCGGAACACAAATCTGCAAATGTAATTCCTGCAGCGGTTCCTCGAAAAGCACCAGAGGTTGAAATTGCATCCCCCCCCCCCCCCCCCCCCCACCACCACCACCAATTTTATCAAAAATCAGGCAAAGACAATAAGAGCTGAGAGGTTACAGAGTCCATGTGTGTGAGGGGAGCAAATGCAGGGTTATTGCACTGTTGTGAGGACAGCTGCTGATTGTATTCTAACAAGACCTCTAAAAATACCCCGAGCACGCACTCAAGCAGCCACACGTAACTTTCCAAATAAGCACGGGAACCGAGGACAGAGAGGGACTCCCGAGAGGAATCGGCGGAATGTAAACAGGCCGCCCACGTGCACGTTTCCAGAGCGCCTGATCTGAGGTCGTGAGATGACGGCCCTGAGAACGCTGCAGTTTGTTTGTGCCGTCCACCCGTTTGTTTGCCCCTCCTGTCCTGAGAGGACCTCCAAACGGGGACATCCAGACGGGCACTCCGTGAGACGCCCTCTGGGTCCCACTTCTTGGACGGCTTTTTCCCCCCCATCTGTGACATAAATGTGACAGGCTGCACGCGCTCCTGCTGTCTTCTACCACTTCTCGTCCATATGATGCCATTGTTGTGTCATTAGGTCCACGGCCCACATAACCAGCTGCTCTAGAAAGGCCTTTCTGGGTCGTAGGGGGATTACAGTCGGGCTGACGCTGTGGCGCAGCGACCTGGGGACCACGCTGGGACGCCTGCAGCCTCAACGGGAGCACCAGCAAACATTCACCCACCAGAATGCACAAAAGAGCTCGTCGCACTAATTAGCAGGAACATGTCTAGACAAGGGAACGTAAACAGCAGCTAATTTCCTGTGTTTTGGCTTGTCCCCCCTCTTGTCTTGGGCCCGGCCTTGTTGCTTAGGTCAGCAGGCTCAGGCTTCCTCCAGCTTTCAGCGGCCGCGCTCATTGTTCCGCTGACAGGCCGCCGATAAACGATCTACGACTTAAAACTCTTACGGCACCTTCTGAGGGGTTAAAACCTCTTTTTAACTACCACAAAAGCTGTGATTAAACAGTGTTAGACCGCGCTGCGCCCCGGGGAGAACTGTTGATGCGTGAGATTCATTAATGGCGAGGGGCGGAGCCTGGGCGGTGATGAGCAGCGTGTCTCCCCGTCTCCAGAGAAAAGGAGATTTCACTGATTGGGAAAGACAGACTGTGCAGAAAAGTGTGAAAGGCGGCATATGTTTCAGCCTGGACTCAAACCTGCAGCACGCACGGTGCCCACAAGTGCGCTGACCCGTGAAGAAGAACTGCTGAGCGTGCACGTCTGCGTCCGGGCGCTTTCATCACAGCGAAAGTGCTGAATCCGGACGCTTAATTGACAACTTGACCTTGAAAGACGCAGGTGAGAAATGCTGCTTCTTAAATGTGGAGTTGACCGAGTCAGGTTGAAGTAAAAAGGGGGGGAAAAAAGCAAACGTGAGGTTATTTAGGAGCCCGTCTGAGCAGGACGAGACACCTGAGCGGGTCGGGGTGCATCTCAACAGGCGACCGGAACCTTCCGAACTCCTCGAGATGCCAGATGTGAGTCGTGGGAGCAGCGCGTTTCTGCTCCAGCTGTTTTTTTATCTTCCTGCCGCAGCGCGAAGGGGAGGAGGAGACGCCTCCTATACGCAGAAGTTGCCATCTGGTCTTCATCTCCACCTCAGAGGGAGGAACACGGTATAGAAGGGCTGTGAGCAGCCGCACAGCTGGAATACAGCTGCTAACGCTGCTGCCTGCTTCCAAACAGATAGTTCTACATCACGCAGCGCGTGTGCTGGCTGTTAGCTTAGCCGCACGGCCCAACAAGGGTTTGGGTTTTTTTTCTTTACGTTTCTCACCGCAACCGTCGATTCCGATGACGATCCGATGATGATGATGATGATGATGATGCACATTTCCCTCCCAGGGAGGCCGACTCCAGCTGTGCTGGCTGCTGCCAATGCTGCAGTACCCGACCAGAGTCTCGCTAAATCTTCAACACATGCACACGACATAGATGAAAGTTGGGTGTGTATGGAGGAGGAGGAGGGGCGGGGGGGGGGGGGGGGGGGGGGGGGGCTTTATTGTAACTCCCATGATCCTCTACTCTACAAACTGACACAGCTGCCAGACATATCCTCTTTGCTGGCGCCTTAAACCTCCACTCCTTTCCCTTCCTTTCTTTCTCCTCTCTCTCTCTCTCTCTCTCTCTCACACACACACACCCACTTCACACACTCCACAATCATAACCACTCTGAAAACAACATGTGTCCTGCTGCTGCACCCTGATTGTCACAGACTGACAATTGATGCAAACTCCTGGAAGGACCCGTCCTTCTGCACGAGCCGACTCCAGGACAATAAACAGGAAATGCAGTTCAGATGCCACTGACGAATGGTGACGGAGGGAAAATCAGCCAGCCGGTGGTGGGGGGGGGGGCAAAAGATGACACGGTGTGATCTCTCCCCGCCTGCCAGGACAGAACACACCCTGTTCGTGCAGCCCTTTCCTTTAACAGTCGCACAAACGCGAACCAACACCAACCCCCAATCAGTCGGCGGTTAATTATGTGTCTGATTCACCTTCTCAGCTAAACGGACTCTACTCAGCTCTTTCAGAACATTCCAACAGCCCCAAATTCATTTTCTTAAAGGATCATAATGGGGTTCTGCAGGTCCAGCTCTGCTTCAGAGGTCGGAGGCGTATCAGGACGTGCGCCTGCATGCCGAGCTGCCACTTCAGAGGTGCCAGTCCCCTAGCAACCCCGGTGATGAACGGTGAGCGGGGAGCTGGTGTTGCCAAGAGCCCGATGAGGCAGATTCACACTCAGGCGCGAGAGCAAAGCCTTTGAAAGGTGCGCGCTACATGAAACCTGCTCATAAGGGACACGGCTGCTAACGTGGAGGTAAATACGACCGGGGAGACGCACGTACACGCTGACAAACGCACACGTCTTCAGCTGTTGCGTTGCTGAAACGACACTTACCGAGACGGTCAATATGTCTGAAATGAGGAATCAATGACGTTGGGGAACGCACGCGTCACTGAAAGCACATCTGGGGTGTGAAAATCATCAGAAACGCAACAGAACCGTCGTCAAATACGAGAAGAGACGCCAGGTGGCACGGAGGAGGATTTAAATTCACTAAATTGACTGCGCTGACAGCGCCATGTTTTATGAGGCACAGCTGGGCCGGGCTATATGCTAACCGTTAGCCATTAGCGAATGCAAGATGACAGGGCGGAAGGCAGAGCGACGGCGGAGCGGAGTCGCTGGCGTGCAGAATGGCGTGCAGCGCCAGCATGAGAGGAATGAAATGTGAAGTTTCTGGAACAGCTTTTTTTTTTTGGGGGGGGGTGGGGGAGGCACCACCGAGGGCTTTAGGTTACATCCCTGCACATCTGAGCGCTGACGCTAACCAGGATTTTAGAGCGCTAATCAGCAGATTGAGGGAGGCGTTTAAATGTTGGGAGGAAGTGTCAAACTACAACATCCCCATTATATTCCACTGACCTTAAAAGAGGCAAATATTGCCAAGTCCTTGTGTTACACTGAAGCAACATAATCCTCACAACAGTTACACAATAATCCCCAAACCTGTTGTGGTGCTTCTAATTTAGTTGTTTCCGGGCAAATGTATTTACTGATGCGTCATTTTGTGTTGTGTGTGCCGGTGTGGGTGTGTGTGTTTGTGTGTGTGTTGGCACAAAGAAAGGGCAAAGCAATTTGTTTAGAGCGAGATGTTTCAGCAGCGAGGCCATTTTTTAAATCAGGACCAAAGAGGAAGTAATAACTGTGGGGGGGAGGATGGAACATTATCCAAGTCAGACTAAGCAGCAGCAGCAGGAGAGCATTTTGAATGAAAAATGAGTCTTTTAATGGAAAAATAATGCAAAGGAAAATGACTTTCCAACCTCCCCAAGTGACAAACGTAACAAAAGGAAAAGACTATATCTCACAGTAATAACATGAGGGGTAAAGCTCCAGCTGCAGGTAAGGGAAGCGTGAGGATGTGCTTCGTTGGATTCCACTTTTTATTTCCCGTCTTATTTCCTTCTCGCCTCGCCATTCCCCTCGTCGCCACTTTTATCTCTCCTGCAACCCTGCATTTTCTATAACGTTCCTCTCCTTTCATCACTTCCTGTCTGGCTTCCTGGGGTTTTATAGGGGGCTCGGGGGACTGGCCCTGGGTCAGACCATGTTCATGTTGCTGCTCAGCAGAGTCCCGCTGCGCCGGGCCTCAGAAATGTCCATCTCTTTTTCCTCGCTACTCACATTCCAGCCACTTTCATCCTCCACTTCCTCACCCCCCCCCAAAACGCTCTTTGCTCCGTCTCACATCACCACTCAAACCTTCAAGTTTCACAGGGCTTTTTTGCTCCCTGGAGTTCTTCACACTCTCAACCCAAATGCCGTCTTCAGGTCATTTTAGGAATAAACCCATAAATGTGTCATTGAACGACCTTGAAACAGTTACAAGGAAACACTCCTAACCACCAAAATAGTACCAGTGAAATGGCCCCAACTCATTTAACAATCAGCTCTTTGTCTCCTCTTCCTCTTGGCTCAAACATAGTTCCTTTAAATCTATTTACTCATTCATTCTCACCCTTCTCTCTATGTGCCTCTCCCTCTTAATTCCGTTCTTTCTATGCAATTTGCCTTTGCAATTGTCTGCTTTTGGATGGTGAAGCATATTTACCAACAGCCCGCAGAGACAAACAAGCATCTTTTCAGACCTTGGAAGTGATGGAGAAAGGAAGGAGGAGGAGGAGGAGGAATGGGGGGGGGGCAGAGACAGACAGAGTAAATTCCCTGGATGACTGTCAAGCGTCGGTAAACAATCCTCTCATTTTGGAGAAAATACAAAATCAATGCTTCCAGTGTTGGAGCTGTTGCACTCGGCCACACACACGCTACTGTCGTCATCTCTGGTGCACACAGGCATCACACTGAAGCCACGGAGCCCATTAATACCGTCGCCGGGCGAGCTGCTCCCAGCCTGGACGCTAGGTTCTGACAATTCTGACCTATACACACATCAGTAATAAAGGTGTGGGCAAGTTCAGTGTTAAATATTAACCAGATAATTAGGGATGGTGCAGGCTGCTGTTTTACTTCCTGCTTATGTGGCCCAGTGATCACAGCAGCACTGTTTTACTGCCCCAGGACAGTGCACCTTTAGCTCACGCTAGCTGTAGTACCACGGGTGACCACTAGGGCTACGCTGACTAATTCGATTCTATTAGAGTCGCACCGCGGAATGTTTAATATTCTATTAATATTCTATTAAAAAGAATCTGTGTGCTCCTTTGTCTGTCTGAGGGTTATATTAATAGGTCACTGCCTGTAAAGATAACAGGGGCATTTCCTCTTATGAGCCGACTTGGGAAAAGGGTGGAGCGACAGACAATAATAAGTTATCATGGAAGCGGTCAGCTTTCTGTGAGCGTGTGCCACTTGGGGATTGACACCACTCACAGAAAGGTTTTTAGCCTTTGTTTTAGAAGAGGCAGAAGATCCACGCAAGACAAAGAGCACCGAGGCGGACGACAACCAAGCATTAAAGAGGGGAAATCAGGGCAGAGACGGGGGCGTCCTGGCGTCAGCCAGGTCTGGGATCCATCCATCGGCCGTCCGTCTGTGCAAGGAGAGAGAGCAGCAACAAGAGCACGACCCCCGCCCCCCCCTCAGCACGCCAGCCCCGATACATGAATCACTCGCCTGACATGCACTAAACACACTCACAGGCATCAGAAAGCTACGTAAGAACCATCTCTTAACCAGCCGGACTCTGGCCTTCACACTCGGCGTTCCCAGCTCCCCTCATCACATGATCGGCAGCGCCGACCCCTTGGAGGCATCATGACCTCGTCATCGCCGGCAGAACAGTGCAGAAAAACAGAAAAAAAACAACAACAAAAAAAAACAACCACTTATGAACCTTAAGCAGAAGCTGATGCGGCCAGCAGGCAATTCCACAGAGCTCACACACACACACACACACACACACAGTCTTCACACAAAGGCATGCGCACCAGTGTGTAAACAATCCTCCTGTGAGCGCACGTTGTGCATGTAGGTGTAAACGCCACCCTGGGGGGCTGGAAGCAGCACAATGTGCACAGACGACCCTCCCGGTAGGTCACATGATACAGAAGAACAGCAGCGATGCGCATGCACGTCTCCGCTCACCCGTGTCCAAAATGTCCACTGAGAGAGGCTCCAGCCAGTTCTGGAAGCTCAGCTCACATTCGGCGAAGGGTTCTGGCGGCGGGCGGCGAGCGGTCGACGCCAGTAAACACTCGAAGGCGATCGAGAGATACTGTCCGAAGGAAACTCCTCCTTTCCAGCCATTTTCCTTAACGCTGGTTATTTTGCGTTCACCTCCTGATGTGATAAGCTGCTTTAATTTGTATACTTTGTACTTTAGCTGTGTGTGTGTGTGTGTGTGTGTGTGTGTGTGTGTGTGTTTTCTTGGGCAGGATCAGACAAGAGCTTTCTTCTGTACATCAGGACAAACAAGTCCCGCTGCTATGCTGCATTCCCGAGCATTCTGACCTCAGCTGTCTCCTCTCACGCAGGTGAGGCGAAGCGGGGATTAAAACGCTCTCCCTCCCACCGTTGACGGACGGTAACGCGCTCCCAGGGCGCCGCCGCCGCTGTTGAGCACGGATGAAGCGGGTCACGGCGTCCGCTCTCCTTGATGGTGTCTCTCTGACTGACACGTGTTGCGTCACGCTTAAAGGATTATATCATTTTCTTCTGATAACCTGCTGTGGGCGTTTCCTGTGTCAAAAAATCTGCCGCTCGAAGGAGGAAGCGGGAGTCGAATAACGCCGAGCCTGTCGGCGATCTAGTCAGGAAATGCGCCTTCAATAAAAAGTGACGCTTTTGATGTAAAGCTCGTCGGGCTGCCCGCCTCAAAAAAAGTTTATTAGCAGAGTTAAATATCGCAATATCCCGACCGAAAAGCAGGTTCTGAACAATCCAACGCCACCTAAACACGACTGACTCGACTACCAAGTAGCTGGTAACTATGGTTACGTTTCCTCCGTTAAATGAAGGTAAGGACTCGCATTTTTCAGCGAGACCGCGGCTGTAATTAGAGCAACGGCGTTCAGATGATTTAGAGGCTCTGAAGCCGCTCCGGGAGGCTTCAACCTGCTGCGGCGTGAAGCTGGATCCAGAACCGGAGAGAGCCGGGGGGCAGCGGGACGGTTCCCCGGCCGTTCCGGCGCATCACACACTCCCTCGCTCTATGATCCCCGGAGGCGCAGCGGCTCAGGTGTGGAGAGTGTGTGTAATCTGTGTGCTGACGTCTGGACGGGCCACCGTCATTTCAGCGTCTGGGTCTTCTTCAGCCTCGCCGCAGCATCGGAGCGAGCAGCTCCTCCAGGTCGTGGGGGGGTTCTCCAGCATCCCGGGGGGTCTAACGGGTTCATTTCAGAAGCCTTTAAGACCGCACGGGCCGGATAAAGGCAGCTTTGGGTAGTTTTGCTTTGTAATAAAACAGGGAGTTAGATAATGATGTCATAGCTCCCAACTCCATCTGACCCCTGGAGAGCATCAGCTCCAGAACCCAGCCTGGCTTCCTCTTCTGATACTAATTAACGTGTCATGTTGGGTCTTTTTAATTTACACTGGGGTTATAATTGGTTTCTGCGCAGTACTTCCTCGAGCCTCTCTGCTACGTGCGTTGTGGAAGACGCGTTGCATTAATTGGAGCACGCAGGAGGCGCCTGTAGACAGATTCCAGGGTATTTTGAGGCCAAGCTAAGCTAAGCAGCTGCCGTTTTAAAGCATGTTGGTTGCTCACTGTGCCTGTGAGGGACGGAGCTGCTGGATCACAAAATGTTTGTGCGGCTTAAGTGTAATTTTCTAAAACGAGGGCCGAGCGGACGCCAGGCTACCAACCCAGGCTCTGCCTCTAACTTGGCGGTTGGCTCTCTTCGCCCTTGTTGCCCGTCAGTCGTGCAACAGCTGCACGTGCCCGACCGCCCGAATACCAGCACCACGGCGGAGGCTAAGAATAACCAAAAGTCACAAATGTCACAAAGAATTTGCCGTCACGCCGAATCAGACGCGGGGTCGGTGGCCGTTTTCAGGCTAAATGTTTTCTTGAGGCTGTGGCGCACGCAGAGAAACAGCTCAGCGCTTATTTTAAGGGCTGGTTAAAGATTTAGGATTCAAGACACGACTGCGCGCAGCGGTGGGGTTTGTTCAGCCCGATTCTTTAAAGGCGTCGGAGGGGTTTTCATTAACCGTTCATCGAACGATACAAGGAAGCCATCAACAAAGCCCAGATTGTGTTGGCTCGAGTGAATGTCAACTTGTGTGAAAGCTCGTCTGCAGCAGAGGAGACGGCCAACAGCTCCCATTCACCAACATCAGCCGGCTGCGCACACACACACACACACACACACACACACACACACAGACACACACAGACACACAGACACACAGACACACAGAGTGCGGAATAATGTGTGTGTGGTGGGGGGAGCTGAGGTGATTGTTGATAAAGGCAACAAAAAGACAGATGACAAGTATTTAACGGTTGTTTGAGATAAACTGGAATGAGATTAAATAAGTTGCAAATACATGACTGTAGCCATGACAACCGCAGAGAGGTCTGAGACTATAAAGCCAGTTTGAGAGCATGCAGCACAGTTTAAACACCGAAAAGGTACCGGAAGGTCAATAAAATCGGGCTTTTTTCTCTGCTCCTTTTATGAGTAAAATGCAAAATGTGTCTTAAATGTGTATTTGGGACCCAATCAAAACGCAGCTTGTGTGGCACATCTGCTAAATTCTTATTTTCGTATTTGTGGAAGGCAACAAGTTCCAGTTTGATTGTCACTGCTTTAAAAATCGGGACGGCGGCAACTGTACAACCTTTGAAGTTTATGCGCGCGCGCGCACACACACATACACACACACACACACACACGCACACACACACACACACACACACACAGAAAACAAGCGCATAACTTTTACACCCCGGCTACAGATTGATATGAAACGGGTACTAACCAGAGCAGAGGCGCGTCCTTTTTAACCATCCAGGGGCTCTTCCCGCCGCGGTGTTGCTCCTCGGTCTCTGGCTCGTCTCAAACCTCCCGGTGCTCCGCTACAACGGTGACAGCGAGACGGTGTGTGTGTGAAGGCGAGTGCTTCTCGGCGCTGCGCACATTCTCCGAGCCGCGGAGCTCAGTCTGAAGCTCCGCCAGGCGGGGAGGACGCTGCTGCCGCTGCCGCTGCCGCCACCGCGGGGAGGACGGGGAGGAGTGCGCGAGAGCGGGCGCGCAGGGCCTCCTGGGAAACGTAGTTCGTGAATCGCTTTGGAAGAGAAACAAGTAATCAGACAGACAGACAGACAGACAGACAGACAGACAGACAGACAGACAGACAGACAGACAGACAGACAGACAGATAGATAGATAGATAGATAGATAGATATAGATAGATAGATAGATAGATAGATAGATAGATAGATAGATATGACAAAAAAAAGACAAAAATGGCCCGCTGAGACAAAAGAACATAAAGTCTCATCTCAATTTTGCCAGAAAACATCTCACTGGTCCTCAAGGGGAAATGTTCAAGACAGAAGTTGAACTTTTTGGAAGATCTGCCATAAAAGTAACACTCCTTTCACAAGGGAACCTCATACTAACAGTACAATATGGTGGCGACGGTGTGATGGTCTGGGGCAGAGTTCTCCAGAGAACCTTTGGGATTGTTCCAGGGAACCCGAAATAGGTCAGGGAGTTACTCTGGACCTGTACAAGGAAGTAAAAAACAAAAATAGCTAATCCCTTGCATTGCATGTGGTCATCCCAGAGGGAAATAACTTTGCCTTACTGGTAAACGCATCCAAAATGTGTTAATGTTTAAAGGTTCCCAAGTGAGTTCAGTGCAGCGCAGCTTCACATTTAACATACTCATGATTAATTACTGGGTCTTTTTCCAGTAGGGTTTCCTCATGAAAGCATTTCAATATGATAAGGTCATTTCAGAACTTACTGTTTTGCTCTTGAGGAAGACTGGACAGATGAAACAATAGCTCCATTCCCCTGGAGCATTCATTGTTTGAGTGGCCTCTTCCCCACTTTCTTATGTTGGACATACAGCACAACGGCTTAGTAAATATTCTATCTGCCTGTGTGTGTCTGAATGTGTGTGTGTGTGTGTGTGTGTGTGTGTGTGTGTGTGTGTGTGTGTGTGTGTGTTTTAGGTGGGGTAGGAGGATATAGGAAATGCTTCTGCATCTCAGTGGCCACGGGTCTAAATTTAGAGCTCTATGAGTCCACTGTTTAACTGTCACAGGCTGAGTCGGAGTCAGGAAAGAGATACAAAGAGTGTGAAATTAGCTCAAGTTGTACAAGAACTTCACATGCACGAACGCTCACACACACGCACGCACACACAAACACACCAACACACACACAAACACAAATGAGGTCGCTATATGACGTTAGTGACCAGGAAATGCAAAAGTTCTGTATTTGACTCAAGAGATAAAGAATAGGCCAGAATAAACCTTTTGATTAAAAACTTTTTGATCTATTTCTTCAAAGAAACAATTCATGCTCTTGTGAGACTTCTCAGCGCTTAAAATACAGCATGAACTTGTTCACAATTCAATTTTTCACAATGTTGACATTTGATCTTTTTTCATCAACTGAATGCAGGCAGGCCTGTTACTGGGGACCATTTTACAGCCTTCTGCGTTTGATTATGGGATGTGTCTGTTTGATTGTCTCGTTGGAAGGCAGCCTCCTTTATTGACTTACTGCATGACAGCCCCCCACTCAATTGTCCTGTCTTGTTGTAATTCTCCTCCCAGACAGGGATTGTCAGATGATCACGGTAAGTGCCACAGTCAGCTTTCCTGTAGTACATCTACAATCTCTGTCATTTCACTGTGAATATACTGTAAATGTGTTTATGCTTAAATCCATGTTGCAGGTGAACATATATGGTTGTCAATAGTATGACTAGGTGCTAAGCTTTTAGAGCGCAATTTATATTAGGTAAGCAAATAGTGTGATACTATGTAAATGAAACCCCCAGGTCTTCCCATAGCTGGTACGAATAAACATATCATTGGGACAAAATCCATTTATGCGTTACAACAGCTGCATTTCTCGGCTACTGCAGTAGCAGTTCCTCTTGTCATCTGACTCCCTCTAGTGGCCAGAGGCAGGAACTTCCGGTCTTCTTCACTGATGAGGTCATGACAGAAAACAAACATGGCGGCTCCCAGTAAGAGCGCCGTGGTCCTGAAGGCTGTCAAGAAAATTGTGGTCCAGTTTTGTCCCTTTGAGTCCAATGTTCGGTCCACTCGGTAAGCAACGCGTATTTGACTTTGGTCTGTGTTTTGTCTCTTTGAATGTGCACCGAAGATGACCGTAAAAGACGTGATAGTAGACGTAAGCAGCGGTGATTGCGTTCCTCAACAATCCGGAGTTTTAATGTCATTTATGATGATCGGTAATATTTTCTTATTGTTTAGATCGGCTGTCCTTCTGTAGAGGGGATCTATCTATCTATCTATCTATCTATCTATCTATCTATCTATCTATCTATCTATCTATCTATCTATCTATTTCCTTTAGTTCTTAAAATGCAACTTTATACACAGAGCTTTGCCTACATTTCTGCATAAATATAAAACTATTATCTCATTTTAAAACATGTTTAAAAAATAGATTCAAGAGAACAAACGAAAATATATTTAAGATCGATCAGGAGAACATTTCTTCTGCATCATCTGTGGATAGTTGAGTGATAACCAAAAATCATTTTAGAAATATAAATACACATATAACACATTTATTGTCTGTTTTAGAACCACGCATGCATACACGCTCCTTAAACAGTAGTTGCCTGTCACATTTTTAAGGTTACTGATGTTTTAAAGACCTTTTTTCTGGCCTCTCAGGGAGTTTCTAGCTGTGGTGGCTTCTGAAAAGGCCAGATCCACCAACCTGAACTGTGAGGTGGTTGCCATGGTGAAGCATGACAAGTCGGAACCCCTGGTGGATGTTACCTATTGTGAGTGTCATTCCAACGTAGAAACAGTGTTGTCAGTGGAACATTATAAAAAGGGTCATATCCCAAAGTTCCTTCTATTTGCTGTGATGTTTTCTAGTTTTTAGTTTCTCATACTTGCAAAATCTATTTTTAGATTCAAACAATGTTTTAATTGTCAGTCTGTCTGGTGATTTAGCATCCCTAAATAAAAGTTTAGCTGGAATTCAATTCATTCAATTCAGTTGTCCAGATAAAGTAGGTGAAGCAATGACCTCAGTGTTGCCAAATAACCTCTGATTCTCCTCTGAAAGTCAACACGGGCGTCTGTCAGAGGTCGGCGGCAGGAACATTTTCCCATCTGTCAGCTCGGATTAATCGTTGTGGTTTCTGTCCCTTTTCCCTTTGCAGTAGATGGAGAGAGGCTGGTGATGGAGGGGGCTAATCTGAGCAGCAGGGAGATGCTCGGGGCGTTCCAGTCGCGCTGCAGCGCCAAGGACCAAGCACAACCTGCAAAGAAATAATATGTGCAAACTGTGTGTATGTATATTTGTATTTATAATAAAACTGTAACAGAGCTGTTTCTTCTGTGACCTTAAACCCTCATCCCTCGTGAGTCGGTGCTCCTCAGTCTGAATCACGCATTCCCAACTCTTCCCTCCCATCAGCCAAACCTCTGCAATACACACATTAATTATGATGTCAACTTATGAAACATTATGCAACCTTATGCAAGACCTGGCCTTTGACACGGATGACACAGTTAGTGTCTTTAATCAGATTTGAGCAAATGAACTAGTTTAATATTTGTATTTGTGTAGCTTCTCCGCGTTGGAACAGTTCAGTGTGCCAGTGCGTGGCGCCATCTATCGGTGAGAAGAAATAGTTGAAGGCCCTTTTTAATAGCGGGAGACTACGGTGGCTGCCAGGGATCAAAAGAGTATTTCGGCCGCGCAGGTTTATTCCAGATTTACGCAGAAATCCAATCACAGCAACAATTCAATCTTAATTTTGCAAGTAATTCTGGTATATGATTCTGGTAATATTAGGAAACAGTTTAGGCTGTTATGGGTTACAGCAAAAAACCTAACTTTGCGAAAGTTATTAATAGTTCATGCCATATGTTTCATTAATAGGTTGTTACAAAGTGTCAACAAGTAATTTCTCTCTCTGACGCGCGCATACATTTGATTCCCTTAAAGCCAAAATAATGTTAAATAATGTTAATTACCAGACAGAGAGCAGAACTGAAAAGTTAGTTTGAATGCTTTTCTAAAAGGGTCTCCATCATGCCTCTAACTGAAACAGCTTCATTACCTAATGGTTAAGCTATAAAACTGTTTTTTTCAAATACTAGGGGGATTTAGGTTTTTAATGATAATTTAACTTAGATAATTGCGTTTACTATGTTGCCCATATTAATGACTTATGGGGGAGAATGAATTTAAAAAATAAATATTTTTCTTGCTATTATTGGGGTTTTTACATGATGTATCACTAGAATATAAAAGCCCATAACTTACATTAGGAAAGGCTACATTAGGAAAACGCCATTAAACACGCGCCGCTAAAGAGGCGGGACTTTGACGTTCTGGTGCGTGACGTAGAGGACTGTGATTGGTCCATCGTGTTTGGCCGCGTGTTTGGCCGCCCCTTTAAAAACCAGCGCGTTCCCACAGCAGGAGAGACCGAATCCAGAGACTCTCCACAGGCTGTTCAGGGTCAACACACCGGAGACCGCAAACATGGTTGAGAAGTTTGTTGGGACGTGGAAAATGATTTCCAGCGAGAACTTTGACGATTACATGAAGGCGATTGGTACGAGAGAGAGAGACACGTAGAGAAAGAGAGAGAGAGAGAGGGATGATTGGATGAATATTATTTGTCACTAAGGCAACAGTGATTTGTACTATCAATAGAAGGAAATATATTGTATGTTGAAATAGCCTCATGGTTTTTTTTCCAGTTTGAAAGATTTTTTTGATAGATGTGTTCATAGTTTTTCAATTGTCTCTGCAGGTGTTGGGTTCGCAACCCGACAGGTGGGCAATCGGACCAAACCCAATTTGGTGGTCAGCGTGGACGACCAGGGGACGGTGTGCATGAAGTCTCAGAGCACCTTCAAAAACACCGAAATCAAATTCAAGCTGAACGAGCCCTTCGAAGAGACGACCGCCGACGACAGGAAGACGAGGGTTAGTGCGAAGGCCTGATGACCGTGAACGCATCACGGCCCGCCTGCGGTGGTTCGCCGTGCGGGGTACTCACGGTTTATCTCTCTTCTGTTGCCCCCCCGCAGACCGTGGTGACTCTGGAAAACGGCAAGCTTGTGCAGAAACAGAACTGGGACGGCAAAGAAACCTGTATCGAAAGAGAGATCTCGGACGGCAAATTGATAGCGGTAAGACACTTTCGATGAAATGGACTCATTTATGCGTCAAAAGTCACATGTTAAGTGGCTCGTTAATGCGGGTTTGTAGTGTGATAACGTCATCGTGTGGTAGAGAGCACGCACCTACCATAAAAGAGCAGTAATTTTCAATATTAGTGCTACTAAACCAGTAGCCATTAGCGATACTTTATGCCATTTACTGATTAAATCCACATAATTGCATGTAATCATTGCTCAAACTGTCTTTCCATTTGCTATTTCCCCCCCACAGAAGTGCATCATTGGAGATGTGGTCGCTGTCAGGACATATGTGAAAGAGGCATGAGGAGGGTCTCAGTGAGCCCCCTCCTGGCTGGACGACAGGCTCAGTTCAATGAGCGTATAATTCCAAACTAGTCTTCTTCCTCCTCCTCTTCCATTTCTCGTCACTGTTTCTACAGCTGCACTCCTGTACCCCCCCCCAGCCTTTCTTTTATTCTTTTTTTTTTGGTGATTTGAATAAAAATGAGAATTTATCCACATGACGTCTGTGTGTTAATGGAGTGTGTTACTTTCTTCTATTTAATACCAAAGTCTTTTTAAGAAAGAGCGTTCCAATTATCCCGGCCAGCTGAGGAATGCAGGAAACTAATGGGAACACGGTTCCTAATCTGACAGGCTGATTTCCTGGCTAATCATGTGTTCCCCTCCTCTTTTTCCACCTTCTTGGCCGTTCCCGCTTCCTAGTGTTGTTACTGCAGAGGTAAAATCATATTTCCCATTCAAGGGTCAGATGTGGAGTTTAGTCGCCACGGCGATACATGAGGCCTGCTGGCAGGGGCTCTTTGAGGAATGTGAACTCCTTTTTTTTCCACGGCGGGAGGTCACTGAGTCGATGTGTCCCCCTCTTCCTTTTTAGGGAGGTTGAACATTTCCCATCGCGCATGGGTCGGCAGCTGCAGCTAAAGAGCATCGCGAGCGGCCCCCGCGGCCGTCCGCGCCCTTTGGCCAACGCTCAAGTGTTTGCGTAGGGGATGCTGGGGTGGGGGGTGGGGGGGTCCTCCCGCCGAAGTGGCTAGTTTCCCATGATGGGAAAAGGTGACATCGTCGCCGAGTGGAGAACAAACACAGGTGGGCAGAACTTTAACGACCATGTCGTAAGCAGAGCTACACAAAGACCTGAGTTACGTGTGTGACTCGGTTATTGAGAACAGATCACATGATCAACTCATAACCATTTGCTTCGTTGTTTGATTGGGGGGAGCTAACGTCTGCTAGCAGCCGAACCCTCCAAACAGCAGCAGCGTCACATTTCCAGCGTTTTTGGAGCTCGTCTGTCTGCAGACTTTCACCGAGAAGCAGAACTTTCTCACAGCCAGTGAGAAAAGATCACATCTGCTGTGGATTGACTTACAGGTGCAGTGTCTTGTGATCCACAGGCATCGGCGTCACTTTGCTTGGATATCTGCAGGGTACGAGGCCGACCCCTCCGGATCTCCACCTCACTTTTTTACTGTCAGACATCTTGATTCGATGAGGAGTTTCTCAATTATTCAGGGCTTATTCTGGAACTGGAGCTGAACTTTGTTCAGTCTTTAGGTTCCTGAAAAGCTGGATGAGCTAAAGACCTGTGGGACATCACTGATTCCCGGACAGACATGATAGAGAGGGAGGTTTTCCGGGAAGAGTCTCGCTCTTCCTCCTCAGCCAAATCCAAAAGAGCAGCAGAGCAGATACAGAAGGAGTTCAGGAAGGAGCATGATAGCGAGATTCCTGCGGAGACTTTACAGGACACAGAAAAACAACAGGAGTGATCTGGAGCCGTGACGCTCAGAGTTCCTCCCGGAGTTTAAAAAAAAACAAGATTCCTGCTTAAAGTCAGAACAGTTTCCTTATAAGAGGGACGCTTATGGCATTTCTGGATATAGCGTTCTTTTTCGTAGTTTGACACATATTGTAATTTTGAAGCATTAGTGCAAACGTCTCTTATTGATTTCATGTTTTATCTACATTGTTGTGTGCCAACGTGCCTGATAGGTAAATGTAGAAGGTTTTTTTGCTGACACTAGAATGTTTGGATTGTCCTGGACTTTAGAAGAACTCAGAACCTTTGCGCAACATCTGGAAATCTCTGCTGGACCTGCAGCGTCGACGCCTTTCCTCTGGTGTTGAACTGACAGAGCCAGACATGAGTTGACGGTACAGTGGGGAGCATGAAGCATACGGCGAAATGAGCCGGAACCTGTGACAGGAGCTTTAAAGGGGAGGCCCCAGGTCCAGAAACCCCCAGGTCCAGAAAGTTGTCCAGAAACCACAATGCTGACAACTCCATGCAGTTAGTAGAAAAGAGCTTAAGTGTAGCCCCGCCCATTTTTAAACGCCACCCCGCCCCTCTGAAAAAAAAGATGAAGGATTAAAGAAATGTTACGTAAAAATAAGCAGAGCGAAACTACCAAATCAACTAAAGAGGTCCACCTTGTACCCCCCATCCAAGATCAGTCGCCAGGAGCAACGGAGCATTTGGATGGAACTATGTCGGCCGTGGCCCCACCGAGCTGCGGGGGGGCATGAGGGGGGGTTCTTAATCTGAAACTCATAATAGTCTCTCCAGCACGTCTGGGGATGTTATGCAGGTCGGGCAATGTCTGGTAGCACAGAGCCACGCTGCTCTATGATCTCCCAAACACACACACACACACACACACACACACACACACACACACACACACACACACAGATGTCTGGGATTCCAGGATTAAAAGTGGAGGGAAGTGCTTCAGAAACCCTCTGCACTGCATTGATCATAGAATTTACTCATTCACATTTATCCAGACAAATAAAAGAAAGAAAACCATGGAGCCACTCATGGCAGGACGTTGGAGTGGAGCTGACACCATCGCTCCCAAGGAAACACATTTGAGCCTTCGGGGGCCCAATAATAATCGTCGTTTTTCAAATGGCGGAAGGGCGATGTAAATCTTTAAAGTGCGGCTATGCGAACCAGAAGCCACACAATGGTTCCCCCTGGGGGAGCGCTGCAGACCCAATATGGCTCTTCCTGCCTTTACAAAAACGTCGTTACCTGCTGACCCCGAACGCCTCTGTTCATATCTGTTAAACAACAACAAAAAAAAAAAACAGAAGAAGAAACGCCTTCAAAAAGGCAGGAAGTGCCGCACACAAGCGCTCATGGCCCCATCCCCCCTCCCAGTGACATGTGATCTATAATCTCAGTGGGGTGATGTTATGGAAGAGCGAGGAATGGTGTGTGTGTGTTCTGCCAGATGGGAAATAACATGCAGCAGATCTGTGTTTGTGCACATAGAGCCTCCTTTGTGCCCGACCCTCAGAAAGACCCCGTTGACTCTCCAACATGCAGAGAGGTTTATTTTCGGGGCCCAGCATGGACGGCAAGAGCTGAACTTCTGTGAGGAGACGCTTCAAAGGCAAAAAAACACGACCTTCCTACAGCCCAAAGGATGCTGGGAAGTCAAATCCCAGTCCAGGTTTTGCTGGGTCTGGTTTCAGGGCAGCACCAGGAGCGTCTTTAGCAGCTGTCTGTGGAGCTGATGACGCCCTCCAACTATGAGCGCGTGCTGCGATGCTCAGTCTTCCCCACAATCACGTGCACGTGCCTTCAAGTCCCCACTTTCTGCTGCTGCTGGCGCCGGCGGAGGTCAAATGCATTGTGGGATATTTAGCTTCCCCAAGCCCACACCAGCCCCGTCAGATGCATCCTTGGAAAATGGGCGGAGCAAGTGCCCGTCCAGGAGCCAGCTGCGAACCACTGGATCGGTACCTGGGCAGCGACCGATGACAGATAGAGCGAGAGGTTCGTATGCTCAGCCTCTGGGGTCGGTTCCCAGGTCCCGCTGGACTCTGATCAGTCTCTTTCTGGTTGTTTTTCTGACTTCATATCAGGTGAACAATGCCCCGTGTGGTCACGATAATGGGGTCAAAAACAAGCGTGTCGCTCGTTTCCGGATCACCGTCGCTCCGCTATTGACCCGCTGGCTTCTGGTTTTGTCGTTAGAGCTCAGGATCCCATTGTCTCCGGACAATTGGATCGACCTAATCAGCCCTCTGATCTCCAACATCCTCCACCCTGCAACATACGTCCTCCTCCGTATCTTCTTGGAAATCTACACGTTAGCTTTGTGTTGCTGAAAACGTGGACGTTAACCTTTAAATATCGGACGTACGGAACGGCGGCGGTCCTCAAACGCACCAAAAGGCCAACATCAGAAATGCTCCTGTTTGTCTTCTCCATTAAGGCCTCATAAACACATCATGCTGCAGGTGTAACCGGATGGTGTTTGTCGTATAAAGGTCAGGTCCTGATTCTCAGTGGGGGGGGGGGGGGGGGGGGGGGGGTTTAAAGCCACATCCCTCAAACGTTTAGTGGCGTTTCAGCCGAAGCCGGTAAATAACGCACGCGATGCCGCCATCGTCACTGAGGGCCGGCAGACAGTTTGGCCTCGTCCTGAGGACATTTAGCAGCAAAAACAATGGGGCTATTAATAAAAACGGTCTTCTGTTGGCTTTGAGACGCGTCGTACGGGACGTGCACTTCCCCACAATGCACCGCAGAGTTCGCCGCGACCCTTAATGGGTGGGAGGAGGGAGGAAATGGGAGACGCTATTAATCACACGCTGACCGTTTTCCAAGAGGCCTGTCAGCAGGACTTTCAATAAGATAAACAGACAGAGGAGCCGCCCCCTCCGAGCATCGCATTCGTTTAATAACCACAACAGGCCGTAGCTTTATTGTAGGCTAAGGTGACAATCGATACATGCAGCTATTGTTCGGTAAGTGGTTTCTAAGTGTAAAGCTCTTCAGGCTAAGGAGCACAATGCTGTATTTCCATATGGATGCAGACGTATACGGTCGGCAAATGAATGAGCCAAAACCGACCGAGGGTCCCGCCCGTGGGTTCAGGACGAGCAGGAGGACACGTGACGCACATCTTGGAGGACGTGAAGTCCAGTCTAAATGACTTAGCTCTTATACTGCAGAGAAAAGGGGGGGGGGGGGGTGCTTGATGTGCAGATTTGATCAGTTTTAAACCGCTATTCTGCAGCTGGAATCTCCAGCGGGTAAAAGGTAAGAGATGTGGAAGGTGCAGGAAGTGAAGAGGGGGACTGGGGGGAGGAGGAGAGAAGCTGGAGCTCCTCTTGGGTGTTCCTGTCAGGACTCCGGGGAAGCAGATATAATTCACTTAATTAGTTCTTACAGACTCAAGGCGAAGCAGCAGAATCCCAGAGGTTTTTTTTCCTGCTAAACTGGGCCAAAGGTACACAAAGTTTCCCTCTCACAACTGTGCAGGTGCATTTTTTTTTTTGTCTGCCATCAAACAGATCACAAATCATTATCGCCAGTTTTGGTTTTTTTCATTTGGTGTCAGGAATCTGAAACGTTCTGATAAGATAACATTTGAGTTCAAAAAGTTCAAAGTCACATGGCCCACTGACAGATTTACATAATCGCCACCAATGTCCCAGTGACTCCAATCACATGACACCCCTCCCTCCACATCCAGGCCCCGCTGACCCCCTTTACCCTCCGTTGCCTGACGGACCTTTGCAGAGATCTCCAGCCCAACACACTAACCTTTGTACACACAAAGCGACGTGTGGCTGTTCGAGGCTTCGGAGCAGAAATAACCTGCCATGAAAATCTGAAATGTTGACTCAAGCAAGAGCAGAACCCACAGAAACCATCAGGTGTCCTTGCTCTCATTTATTGGGCATGAGCTTGAAAAAGGCACGAGTTTTAAAGTTTCTCTGATCTAAAGAATTTCCGCTATGCTAAGCTAACTGTTGTCCACTGCGTGGACTCTCAGAACCCAAGAGAGGCGGCTAAGCATGTCTGTCATGCTAACAATCGGGCTTATCTCATTCAACTTCCGCTACACAAAGTCTCAACAACGTGAGAAGTCTGCACCACAAGGTAAAAGCTTTAAAATACCACCATCAACTGCGGAGAAAATAGTTCCCCCGCGCCGACCTTGGGCTCTAAGTGAATGTCTGAGCTCATGGTGCACTTCCTGTGTAGACACAGCAAACTTTATTTCACAAGAACTTTATGAACTTTGTTATATCACACAGTCTCCTGCTGGTCCCGCATGCATTAATGTGCATGCCAGCTCTGTGAGCGTGTGTGTGTGTGTGTGCGTGTGTGTGTGTGTGTGCGTGGTGGGGGGGTGCAACGCTTGTTTGATGTGTCTAAATCTTGCCAAGTAGTCCTTTTTTTTAAACTCAAGTAATTTAATTACAGTTTTACATTTAACTACAGCCTCTTAATTCAAGTTGTCTGATAATTCTGATTTATAAAATTGTTCAGTTGCATCTAAAATTGGTACCATTTCTAAAAGAACAGTCTCCAAGCTCCTAGAACCCCCCTCCCCCCCCCACCACCACCACCTAACCTCCACCTTAAAACCTAATCTTATCCCTCCAACATTCCGTTGAAGTCGGGAGGAACCACCTGATTCGGCCACACTAGTGAAATGTGTGTTTTGCTGCTCCCTGTGTACAGATGCACAAACACACACACTTCATAATCCCAGGTTGCCGGTTTCCACGGGGGTCAGCGTTTGCCGGACACAGCTTTTATTTGGGGCCGATTACTTTTGGGCCCCGTCATCGCACGGCCTCTGTTGACGGGGATCACACTCATTGGGCTCGCATCGGCGTCCGCCTCACTGCTTCCATTCAAAACTTCGGGCAGAGTCATTTACAATTTACAGACCTAACGCCTAACATGCCGAGGCTGGCCAGCACAGTCAGCAAATACAGCCCTCCGGTCACCCCTCACCCCCAAACCAGCAGCGTCCCATCACCAGGGAGGAGGGAGAGAAGAATAAAAGGAACTTAAAGGTGGGAGACGCTAAGAGGGGTGAATAAGTGGGGAAAATCTTCTAGATGTATTTGTGAAAGCAGGGGTGGTAATAAGAGTCTTTAAAGAAGAAGAAAAGCTGTGTTTGCATGTAGAGGAGGGGTTCATCAGCTGACTTGCTGGCAGCTTTTGAATTAAATCCGTTTCCGCAGCAGCTTTTCCAGAATTTCTGACCCTAATGGCCCCAGTGTGCCAGACCACTGATTTGGCTCGGCCACCCTCCCCACATCACCAGGCATCAATGAGGAGGAGGGAGGGATGGAGGGAGCAACGGGTGGGGTGGGGTGGGGTGGGGCGGGGTGTGGGTACATTCACAGCTTTTCATGCATCAGGTGTTACCTTACCATTCCAACATTCCGGCGCACCATCAGCAAGCCGCGCCCGCACGATGCAGGAATTTCTGCTTTGAGAATACATAGAGGACAATTTGCTACAACAATAAGTGGTTTTATTTTGCAGCCAGAGCTTTAGGTGGGTCAGTAAAGTGACGCGGATCGTTAACCTCATCGTGGGCGTGCGGGGCCGCAGATAATGGCCTCTTCTGCCCTCTAGTGGCCGGTGTGAACCATTGCATCAACGGCAGAATCCAGCAAGAGACAGGAGCAATAAAGTTTAAAAGGACACCAGGTTGAGTCGTCCATTGTTCTTGGTTTTCATTGTTTCACTTTTGCTTTGCTGCAGTGTGACTTGCCCTTTGTTCTGCAGTCTTTGTACTGATTAGTCTTTTTTCGGCTTATGTGCTGTATTGTTCGACATTACACGCTGTTCCTAAGGAATTACCCTCATAAATAAAGCATTCAAAAACACGAGTCACCTTATTTAAACGGAAAACTCAGCCAATGTCATTTAATAAGCACCTAATAAAATAAGTGACTAGTGTATTGAACTTCTGTGAGGATTTAAAATACTATAATGAAGGAAGCGGCTTTAAATGGATTTTACCATTAATGACAGCAGGGGAGACTGATATTACATTTCCCCTAAACTTGATAGTTTTCCACAGCTTTTCTTCAGCAGACATCTTGGTTTAGGTAAACTACATTATTTTAATCAAAGGAATTGTCCTAATCTACAAAACCGTCGGGAAGAAGAGTTTTCAACACCGGCGCAGGTTTCAGAAACCCCCGTATTTACAGACATTTAGCTAAGCTAGCGCTGTGCCGCAGAGCAACCGGAAACAGGCTGGACTCCACCGGGGCGACGGAAGATCTGCCCACCGGGGTAAAGAAGCCCGAGCACCGCACCAGACATGTCTGCTTCTGCCGGGAGCGACACCAGCCGTGACCTCCCCGTTAAACCGCCCCAGACCTCCGCGACCACGGAGTACTGCGCGACGTTGCAGCGCTGGATCTGGCAGTCGTACTGGGGCTACGCCGGCTGGCAGAGCTGGCTGTGCCTCTCCGCCTTCCCTCCGCCGGGGACAAGCGCCCCCGCGGCGGGCGCGCACGCCTCCGCCGCCGGCCAGCAGAGGTTCGACACCCGGAACTGGTACAGCTACCCGGTCCCTGTCAGCTCCCCGGCGTCCCCGGCTCATCCAGGCGGTGCTGCGAGCGGGCGGAACCAGGCCCCCGAGACTCCGGCCCGGCCAGGTGTGTGATGGAAAGCTGTTTATTCTGTCGTAATCTGGGTCATGGGTTCTTAAACGGAAACAAGCTTATACGCTTGTACTTTAAACTCTAATTACCGCTTTTAAGTTGGAAATTGTGCCGCAGAAAAGGTCCGTTACTGCATGTTTTATGGCAGTTTAGTTCATATTATAACGCTGGATAATTGCCCTGTACGGGGGGAGTCAACCGGAAAGATCAACAATGAAAGTTCAGACTCATCTGGATCATCTGGTGTGGAAAGGAGAAGCTTTCCAATACTCGTGGACGCCCTTTTTCTGTCTCCAGGACAGGAGTACACCATTCCCTCTCCTCTGCAGAGGTTCCTGGCGGAGACGGTGGACTTCTTCATCCTGTTCTGCGTGAAGGCCACCATCGTGCTGTGGATCATGCACCTGAGCGGTATGAAGTGAGTGCAGGGCTTATTACGCTGCTTTGAAGGGCTTTGGACCCTGCTGGGGGAAGACAAACCCTCTCTCCTCTGAAGGGACATTGCCAGGTTCATCACGCACTTCATCGTGGAGGAGATCGACGAGAACACGTCGATGGAGGACCTCCAGAAGATGATGGTGGTCGCCCTGGTCTACAGGGTGCTGGTGTGCGTCTATGAGGTGCGTCCATGAGCCGTGGTCGCGTCCCTCCTGCGGCGCTGCGTCGCGTCCCGCAGGGGACAGTGATGCAACGTTGCACGAGGAGTTGCCTGAGGTGAAGTCATGCAGCAGCTCCCTGGTGGTGCGTCGGGTGTCTGGGTCCCCTGTGGGAGGGGGGGCAGCTCCGGGACGCTCCCCTCGGGCCGACGCTTTATGACCCCTGGGTCTGCCTGTTTAAAATGTTGTTGTCCAATCAGACGCTCTGCATCTGGGGCGCGGGCGGCGCCACGCCGGGGAAGTTCCTGCTCGGCCTGCGGGTGGTGACGTGCGACACGTCCACGCTGGTCCGACCCAACCGGGTTCTTGTTGTCCCCGCCTCCAGCGTCTCCCTCTCCGCGTGAGTGGTAGACGCCAGGACATAAGCGAAGACCTGGTCCAAAGACGGAGCGAGTCTGCCCGTAACTTCCTGTTCCGTCTCGTCCGCAGGTCCACGGTTCGGGCGCTCAATAAGAACTTCTCCATCGCTTTCCTCTTTCCCGTCTTCATCACGCTCCTCTTCTTCCAGCACAACAGGACCGTGTACGACGTGGTGGCGGGGACCATTGTGGTCCAGTGCCGGGGGGACAGGTAGCCCCGGGTCGGCTGGGCGGCCCGATATGGTCACGTTTGAAGGGCGGTCAGAAGAACCGAGCTGCGTTTTTATTTATTGGTTCAGTCCATAAGCTGTTTGGAAACCTTCTCCAGTATTGAGTGTTTTATTTTTGAATTGGATCCTTGTGAATGTTTTCCTGTATTTGATCATATAGTGTGCGTATTAATTCTATTTCCTTTATATAAGTTCCTTTAAACAGTATATAAGTGCATAAAAAGAAGAGCTTTTAATTCATTTCAGTCTCTTTAAATTCTTTTAATTTCGGGTTCAAGATGAATTCAAAACACTCCATAAATACTTTTAATATATCTCCATATGTTTAGGGTTTTGGGGGAATCTTGTGTTTTTTCTTATAGAGACAATAAGATTGGTTTGCTGATAATGAAGTTTATTTATAGCTCTTGTTGATGCCTGTTGATTTATTGATGCAGAACAGTTTTTTATCTGCGCCGCATTGACTGTTGCAGCGTTACGTCTCCACTTATGCAAATTCTGCTAAAATTGTAAATAAATAACTATTTTGTTTGTGCGTAGTGCCTAAATGACGAATGACATTTGAAAAGGTTGGCAGACTTTTCCTTCACATCTAAATAAAAATATTTTGAATAATGCATCAGTTGCTATAACACTTTCTTGCCACAAGAGGGAGACACGATTAGCTCCAAGTGATGGAAATACCAATAAAGTAGTTGGTGGGTGTTGGAATTGTTATTTAATATTTTGGGACGTGCAAAAGGATACATGTTTATATTATCTATGTGGTGAAGACTGATGGAAGCATTGAAATCATTTTGATTTGGTGAAATAATGCAGAAAATGAGTAATGCACAAATTGTCCTGACAGTTTGCGGCCACACGAGGGCGCACGAGACCAGATACGGCATGTAAAGGAAACCATGAAGAAACAGGTTGAGTTGATGGATGTTGGAATAATAATTTAAGCCTTTTGGGACATGCAAATTACATATGTGACACAGCATCATGGCCGCGTTCAAGTGATTGTTCAGATCTTAAGAAGATGACTTGCACTAGGACTCCTTTAGTCATAAAACAGTAAAAACTGAGTTACCTTCTGACAAGAGAACCCCGGAGAACCGCAGGGAGGACTGAGATGAATAAACGAAATGATTGAGAACGACTCTTCTAATACAGTTGTTTTACCCTTAATCTGAAGTCTGACTCGTATGTTCACACTTAATGTTACAGCTTAAATTTTGGCTTAAACCTTTTTTGCAGCTACACACAGCAAAACACACACACGCGTGTGCGCTTGGGCGACAGATGTTGCGGTCACAGCTGCTTACACGTGCGTCTTCTTGACGTTCACACCCTCCGAAGCAACAATGCTTGTGAATTGCAGGACACTCCCAACAGGTAGCACTCTTCAGGTGACAGCTGACAGGAACGACTGCAGCCACGCCGCTGCTGTTATATTTGTTATATTTGTTTACCACCATTACGATCCAGGACTGTAGCCATGGACACCAGTGTGGCCCCAGTATGACTACGCGCTGTTGGTTTTCAGCTCACAGTGGATACAAGGTTGTGGCACAATTTGTTCAGCAAGGTGTGGTTTTGTGTAGTTTGTGTAATAGACTCTATTGTGTGCAACTATCTCAGAGCATGATGAGGTGATGGCTATGTAGACTTTACAACCAGTTTGACTTTGGATCACATTCTCTTTCTTCCAGAGCCTGGTAAAGTTATTTGTGAAAGCCGGTTTGACTGTTACGGGGGGTTGTTTTTCTTTCTTTTTTTAATCTCAAACGTGTCGCCTCTAATAAAAGTGAGCTCTCAGGAGAGGAAGCGCTGGCTGAGTTAAGGTGGGGCGGATGGGACTGAACCACCTCCAGAGGAAGAGAACAGCCACGTTCAGCTCCGCAGACCTGTGCAGTCCGGTTTCTGTCGCTCGCCTTCCAGACGGGATTTGAGTCCAGCTCCAGGTAACACGATCCTTTTTTTGAGATTGGTGAGTTTTCAGTGGCGATAAAGCATCTTTGGGATCTGTCTCGCAGGGTTCTAATGGCGTCCCTCATGGTTTGGAGCGTCACCATGACAGTCGTGGTCGCCCTGACTGGACTCATGTTGTTCCTGTACAGTAAGTCCGGTGCTCCGAAGACAGGTGGGGGGGCGACGCCTGGAGAAACGGCCAACGCCACCGCTTTAGTGGCACGAGAACAACGCGCCAATTCAACCGTGGCGGCCAATCAAAACACGCCTGAGACGTCGTTCCGGCCCAGAATCAAAACACTGGATTTAAAGGACTGTGACTCTGACAGCAGCGGCCGGGCCCATTGCGGATCCTCATCCACGGAACCACAAGGACCCGCGGCTCACAGGAGAGTCCACGACGACCTCCTCACCTTTCCCCCCTCCAGATTTCCCAGGGACGCCCGCTTTAACGCGCTCCTGCCTGCAGGCCAGCGCCAGATGTTTGAAGGGATTTTCCATTTAAATTTGACCTACAGGAGGGACAACGAGCTCCACGTTCACTGGAAACTGAATCTGAGGCCGAACCCGGATGGACCCCAGATGGAACCGGTGGCGTGGATCAGGGAATCGGGTCGGAGATGCTTCAGAGAGCCCAGGAAGCGCATCGACGTGGGCGTCCTGCAGAGATCCTCCAACATGTGGGCCGGCCAGAACTGCTTCATGAGAACCAGCAGCTGCCAGTTCTACCTGCGTCTGCACCGGGATTGCGTCACAGAGCCTTTCCGTGGTGCGAGAGTTCTGGCCGGGGCGAGAAGGAATTCCGGGAATGTGGCTCCATTCGTGCCCTCGGTTTACACGGGCGCCGTGCCCGATGCCGCCAAACTGGCCGAATTTCTGCTGAGCCTAGACCCAGAGCACAGGATTTTGATGAGCTTCTTCAAGTGGAAGCTGTTTTATAACGGCAGACGAGGCCGAGCCGAGGAGAGGGTCGCGTTCCTCTGCCAGGCGTGAGGTCGAGCGAGGAGGTTAGAGGTCGAGCGAGGAGGTTAGAGGTCGACCAGACATGGCGAGCAGCAGAAATGAACGTTAGAGCCACGTCACACGTCAGGGTCAGCGGCTCGTCCCTCTGTTTCGACCGTTCGTGCTGTCTGTCGGCGTTTTAACACTGAAAACACAACTTATGAGCACTCGATAAGACCCTTCAATTCGTTTTAATAGTGCACGATTTTGGCGGGTTGGCGGCCATATTTGGAGAAAGAAAAACGTCTTTATACTCTAGTTTTTGCTGCTTCATCGACAATAACAACAATAATCGTCAGATTCTAATACTGCGACGTGTTTGTGATACAGGAAACAAGTTTCCCGTGTGTGTGTGTGTGTGTGTGTGTGTGTGTTGTGTGTGTGTGTGTGTGTCACACTCTCTGAGGTGTGGCTGACAGCTTTTGTCCTCGAAGCGAAGGCTCAAAGAAGCTTTCATGACAGCCGGGATTATAGGACAGTAATTGTGCACGTTCCTTTCTCGTGCACAGGCCTTTTCAAAAGAAACTGCAATAAGATGCTGGTTCGGCGTCTCCGGCAGGTGATGCGAAACTCACATTCCACAAAAGGGGAAAATTGAATCTAGTCCGGTCGGGGATTTAATCTGGGGGGGAGAGAGCGCAAAAAATAGCCCCGAAGAAGAATTAGGGGAGATGCTGCTGAGAGGCAGAAAGATCTGATTTCACTTCAGGAAGAGGAGCTCTCACTTACCGATGCAAGTGCATGTTTGCTCTGAGGTGTGTGTGTGTGTGTGTGTGTGTGTGTGTGTGTTGTGTGTGTGTGTGTGTGTGTGTGTGTGTGTGTGGTAAATAGTTAATAGGAGGCTTGAAGCTGCTGCAGAGCCGAGCAGGGACCCAGGGCGAGGGGGAGGTCTTGTTGCTGGGACGTGGACCCCGCTGGTCCATCGGGCGCCACCTTTGACTCCTGCTTTGAGCGCTCACCCCTCACGGGAGGCGCGAGGCGCTAATGGAAGCGCGCGGCATTGATTTCCGCTGTAATGAGCTCATCTTTGTGCAACGTGAGCTCGGGAGGGTCCGACTGTCAGAAAGAAAATAGTGATTAAAGGTGTTTGGACCAGATTAAGAGAGGACGGCTGGCGGGGCGCGCACATGAAGAGGAGGTTCGGATCTCAAACTGGGCTAATCAGGCTGGTGGTGAGGGGAGGTCTGACTCCACCGGTTTGGATTTCATCTTTATAATAGGCCTCGGGGGGCACCAAGGCAAATCCCCTCCTTTCATGGATAATAAGCCCCCCCCCCCCCCCCCCCCCCGAACAGCGCACCCTTCAGCCCACACTTGAGGAATGTGGAAAACAGGTCTTCCTATCTGGGTCCAAATACTAGACTTGAGTGCAGATTTATGACTCTGTATTTAATACAATTAATGCCATTGGTGACGTTGTTTCCTGTTTGTTTGTTTTAATTTTGCTGTTTGCTTCGTGCTATGAAACTAAGCGACTCCAGCGTCAGATGAGCCGGGGTCACTTCCGGGTTAATTACAGGTCAAAACACCAACGACACCCTCAAATAAACGGAGACGAAATCGTGGAGATGCTACAGCTGCTTTCTGTGGTGTTTTTTTTTTTTTTTTTTGGATTCCACATTAATTTTTAGAATTCCATTTAATTTATTTCTCATATTAACTGATATCAAATCAAAAGGCTTCCGTTTTATAATTGGCTGCATGGTTTGAATGTTTCCACACGGAGGCGTTATGGCTCTGGGTGGTTCTGGTGCGTGTGTGTGCGTGCGTGTGTGTGTGTGTGTGTGTGTATGTGTATGTGTGTGCGCGCTGCTTAAGTACCAAGGACAACACCAGACGCGCTCTCCAGTTAACAGAGCAGGAGGAAAACAAAACTTCCAGCGTTCCCAGTTGCTTCCGAACTAAATCCCATCGTCGCGCACGCCCTCGGGCACGCACGGACCGAAGGCGGTGAAGCCGCGTCGCAGTCGGATCCGCCCGGAGCGGAGCGGAGCGGAGCGGAGCGGACTCTCCTCCTGCCGGCGCAGGAGCGATGCCCGGGGCGCGATGTGCTCCAGCCGCAAGATCCTGTGGAGCCTCCTGTTCCTGTCGGCGGCGGAGGTGGGCCTGGGGGTGGCGAGCATCATCCTGGGGGCCGTGGGCATCAGCCGGGTCCGGGGGCAGCTCCGGACGCAGCAGGGGGACGCCTCGCCCGTGTGGAGCGGAATGTGTGTAGGTCACGGGAATGTGGGGGTAACTTCTGTCCTTTCTGTTCTTCCTTTCCCTCCTCTGGCGTCGTGGAATTCTCCAAATGAAATCACCTTTTCTTTGTTACCAATTTATTCTGTTGGGACGCGATATTAAACTTTATAGGACAACTTAAAATAGCGACTTAAACTATTTATAAAAATGTTTTTTTCTTCTTTCTTATCTTCTATTACTGTTTTGCTACGCAGGTTTTAGGAACAAACAAACCCCGTCAAGCTTGAACCCTTAAGAACGTACAGATTTTATTTAATTGCAGGCGATTTAAATGATACAGTCGGAGCTCTGCTCTCAGATTTATTTGGGTTTCACTTCCGTGCGTCAACTAAACGAGATGCCGATGAGAGCTCCGTAAGCTGCTGCAGTCATTTAGTCTCCACATTCATCCCTCTCTGCTGGAAGTAGAGATCAATTTCCTTCACTTGTGCTGGACCGGACCGGACTGGGAGTTCAGGCTTTTACGCTAATATCTAACTTCCTGTTCTGGCAAGGCCGCTCCAAGCTTTAGATTCTGCTCCGGAGGGGAAAAGGGTGGCTTAAAGTTATTTTTGGTAGATGAAAACAACCATCTTTCTTCATTATGACTGCTAGTTTGTGTGTGTGTGTGAGGGTGGGTCTACTAAGGTGTTACGCAACGCCTGTTTATCAAGAGGGGCTGATCAATGGATGGATGGATGACCCGGTCAGATGCTCAGATCAGCCACAGATTGTTGCTTCTTCATCACAGCGGCGGTTCTGAGCTCCACCACACAAAGATTAGTAATGACTGATAGACAGAATCTCTTAATATTGGACTTTATGCGCTAGTATAAAGGCTCTGGGTTGGAGGTGTCCTGTTCACCGTGCATTCCTGCACCTCCCGTGACCAGGATGAGCACCGAGCAGCTGTTAACAGAGGGCGGAGGGATATATATACTGTAGAGATCTATACTATTGATAGCAGCGGCTATCCCTCTGCCCTCTCGGCTAAGAATTAATGTCTCCTGTTGGTGGAGAAAGCAGAAGTTATTCCTCATCTTTTTCTTCTTGGAACGACACCTGTTGTCACATATGTATCAAAACTTTCCAGGAGCATTGAAAAAGCATTGAAAACCCAAACCGATGATCCAAACACTGACGGATAAAAGGTCGTTAATCTTCCACAGGCTTTATGATCTTCAGCATTTAGCTGCGTTAACATTACAGGTTGGCCGGCTCGCAACTTCAGCGCCCCCTGGCGGGCAAGACACGCTAATGCAGGCCTGGTTTTGCTCAGTCCATAGGTAGGTGGGACTGATCTGGTTAAATCTATGCAGGAAAGACTTCAGATGTGAGTTATTAACCAGTTAGAACATTAACATAGGCCCCGGGAGTGAATCAATTCACTTTTTGATGTCACAATCCTCTCTTCATAGTTTCTGGTCTGCGGGTTGTGCGGAGTGCTGTGCGCGTGGAAGAGGACGGGTCTTATTGTAAGTACACCCGCTCGCTCTACTCAAAGACACAATGTTTCAAATGATTTCGCCACTTCATGTCTTCATGTTCTCCACTGAAGCAGCTACTATCTATCGCTGTCAGCTGTCAAACGCAGTGGAAGCGATAGTCGACGGTGACACCGTGCGCTGGTGCCTCGGTCAGAACCCGTGATGGAACCGGAGGAGACAAGCAGTCACTTCTCTGTCCGTCCTCCTCTCCATCTTTAGTTGCTCGGCGATCACCTCGCGGTGTGTGCGCGGGTCCTCGGGTTTCTCTCCCTCTCCGACTGGCTCCTGCAGGCGGAGCGCTAATGATGGATCAATGTCAGCGCAACGATGTGCTGGAACGGACGCACCTGCCCTCTTTACCCCGGTGCCTTCTGCCTCGCCCCTATCTACCCCTCAGGGCTCTGATGCCCTCCACCTTCGGGAATGTCCGACCTTGCCAGCCTGCGGGAGGGTGGGGGTGGGGCGGGGGGGTTAGAGCATTAGGTTATGGTTTGACTACGGACTCCTTTCCTCACTTAACCGGTTAATGGCTGAAACTGGAGATGCAATTTGCCCATGTTTTTGTAGGCACTAAAGGCATCAGCACAACAAAAAAGTACCTGAACACACACACACACACACACACACACACACACACACACACACACACACACACACACACACACACACTTTAGTGTGGAGTAGAATTGATTTTTCCATCGAAACCAGCAGGAGTGGGATCCTCTCCAGAGATCCTCTCGTTTCTCTATAGTTGATTACGATTTAAATGAGGCAATCCATCCCAGAATGATTGATGAAATATGGAGACTGAGACAAGGCATCGCTGGATAGTGCAAAAAAGAAAGATGGAGGGAGATTCCCAAGCATTCCGGAGAGCAGAGGTTCGATGGCGGTCCAGTTGTGGACTGGCCTGTCCGGGCTGGTGCAGCACTGGGCCCAGTCACCCTCCATAACTCACTCATCACTAATCTGTGCATCGTCTTTGTTTGGTGGCACTTCTGCCCTTCTGCCCCCCAGATGATCCTATTCTCAGCGTGCTGCATCTGCGGGCTGATCGGTGGGATCCTCAACTTTCAGTTTGTCAGAGCTTTGAGCAAGCGTCCAGACTCCGCCAGTTCCATCCATCTGGCCGCCATGACTCTGGCCTGTCTGGGTAAATCCTCTATCAAAGACACTAGCGCCCCGTCATCGTTGCAATGGGGCGGCGTCTTTTAAGAATCCAGTCTTAGGAACCAAGTAAATTTAATCTTTTAATCTTCCAGACACACGATTTTGTACCATAATCACTTTTGACGCCCTCACTAGGACTAATAGCGCCACCTGGCTTTTAAAATTTGCTGTCACTTCAAGTAAAAAGTCCGGCGCAAACAATATTTAAAACGTTTCTTGAATTGACGGCTGGACAAAAGATTTCATCCTCATTTCCCCACCTTATTTCCAACATTCCAGGGATTACCTCCTGCACCTTATGCACCTGGCTGACCTGCCGTCTGGCCTCCTCCGAGCAGCAGAGGATGTTCCACGAGAGGGAACACTCGCTACACCACTCCCACGAGATGGCTGAGAAGGTCAGTGGTCAGCTGAGCAGGGAGCGGACTCTCCACTGGCTTTGGTCACCTCACTCTGTCCTGCTCCCTACAGGAGATCCTGGACAACTCCAGCAATGGAATTCCGCAGATTTCCTACAACGGGCATGCGACGGAAACACCGTGACTCCGTTGTGCCACTGAAACGCTGACGCAGAAACAGTTTGCGGAGCTCCTGCTGTCAGCGACAACAGAATATTTCCTGCATCCTGCAGAAAACAGAAGCCAATCACAGGAGGTGAAGGGTTCTATTCCCCGTGAGCCCGCTCCATCCAACAGGAATCGTGCTTCTCCGTTCTTATGCAGACCTGAATCCAATCCAACACTAACTCAGGTGGCACAGGGCCGCGTGACATCCGATGACCTTTAGGTGACGAGGAGGGAGGACGATAATGAGCAGGAAGAGCAGATTTCACCCAGTCAGGCGCCTCAATGTGACAAGCACAAACCAAGCATGCGAGCTGATTAACTTGCTTTGAAGCTCTACTTCAGGCTAAATGTTTTATATGTCTTCTCATGTGTCCATGAACTCTGGATCCCCAGAGTATCCGTGGATAATTGAATGCTATGACCAGACATTACAGGAATGTGCAGTAGCTGTACTGTATATCCATGCTTGGAATCTACCTGTATCTCTATAATATACCTACTGCACATGTATTTTTATAACTGCTTCTTACAACGTTGAATTAAATTAAGGGTGAGAAAATGAAGTCGTTTAAATGATTGCAAAATATTGCGATATTGGAGCTGCGTTTGAAAGTTACTGCCTGCATGTAACAAGTCCAAAAGTCTGGACAGCTCAAGACGATAAAGTTGTCGATTAGACGATCATCAGAACACGCTCAATGATGCTAATGGCAGGAGAAGCTGCAAGGAACCCTGACTGACTAAGAAACAAATGTCACTGTTTCTCTATGAGAGAACAGACATAGCAGCCCTGGAGAGGATCTCTTCTGCTGCACGGTACATGTGTGTGAGTGTGTGTGTGTGTGTGTGGAAGAGAGCAAGACAGAGAGGAGGGGAGAGAGAGAGAAAGTGCTGAAATGTGTCACTTGCTATAGATGCTCAGTCATCAGTAACACTAGACATTCCATGCAAGCATACTCTCTCTCTCTCTCTAACTGACAACTGAGGTCACCCTGATGATCTGGATCTGTCATTAAGATCCCAGCACAAAATCAATGATCACATCACGTGAGATGAGGCATGCACCACCCTTGCAAAAACACCTTTATTATTTACATAACAAAGGGCATGTTGTCACGAGAAAACGCCCTGTCTTTTCTTTTTTCTTCTCAATTGTGGTTTATATTTAAGTGTAATTTAAAGTAATACTATAAAAAATAATTTGTAAACTTGATGAGTTTAGTTATTAAAGTGGTATTTACAATTTCACATGTGTAATCACGTTCTGATGTAATTTCACCGCCTGCGCAGTAGGCGGCAGAATCGGGCACTTTTGACAAAACGGAACTAGAAAAACGCTTGACTTCCGGTCTTCGTAAACAACATGGCGAACCTGGAGCATGCTGAGGGCGAGCCGAAACATGAGAACATGTCTGTGGAAATCTCCGCCGGGGCTTCTCCGGACCAGCCCCCCGAACAGTCGCAAGTAATCGCCCCAGAGGCGGACGCCGTCCTCAGCTCCATCCCATCGTTCGCAGCCGCTTCCGCGCTCCTGTCCGCGCCGTACTCGTGCCTGGTGCTCAACACGCACCGCAGGCACGTCACCCTGCCGCCCGTCTACCTCAGCAAGAAGAGGTCGGGCATCCGAGGAGAGCTGCAAACCCAACTGCTCAAGTTCTCACAGATGTAAAATTCATCTTTTTTTTCTTGAAATCGTCCTCTAACTAATGACCCCGTGAAACCCTATTAAACTTAATTAAGAACTAGTGTTTTGGTGGCTTACGGAAGTCATAATTCGGGCACTACAATGTTTTTTTATTGGACTGAAAATATCCTAAAATTGTATAGCACAAGGTTATGCTGTTTAAATGTAGAGGATGCACAGTCATGTTTTCGGTTTTATCTCCCTTTTTATGCGAATGGTGCAGTGTTCACAATAAAAAAATATCCTATCATTGTTTTAATAATCACCCTGCTGTGTGTTCTCTCGCAGTCTAAAAGGAGTCCCTCTGGCCTATGACAACATCCGGATACTAGGCCAGTATGGGGACATCATCAACGATAGCGGCTACATCCACATGGACATACTGGCGGATTTCATTCTCTTTCAGCCCAGGAAGGGACAGAAGCTGCTGGTGAGACTCACAGTCTTATCGTCCATTTCAGTTTTGTTGTGGTACTGTTGGGAAGTTTGGAACCGTACAAGGCAGAACAACAGAAATATGTGTGCCAGATAAATAAAACCGATGCTGTGCAAACTATGGCTTTCCACCACGAGAGCCAGGAACTTTGAGGAATTACTCGGCCCCCGTTTATATCTGAAGACTCGCTTCAGGAGCTTTGGGATGGGCCTGGAATGCTGAACCTTTCTGACTGAGCATGTCTGACGGCCTCCGCAGCTGCAGGCATTTCTGACATTTGCTGCATTGGCACACCAATAAATAACAAAAAATAACTCACTGCTCTGATTTGAATAGTTGCACCTACGAAAATTGTGACGTGAATCTTTGCAAGGGTCTTTTTCTTTTAGCCGTTATCTTTGAATCCAACTCTGCTCATAGGGCAAAGTAAACAAACTCGGGGTCAGCCACGTCGGCTGCCTGGTGCACGGCTGCTTCAACGCCAGCATTCCCAAACCCAACCTTGTTCCCATGGAAACATGGCGCGATGCAGGGCCAAGAATTGGAGCAGAGCTGGAATTTGAGGTGACTGCGCTCGATGCCGACACTGTGGGGGTGCTGCTGATCCGCGGACGGCTGGACAGGACCAGGTGAGTTGTGTGGCTCTGTGGGTCCCTGTGTGCGAGTTTATTCTTTGATTACAGATGACTGTGTGCGTCTGCGTGTATCTCAGGGTGCAGGAACTGCTGGCTATTGGTGAGACCTCAGAGTCCAGCATCACCGTAGACCAACCAAACCCATCAGACACTGAAGCAAATGGGGAGTTGAACCTAGACCCCACAGACGAGTGTACCGTTAAGAAAAAGAAGAAGAAGAAAAATAAGATCAAAGAGGAGACAGAAGAAGTCACAGATTCTTCCTGCATCCAGCCGGACGCCAGCGCGACAGAACTGAAACGGGCGGTGAACGACGAAAGCGGAACTGGTGAGAAAAAGAAGAAAAGAAAGAAAGAAAAACATCTGAAACCGGAGGAGGTGAAGGACGAGGAGGTTCAGGTGTCGGTCATGGAGGTCCACGGCAGTGACAGTGGTTACCAGAGTGACAAGCCGCACAAAAAGAGGAAACACGAGCCCGCCGCAGATATCACATCGAGCGTCGGTGATGGTCCTGAGCCTAAAAAGTCAAAGAAGAGGAAAAGTGGAATTGAGCAGATTGCCTAAAAATAAGCAATCCAATCCCGAATGTATTGCTTCCTTTGCATATCCCACACATCAGGATCAACCCTGCAATAATAAAGAATGTGCTTGTAAAAGTACAGACAGTTTTAGCTAGCAAAGCCCGTCATGTTTGTCTCAAGTTGCTTGGAAACGGCTCTCGCTATAGTGCAGTTCCGATTCTCACCTGCAGGGGGAGCAAAACATTTATTCATGTTTGGGTTACACACATTAAGGGTTCCAGCGTCCACTCCGATAAGAAAATAAACACAATGGTCTGGTCCGTAGCCCGGGAAGGAGGAAGACAAGACCGCCTGCCTTATTTAAACAACCCTGTTTCCCCATGTGCCTTAGTTGTGTTAATATCCAGAACGCTCTTTGATGTTTACATCTTTCTGGCTCAGTTGTGTCCAGAAGTTTCATTCACTGTAATGGATGATGTAAAAACTAGAGGCAACTGTTAGTGGTGTCTCATCCTGTTATTTCGCAGATTTCATACTGATGTTTGTGGTCTTTAATGGGCTGAAAACCAATAAAAATGGGTCTGAAATATTCAGTGCATATCCCACATGAAAAGGAACAATCCCATTTTTGAATACAGGGGCTTCTTGTTAGATTTTATGCTCATTTTCCTCACAAAACTAGCTCTTAAATGCTGGGCGTTAAGTGTCAGGTGATAAAAGTGCTGAGAGACAGCCTAAAGATCTCAGTGTTTTCTTTACCTCCCACCCCTGCTCATCGGTGGGGAGCCTCATAAACTGTGAGGTGCGAAGAGTTTGAGGGCTTATCAGGAGCTGCAGATAAGAGCCGTAATTAACTTGGCTCGTCGTCATCGGTCACATGTGATCGTACGCATCTGTGCTCCATAAATCAGATCCCTGAAGACTTTGGCATGTTTAGATAAAGGTTGGGGTAAAGCAAAGCTTTTCTTTGGACTGAATTTTAGACCATTTTCTGTACAGTAACTAGAGCTTTGAGGCTAAATAAGCTTAAAATCCCTCTTTTTAAACTTTTATGCAGCAGCTTGTTTAAATAGGGACCAAAGATTTTTTTAGAATTGATGTCTAAAATAGTTTTTGAATCTTAAATCACCCTATGGGAAGAGGTGCCAGGGATGCGTTTTGATCCACTAACTATCCTACTTTATTAAGAATGATACAAAACGTGTTAGCTCTAACCCTTTGGCTGGATCGGCTCCAGCTCCCCCCTGACTGTCATCCAGAACCCCCTGAGTCCAAGCCCATCTCACATACACCTCTCATGCACCTGCACCCCTCCCTCCGTCACCACTTATTTATCTTGCCGTTCCTCCTTCAAACTGCCTCCCCCCACCCTGATGTCCGTCCTCCTACTTCCCTAACTTGTGTCCTTGATTTATTGGAGGCGGTGCGTAGTTCACACACATTCCAGTTATGACACACACACACCCCCTCCCGCCTCCCCCTCCTGTCCTGCCACTGGGCTCTCATATCTGAGCACGGTGGGTAGTTTATCTTCATGATCCTCACACAGAGAGAGGACAAGGGTGAGCAAGAGGGATGAGACAATAAGAGGAGTGTTGATTTTGTTGCACAGGCCACACTTTGGTCTTCTCAAGGAGTCCTCAGTGTGTGTGTGTGTGTGTGTGTGTGTGTGTGTGTGTGTGTGTAGGTTGGCTCTTCTCTGTTTCATGTGTCAGAATTTCCAGGCCAGACAACTCCTACATAAAAGCGCCCCAGAAGTCTGAAGCAGAGCTGCCGGTTCTCATAGTCACCGATCCAGGATCAGAACACACACGTATATGAAAAACAACCTCTGCCGCACATTAACGGGCTCGTTACTCACTCGTATTCACTCCCGCACACCCACCACGTTCACCAACCCACGATCCCTGAACCCCCACCCTCGCACGCTCTCACTGGCCAGGCTTAATTAGTTACGTGGTCAGTGCTGCGGTCTGTTGCAGCGCCCCAAAAGGCCGCCGGTCATAAAAGCTTAAGCGTTCCACCAGTCGTGCAACCGTGGCTATATATCCTCCAACGCGGTGCTGCCCGGGCCGAGTCGCACGCACCAAAGCTCGTCCCTCACAGACCTACTGACATCCATGAAATCCCTTTATGGTGTTTTCAAAGGCATTTTTGGGGGATTTTTTTCGTCCCTTCTGCTTTGCATCTCTGTTTTTATGCTCCCTCAGGTAGATAAACAGCCCACGCTCAGCTCGCACGGACAGATTCAGGCGGTAAACTTTTTCCCAAGGGGTCAGTGTCCACACACACACACACACACACACACACACACACACACACTCACACACACACACACACTGATGCATCAGCACATGCACACACCGTTAACCCTGAAAGTCAACATTACTTCTTTCTTAGTGATTCGGATTCCCATAGTTAAGTTTGTTTCCTTGGCACCCGCCACCCCCAGTAACCTAGGAGATGACAGATGTGTGTTTACTGTTACCCAATTTCGCCAGAGGGAACTGAGCTTGTGTGTTTTTCCTCATGGTAAAAACCCATTTTGACACCTCTGGGAGTCATCCATTAGCAAGCTAATGAAACTATTAATTACGCAACATCAGTTGTCGCTGCGATTCTGTCCCATGTTTCCGCCCACCTGAGGTTCTCTGTGGGGTTAGAGGTGGCCGTGAAGGCAGATACTTAGATTACATTTTTAAAAGTTATTTTAGAAGTATTTAAGTCAATCAGAAAAATATTACATTGAGACATAAATCGGGCCGAACATAGAGCCTTGAGGGACTCCACATTAACCTGGGGTTTGTATTTTCCCATGTTTGTGTTACACTGTGTGTTAAACTCAGCTGTGTTTGGTGAGTGTGAATGCCTGCACTCCTCCCTTGCTGGTTTTTCTTCTGAAATTAAAAGGTTTTAGACTAATCAGCAGTTATTGGGAGGCTCTTAGACGTCTAGACAGTGTTCAGATCCAACTGTAACTCCTCCACTCACGTCACCATAGAGATGAGGCAGGGACACAAGCCCCAAGACAGGGTTTTATCACATTTGTGCTGGTTTCATGAAACATGAAGCTAAGGCAAATTAGCACAGGCCTGAAGGTGAAAATAACTATTTGTGTAATGTGCAGAAGAGGTTTAATGAGTATCTGCTAGCTCTGAGATATAAATCTACTGAAAGGAGGGGAGTAATGAGGAGGGGTAAGAAGAGCACAGACCCTCAGCTTCAAACTCCCACAAAACAAGTCAGCCCAAAACAGAAAGAGAAAAAGAGGGTGTGGGACTGACTGTTATTCCTAGGAAAAAGTGTCTCGTGTTTAGTCACGAAGTTTTGGAGGACAAACCCAGGATACAAGTAAATGTTTTACTGGCATATTTTTCTCGTGAACGTGCAGAGCTGCAGGTCCAGGACAGAAGAACCTGGGCGGCAAAAACACTGTGGACACAAATTCAAGAAGAAAAGAAGGGCCTGCGTATAACAAACACGCCTCACATTTGAAGCGGAAACACTGTTAAAAATTAGCCATTAAGTCGCATAAATGGGGTCTTCATAAACTGAGATTTACCAACAACGATCTGCTAAAAACGCACGTGCTGACTTAACTTTAACTTATGTTAAACATTCCAGAGGAGCTAACGTGTCACCCCAAACTTCTGAGGACGTGACCAAGGTGATGCTACCGAAACCGTTTTTGCTTCTTGTTGTAAAACACAGTTTGCGGCGTGTGACTAAAAAGGAATCGACTCACAAAAGGCAGAGGGAATGCTTGGATGTGGGAGACGAGCCTGTGGGGGGCGTCTCTGACATCTGTGTCATCGTCACGGGCGGCTTTTCTGAGTGTGCGCGCGGTCGAGAATATGACTGTTAAAACAAGTGAAACACGACACCCTGAAAACACACAGTGAAAAGCCTTAAAACAATAAACAGCAGTCAGAGGGGCTGAGGAAAGGTGCTGACATGGATCGGTACATGTGGGTGTTTTAGTCTAATCCGGAATGGAGGAGCTGGGGAGGCGTGGGATTAGATCTGGAAAGGCTGGTGGAGATGCAGCGGGGTCCCGTTCCAACTTCCACATGCACGGACACACGTTTCACCGCCACCCAGACGCGTAAACACCCGCCGTGACTCAACGCCGGGGCGGCCAATGGGAGGCCGGGAAGCAGGAGCCGGTGGGATGAGCGAGCCAATGAGTCGGCGTCTGGGTGTGGAGAGTCGGACTGACAGAGGTCAAGAGTTAAACTCATCCCCTGCGCTGCCCCTCGTCTCCTCCCACCCTCTCCAACGTTCAGATACTTTACACACGCACAAGAGAGTTTTTATATTCAGCCAACATGCAGCTACGCGTCAGGCCGTCTGCGCTGAGAGGAAGTAAAATCTGCCGCCGTCTCCGCTAATCTGTGCAACAGGGAGGATCCCGGGAACACTGAGGAGGAGACGAGTGAGAGGGAGACGCCGAGAGAGGAGCAGAACAAGCGAGACGTGTCCAGTTTCAGATTTACAGTGGTGGTGGGAGAGATTTGGCTGTGTTCTTATAGCACACTGAGGACTGGGCAGGAGGAGGAGTGAGGCAGATTTACATGGTGAGAACAGGTCTGAACTGGAGCAGAGCTCTCCTGGATTTTAAGGGAACTACTGGAGGACGACTGGAGGAGCCGTTGTAAAAGATAGGGCCAGAATTTAGAAAGAATTTACAGTCAGTAATTCAGATTACAACCCCCAGTCTGTGCTTCGGCACACGCAGCAGAAATTACACCAATGCCACTTAAAGGGAGGCGAAAAAAGCGACATAAATTCAGTATAAAGTCAACAGAAGCTGCAGAAAAACAAAACCCCACATAAAGCCCACCGACACCGGCGGCTGCTGATGACTGCATGTAGCTAAACATGAAGCTTCCTGGAAGTGATGATGCTAAAAATGCTGATTCTGGCAAAATCTAAGATACCGAGGAAGCAGATTTTTAAATGTTTGACGTGAAAAGACAGATTCTTAAAGAAGGTGCGATCAGTCAAACATCCACTGTTGACAGCACAAACGATATTTTATTTCTGTGTAATAACAACAAAGGAGAGCAGGAAATGCCCCCCCCCCCCCCCCCGTGTGTGTGTGTGTGTGTGTGTGCGTGTGCGCGTGTGTGTGTTTATGCCTCTTTTGGGGTTTTACTTCTTATTTAAGACCAATATTTACCCAGCAGCCCCAGGGTGAGATTACCTCATTTTCTCCCACCCAGCTGTGCTTTCTCAACGTTTCCATGACAACTGCCGGGACGACCCATCGTGTTTCTCCGTCTGCCCACGAAACAGAGAGCAGGAAAGAGAAGAAAAGCAGGAGATCAAGAAGATATGAGTCAGGTTTGAGGAGCAAAGTGCCTGAAATCACTTTAGGGGAATAAAAACGATTGAATTACTGCTGCTGCTGTCTTAATAGTGGAAACGTATTAAAAGTTTTGAGTTTTATTGAGTCACACTATGAAAAGTCAACATCTTGGAGTGGAGTAATGTTTATCCTCACCAATACTTAGCTTTTACAACCAATTCTTCTCTTAATCTTAGATAAAAAGGATGCAAATGCGTGATGATGCTCTTACTCACGTTGCTAACTGTTGCATTATCACAGCATCATTATCTTGTGTTTTACTTACACATTTTTGATGCAGCAAAGGCTCCTCAGAACCCTCAAAGATATCATATGCATCCTCACAGGTCACTGCCTTTAAAAACAAATCAGAATCCACAAAACTATTAATAAAATCATTTTGTTTTGATGAATATGCCTGTGGAATAAATAGCCACCAGTGGGTTTTAAAAGCACCGTATTAAGCTGAGCTCAGCATGTTCCAGACTGCTCCCCCTAACCACAATAGTTGAGTTGCCCTTGAGTCGGTTATTTAATCCTCAAACACCAAAAGTCTGGAGAACGTTGTGTACTTTCTCACTCACACTTAAAGCAAATGAGCAAATGCTAATGAAAAATGTGAATTCGGTAAATGACACGTCAAGCCGCCCTAACCGCCATGAAAATATCTAATAACTAAATTGCGCCACCTTGCATCAGTCAGCATTGGCGCGAAGTCAGCAGCTCCCTCGGTGAGTGTCTGAACTGCTCTGCCATGGGAACGGACAGTTATTTGCTTTAATTTGCAACAGAAAAGCCGATGGTGTATAGTGACAGTTAGGGAATGTTCTATTTGGTCTTCTCCCGGCCTGTTTAAGTGATAAAAGTGTCATTATGTAGCCTCTGAAGCGCAGGAGAGAGTGCAAACAGCACCGAATGACCCTCTGTCAAGAGCCTCCGTTCTTCAGAAGCTCATTAAGGGCCCGCAGGAGGACCGCGCATCACCTCCAGCTTACCTTTCTCTTTTTAAAGCGCCACTTAGCGGATTCCACCCATTCGGCGGCTGACTAACGTAAGAAATGGACTCTGTTCGGAGATAAGAGGAGACTTTAGAAGGGCCACGCTGCGAGGAGGCATAGGCGACTTATTAAAACAGCAGGAAAGGCCCTTGGACTTGAGCCAATAGGATATAACGCTGATCCGACCGGATTTGCTAAAGTTTGGGATCACTTGTTGAGATGCTCCTCCGCCCCGGTCCCGTTGTGTGGTAAATGGTTTCATTCGGTTCGGGACCGTCTGTGTCTGGCGCGGTTAGATAATTGTTGCGTTCTTAGAGACCCCGCCACTGAGTGTCGAGATGCAAGGCCACTTTGGAGATGCCACCGTCACAAACTCGGCCAGTGACCTGAACCCGATGGGACCAGATGGGCAGGTGGATCACGAGCGGCCCGGTAAGACCACCCAGATGCGCCTGAACGACCACCGCTGGAGCGGGGACGCGGACGGGGGCGGCGTGCGCGCCGCGCATTTGGTGATGGGTGCCCAGAGGTGCTACGGCGGCGTGTTCCACGGACATCCCGGTAAAGCCAGACGGAGGAGGCTCATCACGGTTGTGCAGCGGCAGGCGGCCAACGTGCGGGAGAGGAAGCGGATGTTCAGCCTGAATGAGGCGTTCGATGAGCTGAGGAGGAAAGTCCCCACCTTCGCCTACGAGAAGAGACTGTCGCGCATCGACACGCTCCGGCTGGCCATCGTCTACATCTCCTTCATGACCGACCTGCTGAGGCAACACGGTCAAAGCAGCCCCGCGTGACTTTTATTGACTGAGGAATAGGAAAAAGGCACCGATCAAGGCGCTGCCGGTTGAACCGAGGTGGCCAAACCGCAAGAACCCCTGGATGTATCTTCAGCGTTCAAACTGTGAGACGGTTCAGTGTTGAAAACTTTGAACCCGGCAGGCCTTAAATAAAACATTTAAACCAGTTTCAGACGTCTCAAACCCAGTCTTCTCTCCGATTATCAGATTAGACACGTTAGACACGTTTTAAATCGCCTTTAACCCGTTTAGATCACGTAATTATTCCGTTTTACAGCTATTAATCTAAATTCAAGTTCTATATATTCTATGTACGTTTTTAGGTAATCACAAAAGTAAGGAGGTTGTTCAGGTGTGTTGCTTCAGGACCTTGGACAGAGGTCTGCAGGCGCCAGACAGGTGAGGCCGAGAACTTGCAGGAGAACCCCCGAAGCCCTCCCTCCTGACCTTTATCAGCCCCGTCACGTGCAAACGAGGTTCCATCCGTCAATTGGCTCAGACGCAATGCTCGTTATCTTTGGCACCGATGTGTGAAGTGAGCCGGGGGCGTAATTAAAGGGACGAGATCAGCTCTGGACCGCTAAACTGCGCCCTCAGAAAGAAACACGAAGGAAATGTTTGGGGTAGGGGACAGGCCCGGACCCCTCGGACCCTTGTGGCGGTTCGCTCAGGCACCCCGAGCTTTGTGCCATCCTCCCTCATCAATGTTGGGGCGTCTTGGCAGATAATTTACACCATGACCCCCTCCAAAAATGGCGAGATCCCATTCCAACCACATCTGCTGGAGTTGGATCTAAGGCTGCACACACACACACACACACACACACACACACACACACACACACACACACACACACATCCATCTCTATCACGTCCAGTGTTTACATTGCTCTCCAACAGAACGCCGCCTTTCAGCGACCCCGCTGTTAGGACGGACCCGCCCAGAAGGCTCCCTGGGACGGCCCGTCTTTTAAACCTGACCCGCTGTGTCCTCATCCCCGCGGGAGTCGGGCCCGCTTAATCGCGGGGCTCAACGCGGAGACGCTTAACGGGAAAATAAACACCGGGCTTCTGCTTACGAGCAGAAAACTCCCGCTGTGACAACCTCCTGTGTTTCAGTAGGAATGATATTTTTTCACCGCTGCACAGAGACAGACTTGATACAGAGAGACAGTAGACAAGAGACTTGGGGAGAAGTTCTCCGGTTTGTTTTGGGATGGGGGCAAAACACAAAAATGGCACAAATGCGCGCTGACACGACAGACCGACACGCATAGAGATTCTCGTTTTGGGTATATTATCAGCAAATTGAGATGTAGCCACGATCTACAGTGAAGGCGGGGCAGGTTAATGTCGAGTCTTGTGATTTAATAACGACGCGCCCCGAGTCCACCCCCCTCTCTCAAAGTGCTGTGTAGAGGAGCCTGCATGTCCCAAAAAAACCCATTCCTGATATTAAAGTTGGAACTCTCCCTCTCCCGCAGTATTATGTTACACCCATTCTCGCCCAATCACAGCCCTCCCAAAAATCCTCCAGCCCGCTCCCCGCTATAAGAGCCCCGGTCACCCCAGTTTGGCAGACACCTCTCTACTTCTGCGACTGTTTGTTGACGTTCAGGAATTTCCGGTCTGGGGTGATAACAGGAGTCCAATATCGGGCAGAAACACATTGGAAGAGACAATGCGGGACGAGGACTGCTCCCCGATGGACAGTGCGGGAAACAGCGAGGAGGAGACCGAGCGTCAGCTGCCTCGCAGAGGTGCGAGGAAGCGGCGGCCGACGAGGAGGAGCTCGGGAGGGGAGGAGGAGGAGGAGACACGGAGAGCCCGAGCCCCGGGACGAAGAAATGCAGGAAGAGCAGCGAGGGTGGAGGAGGCAGCGCTGGCAGCGGTGGCAGCGAAGGCAGCAGCAGCCCGGAGCTCTCCTTCGATGACCTACAGACGCAGCGCGTCTTGGCCAACATACGCGAACGACAGCGGACGCAGTCCCTCAACGAAGCTTTTACGTCGTTACGTAAGATCATTCCCACCCTCCCGTCGGACAAGCTGAGCAAGATTCAGACGCTGAAGTTGGCGGCCCGGTACATCGACTTTCTGTGCCAGGTTCTGGAGAGCGATGAGCTGGACGGGCGAGGGACCAGCTGCAGCTACGTGGCGCACGAGCGACTCAGCTACGCGTTCTCAGTGTGGAGGATGGGGGGCGCCTGGTCCTTGTCCACCACGTCCCACTAGCTGCTGCTCTGGATGGTACGTTACGCTGCGCCAGGTGCCTTTTAGACACTAAAACGAGCCTTTTTGACACTAAAACGAGTGGTGCCAAAATGTGCCCACGCGTTTTTACGCACCGAAGTCAGATGCACAGTGGCCCATTTTCTGCCCTGATCAATTCAATCAGTTTGATTTGTTGTGAAATCAACATTGGTTCTGTACATTTTATAAATAGAGGGAAATATTAACAAGGAAGCTGTTTTCTAAAACCATTTAATTTCCTTTAGAGATATTTAAGAATTCACTCTCCATCCTTGGGACGTCCTAGATCCTGGGTGCTTCAATCAACCTATTAATATGTGCTGTATTTCTCCTTCTTGTGTTCACAGATGATTCAGAGAGGGGGACAGATGAAACAGGCCAGTCCTGGAGATATTCTGAAACAGGCCACACGCGGTGCAGCGTGCAGGGTCCCTGTGCTTCAGGCTTCAATGGAGAGCGGGCTTTTCTTATTTCCCTTTGCATGAACTGGAAATGTCTGCGAGGGAGCACTTAGGACAAGACGGGACGGATATGAAGCTGCAGACCACTGCGACGATGAATGTTGTGAAAATAAAATGATCTCCGAGGAGACGCTTTGTCTCTGAAATGTGAGAGAAGGCCGACAATTCATTCCACATTCCCTGTGACAACACAGCAAATGAAGTATTCTGTATTTATTTTTCTACACATGATATGAATTCCTCTCTCCCTCTCTGACGAAAGTTATTTATTTTCTGGGGAGCTCCTCAGAATGTCTAATGGGGCGGGAGGCTGCACATTTCGACTGTTGTAAATATTTGGCAATATCTTGAATTAAAAAAGAAAGAAGAAAGAAAGCATACCTGCTAATTGTCTGGGTATTCATTAAGTGATTAGATAAACAGTATTAATCATTCTCTACTCTAAGGGTCACTTTTCAGAGGCTCAGCACTTTAGAACTTTATGATTGGCTCTTGATAAATTCCCATTTAATGAATCCAAAGCGGAGGAGCCAAAAAGTAAACATCTCATACTCGTGGCCAACTCTTTTTTAGAGCTCAGGGATCTGGGGAAGCTATAATTAGTTGGTGGTCTGTTGAAATGGGGTAAATGTGGGGAGGGGCAGGAGACATGTACCATATTCCCAGATGTCCCCCGAAGATCCACGGGTCAGCACGGAAATGATCTCATTACCTTTAACTGTCTTGGACCAGAGCCCCTCCCCTTCCCTTAAATGTCCCATAAATATTTAAATGACACAATGTCAGAGTAAGAATGCTGAAAAGACCCTCGTGGGACGTCCCATCGGTGGAACATGAAAGCTCCTGACGTCAACACAAACGCCTCGAGGTGTTGTTGCACGTCTCTCCGTGGGTTTGTCGAGGGATGATTATGGGAATATTCCCGTGTTTTCACACCGTGCGTTGCGTGCGGAAGGTAAAACCATCAACTCTGACCCGGGGCCCTCTCCAACCACTGGGGGGAATCAATTCCCACCCTCAGATCACCGTGGCCATGTTATCTTAAATGTGAGGCTGTTGCTCTGACACGGAGGAATGTCACCTCTGAGGCTTTCATACACACACGCACACAAACACACACGCTCTCTCTCACACACACACAGGTTATACATACATTTTTCACGCCTTCCGAGAGGAAAACACATTCCACAAAGAGAAAAGACAGACAGACAGAGATCCCCTACCATCACTTTGATGCTTTGAAGCAGCGACTCCTGTTATCAGTGTGACGGCATCTGGTTCTCTGGATGTAAGTGTGTTCTGATCGAGTCTTTGATGGCTGACACCCACTTTCTCCCACGCATTATATCTTCTCACTTTGCAGCCCTTAACTGATAGAAAATTCAAAGCCCTCCTGCCCTCCTTGTGTCTTTCAGGGCCGGTAAAAGAGCATTTATTTGGAGTTGTTATTTGGATGTTGAAGCGCTCCGGGAGAAGCCCGCCTGTGTTTATTTCCTTTTTGCTACTTTCAGCTTTCTGTCTCTCTTCCTTCATCCCTCTCTGAAGTTCCTTATAACAGGGTAACAAGAGCTGGTTTACATTAACCCAAAACCCCAGGAGAAGACAGGGGGTAGAGGAAGTTGGACACACACACACACACACACACACACACACACACACACACCACACACACACACACAGGGAGAGAAAGAGAGAGGGAGCAAACCAAATTTGCAGGTCTGGTTCCCATTAGAGCTAATCATCTGTGCTTCATGTCAACCTGAGGCAGTGTGTGCGTGTGTGTGTGTGTGTGTGTGTGTGTGTGTGTGTGTGTGTGTGTGTGTGTGTGTGTGGTTGTAGGTGTAAATGTATGTGTTTTCTGCTGCTTTTGATTAATGGGCTGCAAATGAAGACAGTCTTACCTGAGGACATTCTAAATAAGTGTTGCGCTGCACAATTCTGAAACCTTGATTCTCCACTGGGCGCTTGGAAAATTCTACTGAGAGCTGCGTGAACGTTGGGCACACACACACACACACACACACACACACACACACACACACACACACACACACACTGAAACAACAATAATTTGTTGACGTTTGCTAAACTCTGATTGTATATCTACTGACAGCAGGAAACTAAATGCATAATTTTGCCCATAATGTGACCATTTGCCAATTTTCTGCTGATTAATTGAATATGTCTGACTGATTAAAGCGATTTTGGCATTCTGAAGTTTAGGCATCACCTGTAATGTAACTGCAACCTTGTCACATAAAGCAGAAACTGCTCAGTTGAAACTTTGCATTTAAGCTAATGGATGTGACGAGTCAAGACAGGGTAACGATTAGAAATAACCTTCACCTCCTATCATGCTGTATAGGAAGGTAACTGCAGGTCGTCCTGCCTTTTCCTGCTTAATTACAAAGTGATGGTGTGCAGGAGTCAGAGGTTGATGCTAATTATTAGTGCGCATCTGCAGAGCAAATGAAAGTCAGTGATTACTGGACGGCTGTTGCTTCTTTTTTTCTGAAGTTCAGCCTTTATTTTAAAGAGGCGAGGACTTGAAACAGCACTTCTTAAACATTGAAATTGCAGCACACCTATATCACCAGTATTTGCTCCACTTTTGATCATGGTGCGCCTCAAGGTCCAGCTCCCGGACCGTTACTTTTCTGCATTTTCCGAATGTCTTTTTTGTCAAATATTTTATTTAACCTCATTAACTACACATTTGACTCACATTTGACTTTCCTTCTGTGGAGCTCTGAAGAAATCATTAGATCCCGACTCATTTTAGCTTCTCGAAGACCAACTTGGGCAACTTAAGAAGGCAATAGAAATATTTTTTTTCTCTAAATCTATGGGACATCTCCACTCGTTCCTCCCGTCATCTCTTTGCGGCGTTTGGCCGCATCTTCCGGCTCCAAACGCTGCGGTGCTTAAATCCAAATAAAGCAGGGAGCATTTGGCAGCTTGGCAAGTCAGTTGAAAGAGAATCTTAAGTCTACACAGACGGGGGCTTTGTTACAGCAGGAAGGAGAAGGGTGACAGAGCGACAGGGAGGAAGTCCGGGCAAAAACTGGCCAAGTGATATAAGGACTGATATGAGGACTCCTACACATGCACGTTCCCTGAGGATGGTGCCAACGACACCCGTCACTCCCAAACCCAACCTTTGACCTGTCGGTGCTGACCTTGTCCCCAGATGACGGCGACCCCCAGCTGGACCACGAGCCACCGCATCGATCACCACAAAGTGCCCAGTCAGGTCAGTAATATCCTGGAGATGAATGGGCGGGGGAGTGGAGATAGAGTCCGAGCTGTGGAGGAGAGGGAGGACAGAGCAAAGAGCTGATTGGAAGGGTGAGTTTGAGAAAGAGCAGGATGATAAACAAACGAGAAACGGAGGAAGAAAACGGGGGCGGGAAGAAGGAAGCAACCTTATATGAGCCGCTCCTGCCCTGGGGCTGTTTATCTTGCAGATTGAGTTAAGCGCAAGTTGCTTATAACTCTCCACATACCAGACAGTATCACAGTGACCACCGCTCAACGTACATAAACATACGCGCTTTATGAAAGAGCAGCATCGGCTCATTTAAGCACATAGGGTCTTTCTCCTAACTTAATTTACTTCAAACTTATACAAAGTGCCTTTATTGGATTGTAGCTGTTTGAATGTCAAATTCTAGATTAAAAATGAGCGACCTTGGGGACTTAGACTGGTATGAGACATAGATCGGGTACTGATAAGGTCACACAGTTGTAACAAAAAGTAGCATTTTGCACCCAACAAAGGTCCATTCACAGCAAAGATGCAGGTTTGGCTTTCAATCATTATGATGCTCAAACACACACGGAACCGTGTAACTATCGTTGTGAGGCCATCTCATTGATATAACCTGAAACCAAAACTCCCCACCCTGAAATTCAATAATAAAGTTGTGACCTGTGGCATGCAATCCCCAGGTAAGGGGACACCAATACAAACGAACTTCCTTGTATTTCTTACTTTGTGAGGACTTTCATAGGCATAATGCAGGACCCAGCGAACTCCAACCTCAACCCAAATCTAAGCTCAACCTCAAAACCGCCTCTTAACTCTCAAACAGTCGATCAAAGTTGTGAGGACCGGCCAAAATGTCCTCACTTCCCAAAAATGTCCTAACTTTGCTAGTAGAATAAGGATTTTGGTACTCACTATGTACAAAAAACACACACACACACCACACACACACACACACATACACATCATCCTTCTGGATTATGTAAAGTTTTTAAGTTTTACTATGTTGAATAACCAAAGTGCAGCCATAGTTTAGAGGGCCCCTGTTATGAGTATGAGCACACACACACACACACACACACACACACCCTGACACTAATGAGAGATGACTTGGCAGTAGGAGCGATTCCAGCCTCGGCGCTGGTCTAGAGGGACCTGTTCTGGGAGAGACGGAGAGGTTGAAATCAGCAGCCTTCACCACGGTGTTTATTGTAGGGTGGTCTCTCTCCTCAATCTCAATATTTTTTTTACTTTGAGGTGGTTGGGCTGTGTCTCTCCACCTCTCTCCTTCTACTAATTTCCATCCCCAAATCCCCCTGCTCTTCATCCCTCCTTTAATATGTCCTCTCTCTCATTTCCACCCCCTCATTTAACCCCCCCTCCCCCCTCCCTTTGTTTATCTCCACTTACAAATACAATAACACTCATCGTGCCTCACTATGTGCTGTGCACGCTGCTACACGCCAAAGTTCTCTGCAGCAGAGGAGATTGTCATTGGGCTAGAAAAATCTGATGGGGGGGAACGCTGTCGAGACCAAGCCAAAGATGTCGGGACTGTAAGAAAACATCGTCTTGCTGATGTAGTGATAAACGCTAGCCAGGATTTTTTTTCCCCAACTGTGCTCGGAATTAGTGTGTCTGTTTTTTGACATTGCAAAATTCTGAGATTACAACATTTCATTTGCTTTCTCTCCCTCCCTCTCGCTTTTAAAAAGGTGTTGCTTGAGTGATTTTATAAGCTTGGCATTTAGGGCCATATTAACCATTCTCACGGTGTTTTTGGTCCTTTTAAATGGGCATAAATGTCCCATAATTCCACAGTCCTGCAGCCTCACTGGCCCAAAAAGATCACCTATTATGAAAAGCATAGACAGGCTTTGCTGACACTCAAAGCACATTTAAATGCAACAAGAAAGACGAAGGGTGTGTGTGTGTGTGTGTGTGTGTGTGTGTGTGTGTGAGTGTGTGAGTGTGTGTGTGTGTGCGTGTGTGTGTGTGTGTGTGTGTAAGAGAGAGAGAGAGAAATGATGTGGTAGTTATAAATAGTTAGATCATCTGGAGTGAATTAGAGGTACAGTATTTAAGTGAACAGGTCCGCTACCTGCAACCACAGAAACCTTAGACCAGAGCCTAGCTCGAAACACACACACACACACACACACACACACACACACACACACACACACACACACACACACACACACACACACACACAGTAAAGAAAAGAAAAATACATCAATGAAGGCAGCGAGGACATTAAGAAAAACGGAGGGAGTTTGGCTGTAAAACAAGCTGCGGCTTTAAGATAAACAAGGTCGTTGGAGGAAAAATGCTCCACATCGGCTCAATAATAAAGTGGGACAGGAGTCATAAAGTCTCAGCGAGGTAGTTAAGCTTAAAATGGGCCAGAAGGGCAGCTCACACCTGCATGGACAATCCTACAAGCATCATGCACAGAGATGTGGGGCGGAAAATGAAAATAAGGGAGAGTCATTACTCACAGGGGAACCCCCCCCCCCCCCAAAAGTGCCATTCATTTATTTTACATTGGTCATTTAAAAGCTAGCACTAGCATCATGGTCATGAGTGTGTGATAACGTTGTTTCCCCAAGCCAATTCATACGATTGCTACACTAATACCAATAATCACTCATCAGTGTATTTCCTCAAAAAGTTTGGATTTATCCACGTTTTTCCAACTTTGCCACTAATCTAAAGGCCCCCAAGAGAATACGACGCAGGAAGTGGGCCCTCCCCCAGCACATTTACGCTCACGCACGGTGAAACCTGAGCCACAGGAAGTGGTCCTGCACAGCATCTTGTCTAGGCAGACAAATTATTCACCATTAAAAAAAAGCACCTTTCCTCCTCTCCTCTATATTTTCCCTCCCCAGCTCTACACCCTGCTTGTCTCCTCCTCGTCATTTATTGTTTTCCCTTCGGCTCCCCAGAGACGAACGGTCACGGAGACAGAAAGCTGGACTACCTGTGTTATCTCAGACTGAGCCGCATTCAGACCCTAAACGAGCTGCCGTTGTGGCTGCACAGGCCCCAAAATTCCGGGAAATATTCTCCTGTGGTGTTCCCTCAAGGCCTGCGGTATTCCTGCCCACAGTATCCCCACAACGCTTTTGTGGAATTTCCTAAACGGATGAAAAGCAGGTTTATTTGAACTGTTTTGAAAAGCACAACACAGATCTTCCTTATCACTGCACGACTGCTTCACATTACTGTATGAATCCAAAGGTCAAGAGGTCGAGAGAGACTAAAACACTTGTGCGGATTAATGAAATAAAAAATAGGCACCCAAAACTCGAAAGCAATGCAATATTAGCTAATAAACGTCTCTGATGCACAAGTACAAATGGACTGAAGTGGTTTAACGGTCAATATCTGTTATGCATGAATGTAGGATGCATCACAGCTTAACACAGGCCACAGGTGACTCCCAGCAGGTGATTCTAGTTCCCTAAAAACCTCAGCAGGACGGATGTTGCTCAGCGGAAGAATACAGTGCTTAAATGTTGAAGAGTCTTAGCGGGTTTGACTGTAAGTAAGTCTGAGAATGAAAGTCATTTTCCTTCCCATCACCTCTAAAAGGCCCGGCTTCCTGCGCCTCTGCGGTGGAGTCGGCGGCCCGCGATCCAGGCTAATCTTACATAGCGAGATATACGCTCCCCACAAGGGCAGTAAAGAAATCCGAGGCATATCGTGCCCGCGTGACGCCGCTCAGCACCCGACCACGTGCGTCCGTCCTCCTCCAGCAGGACCGTGTCCATCACCAGCAGGTCGGGTCAGATCTGGTTGTGTTAAACGCAGCGTCCGTTTACCCTCGGGCGAGTTGGCAAAAGGACAACCGGGGACACAGAGACGCGCATTCATACCTACGCACACGTGCACATACGTATAAATGGGTTGATTCTGGAGTAAACATCTTACTCCTATAATACCCACAGTGCCCTGGGCTGCTTGGCCCACCAGCTTGGCCTGCTGACCCCGGTGACCAGGGTGATTAGATATTAGGAGCCCTCATCTGCAAACATTTAGCCAGCGTCACCCCAGTCTTCCCCCTGTCACCGTGCCAACAGCGCGGCCGCGCACCCAAAGATGCGACCAAGCATCCGTGGCGACGCTTCATTATCTCAGACATGTTGATCAATCGTCACGTTGCTTCTGTTGACAGGGAGGAAAACACCAACGTGGAGCTATTTCCACGCGCTTGATTGAATTATGACACAAATGTTGACCCACCACGTCAGCAGTGACTGATTGATATGTCCTTAAAGTGTATCCTGCTACTGCTGCGCCACAAAAAACATTATTTTACATATATAAATATATATCTGCCTTTTGTTAGATGTCTTATTTTAAGGGCGCTCGTTCATGATTGTTCTTTCCAGCTTGAAGAATTTCTCAAGGCGTCCAAAAATAAAGGCCATAAAATTATTATGTTGTTGCATTTCAAAACAATATTAAACCGAAGCATCTACTAACGTGCATTTTCCTCATCAGGAAATTACTGTGCGGCGTTGCATTCCACCTTTTGACCTCTGAACTATGACACAAAGGTCGTCCTCCTCCAGGCCAGTTCTTGGTGTCTCGGGTCAAAAGAGTTTGGATAAATCAGCAAATCCTTTACCAAAATGGAGATGGGTTGACAATTTATTTCAGTTGAAGCAAATCCAAGAAACCAACCAAGGAACAGAAACACTAGAAGTGGTGTTTTAATTATCAGTTATATAACCGTGGCTAATATGTGTATTTGTGGGGGAAAAAACAACAACATAACACAAAGTCCTCACTGTTGCCATTTAGGATCAACTTAAATTTCAGCGTTTTTCCAAGTTCTTTCCTTCTAAGATCTTGTAAATAACAATGTGGATTAATTTGTTTTTCTCAATAAAAATAATATTCTGAGGAAAATCAAACCGCAGCTTTCTGGAGCTCCAGACTCATCGCTTCTAAACCACATCGATGGTGTCTACTTTTTATACACTGTCGCCATCATTTTTTCATCAATAGGCTACACATTGGTCTTAAAATTGCAGGTATTGTGTGCCTTTGGATGTATAACAACAACAATAATAATAATTACTGTAATTAAAACTGTCGTCAACAATAACCAATAGGAGTTTGTGGTGAGTCGCTACTGACATCTAGTGGCAAAGAAATTAAACTGCAGCTTAAGACAAGAACCAAAACGAAGGCTTCAAACACACACACACACTCACACACACACACACACACACACGTATGGATGCATTTATTTATTAGCTGGGATTATTTTAATGTCATAACTTGCGAAACAGGTTCACTAACTCTATGTTTAACTTAAAAAAAACATTTAAACTTCAAACACGCCCAGATTCTTTCAAATAAATACAAAACAACATACTGAATGGTTGCTCAGAAGGGCTGTGTAACCTGTTACCGACAGAAAGTAAAAAGATGGCAATATATGCGTAAAGGTACAGAAAACTAACAAGGGTTCTTCTGTGGTTAGTAGCTCCACACTTAAGGTCCCAGGAACTCACTCAGCGTTCCACCGGGTGTCCTAAACCAGACAAACACGGTGACCTCTGGCTAATAATCTTTTTCAAATACTTTTTAACTTCCAACAAACACAAAGCTCGCTGTCGGTTAATGTCTCAATGGTGCCATGAATCATGCTGTTGTTCTAAGTTTGACTATCACCCATGTGAACCGACCGGTTTTTCCTCGTACAAAGGGCTCACCATTGTTTAGAGAGAGCACCACGATAGAATAATAGATTATAATGTGAGTATGAGCTGTTTAAATAAATCTAAACTGGACACTGCAGTTTCCCCCCTAATGAACGTAGAATTTGATTCAATGTCAACTCATCAAATATTTTGCAAAGCCCTGTCCGGTGTTATCGGATTATGTTTATATATGTTTTTCATCCAAGTTGCTCGATTGCAGTGAATATGGAAACATTTAAAAAAAAAAAAAATACTACGTATAGGTATGAATTAAATATATATAATATACGCGGCTATATTTTTAAAAGTGCTCGGATCAACACGGGCCAAGGCAATGGAAATGCACACGGCTTTAAAGGCGTGTAGTGGGACAGTTTATTAAAAAATAAAGCCAAAATAAAGCCAAAATAAAGGAAGAATTGTCCGAACACACGCGTCCATCACGATCTCGGCCTCACCCGTCAATCAGTCACGGGGCGGTGACGTCACCCGGCGCCAGCCAATCAGAGCGCGCCGCCCCTCAGCAGCCCAGACGGGGCTCAATCCTCGCTAATATGGCGACTCACCGAGCCGAGCACGGAGATTGGAAACACGACCGCTTTTAACCGCCGCAGTTACCCCCTCCTGGCATGTTTAAATATGTCGGTGTTAAGCGGAGCCACTGCATGCACAGCCTTTTAGACGATGTTTGCAGAGGTGAGTCGGCGTCGTAGCGCCACGTTTTGTGTGTTTCCCGGTGATAGCGGCTAGTTAGCTTGTAGCGGCTAGCGCCCCAGCGCTGCTCCCGCAGGTAAACACTCTGACAGGGACGAGGACGCCACAGAGCCGCCGTGATTCATGGAAAAGCCCGTGCGTCGTTGGTGGCAGCCAGCCCGGAATCACGCTCCGGTAAATGGCTGTGTGCGGGGACGTGTACGCATTTACGCGATGCAAGACGTGGCTGGACACAGCAAAGGGTGTATGCGCCGATCTAATGTGGCGAAACGACAGCGACAAACCACAGTTTTAAAGCCCTTATAGATCCAGGTGATATGGGCGTTAGCTTCGTGAAGGTGTGGAGAGGCTACATTTTAATGGTATGGACGAATATGTGTTGCTGGTAACTTGAACAGGGAGAAAATGCGTCCCAATTTATAGTCACTGGTATAGAAATGTGTGAGAGAGATGCATAACGATTTGTCCCAGTTCTCCCATGATGCAGGCGTCTATGTGCATGCTAGTTAGGCAACTTTCTGCAGCTCCATTAATCATGACATGAGCAGACAGGCCAGCTTCCGACGCTGACCCCTCAGCTGCAGATGATCCTGCCCCACATGCAGAGGTTAAACTGCGGCTTGGAATCGCTTTGCAATCTATTCTGTTCTCTTGTGGTTGTTAACACGTAATTACCTCGTACTGGCATTGCTTCTGTGTGGGTTGCTTCGCCAATCAGCCGTTTGATTAGTGTTGATGTACCATCAGAGATGATGACCTAATCAAGTCTGGTTTTATTTAGACAGGGACATTTGTTCTGTGCGATTAAGATTAAATCCTTGGAGCAAATCACTTGTGTCGACCTGATGGACTCCATGAACACACCTTTGAGCTCTGTTGGGGGGGGTGGTGTTGTTGAAGGCATAGTGTTCTTCCTCAGATGACTTGGTGCTCTTCATCAGGACTGAAATCCTATTAAGGTGTCTTAATCAAAGCTTGGTGGACATTAAGCTCGCCATACTCATCCAGTACCTTTTCAGTCCGCTTCATCCCCGTCCAAAACAAACAAAGGTTGCAAACGCGTTTGGAGACGGGGACTCTGTCGGCCAGAAATGTGTGTTAGCTACAAATGATGTATGATTTTATAGTCATGCCAAGTGTGAAATTCTAATACTGTGGTATTTAGATTAGATCAGCAACTGCTAGTGGTGTTGCAGATGTGCTGATGAGCCGGAGGGCGTGTGGTTTATTGGATCCCCTCACACCTGAAGTCGCCCATATGACGGTGTTGTCCGTGGTGTTCTACAGGCTCCACGAGTCAAATATTGCTTTTAGCCCTGCAGCTGTAGCAGCTGCCATTTAGCCTCCAAGGCGAGTACTTCCGAGCAACGTGAGGTGTGCTTGTTTCCATCTATTGAGTCAGAATGTATCACAATAATCAGCCGCTGAGTATTCATAATCACTGCGTCAGCATTAAATTATCTGTTTTGTTGCACGCCTGACAGGCCTTGAACACTAGTGGGATTCCTGAGTCATTAGCCGTGCTGTTTTACCGTTTTAGAGCTGATAATATAAACTACCCTGACATTATATCAGCAGTTTTCCATTTAATATATAACATAATGTTAAACGGGTTAAAGATGCTGGTCAGTGGGCGACTGCAGCGCATGGTTTAACTTAGCAGGCAGCTAGTTTTGGCCACTTTTCTGCAGCAGCAGCGCTAATTGTTTCGATTATTTGTGGCTTTTCTCTATTTATCTGACACTGATTCAGACACAGTATTAATATTTAATCAGACTTATGAATCAGAAGATCTATCTCCTCATCTCTAATCAGTTTTTATCAGCGTCTAGTTTGCACATTTAAATACAGCTCTTTTTCCTGTGGTGGTCCTGCTGGATTAGATCAGTATCATCAGTTACTTTCACTTCCTCCCAGTCTTTAAGCAGGATTCTCCCACAGTAGCGCTTTAACAGGCTGAGTGAACTTATAGCCTGATATAGCTGGACTGATCAGGGATGCAGCTAAGCACTTGTGCACGGGGAACAAAAATAACTGCACGCCCTTAAGCAGCTCTTCTCGCATTTGTCTGGCTGTCTTTTGTCGATGTGCAGTTCATGTTCAGGTGGTGCCAGAAACTTCGGTTTCAGTTCTGTCCAACTGAACGTCGGTAGCCGTGTGTCTGAATGTGTTTCCTCTACTTCGTCTTCAGAGTTTGTGCACTTGAAGTTGCTGCTTGTAGGTCTAGTGTTTGGAAGAAGGCAGCAAAAGAGGGCAAGGTCAGGTGGAGCCACGCACAACGGTGAGTGCGGATTAAGATAATGGAGTCATAGTTCACCTTCAGCAACATGTCAGCCAACAACAGCGTCCCTGTAAATTATGACGTGACCAGATTAACCAGTATAAACCAAAACCACGCCCACCAGCTCACAGCTATATAGGTATCCTGCCAAGGTGATCGGTTAGAGCCCAAACACTCGTGTGTCCATGTGACTGTTACCGAGACGTTGAGACGTGGACCTTCCAGATAAGCTTTGGTGTTAATCACCAGGACAGATGGTTTGTGTTTTAAAACCCTGTGTAAGCTGTGATGACTCAAGAGCGTTCCCTGTGTTCTCTGTTTATCAGAGGACAGCGCTCGCGCTTCCCATCTGGAGCGCACTCGCACGTCACACATCTGCACGGATGCATTCGGGAATGTCGCAGGGAGAACCGGATCCAGGGCTCGGACGGGAAGGTTTCACCACCGTTTCCTTTCCTCTGAACTCGATGTTTTCATCTTTACTGGGGGACAAACGATGATGAAAACAAGGCAAAAAAAAAAATCTTTTCCATTGAAGCCCCCCTCTGGACGACAGGGTGAAATGGTGGGAATGCATTGATACAGTTTAATAGAGGGGAGGAAACCGTGGTGATAGTCACGAGGCCGGCACGGCAGCTGCCACAGGCCCTCGGGCCAACCTCTAGGTTATTTTGGGATGTCGTTTTAGACAAAACCAGTTAAAGTGTGATTCCTCCACGCAGGTGAACAGGAGTTTAAGACAGCGATGAGATGGTTTATCCCTGTTCCTGGCCAAGGCTGTTGCTTGTTTCCAGGCCAGGTTAAAATCTCTTTGAGATTTTGCTCCTTTAACACCGGTTCACGGCAGCTCGGCTCCGGGGCACGACGCTCCCGTACATTCTGAGGTGAACTCCAGCCGCTCCACAGTTGCTCCGCCAGTCTGTCAGGTTCGCGGATCCACTGTGACTGTGACGAGCAGCGACGTCTCATCAGCGGAACTGCTTATCTAAGGAACCCTCGTGCAGATGCTTGGCAGCAGAGATCAGTACTGCTGATCGTCACCGTTCCTGTTGCCAAATCTGTCCGATGACTCCGCAGTCGGACACTTAGCGCCTATCTGCAGAAAGCAGCTTTTCACGTCGGGCTTTGGTCGTAGTTATGAAGCTGTTTTCCCCATAACATCATGCTGCGATCAGATTTTTCCACGTGATAGCCCAACACGGGAACCGATAATCCGGTTTGCACTTCCATACGCGCGTCTGGGTGGATTTTAGAGCTGGTGAATGTTGAGCTCGTCTCCCACGAGGCAGAAACCCCACATCTGTAGAGGGTTCGCGGCTGGTGTGAAGACCTGGAGGCGGCGCTGCGAGCTGGGAGCCAAAGCTCGGTTTCCTGCAGTGACAATAACAGGAAAGAGACAGAATGTGACAGATGAGAAGGCACACGCAGAGGCATGTGGCCACACAGGCTTTATCTGTTACGCACAAGACGGAAGATTAAACAATGACGGCGTTCTAGAGGAAGTCTGGCTTGTTAGTGCACGTGACCATCGTGCCCGGACGTTGAACGTTTCTTAAAAACCTGTTTGAAGTGCACAAAGGAACTCACGTGTCTGTGTTTGTGTTTCAGGCCAGTCTGTCCATCTGGGGATGGGGGGGTCTTGGAGTCGTGCTCTTCCTTGTCACCTTTGGACCCTTTGCCATTTTCTACCTGGCCTTTTATATCTTCTGCTTCATTGGAGGGTGAGCAGAAGTTCATCACAGCCGGGCGGGTCCGTGTGCAACTGTTGTCTCACTCTGTTCTGTCTCCCAAGGGGCTTTGCTGTCACTCTGCTCTATGGAAAGATCAATTCAGAGAAGCAACTGGAGCAGTGCGAGCAGTCTTACCTGCCCCCCACACAAATTGGTATACTGAAGGTAAAGACGGGCTCAACAAAGCAGCTCGACCTTCCCCACAACAACAAACGAACCGAGCGCCTTTGCTGCGTAACTGCGTTCCGCTTCGCTCACCTTTGACGTTTTGTTTCAGACGTTGGATGAGATGAAGCTGGAGATGAAGCCTATAAAGATTGACAGGAGACTCACCGGCTCCAGTTTCATCGATGAACCACTCCAGCAGGTTGGTGTGTCTCCGTGCAGGACTGCTTTTGTCATAGCTGTCCGTCGAGATCGTTAAGGCGACACCAGTTGTAGCGTTCATTTCCTGTAAAAGTGAGCTTTATAATGCTTCTTCGTGGGTGTAAGACATACAAATGTTTCCTTCCTTATCACAGCATGGTGAAACCTTGTCTCTTCATGGATGAGAGCATTAGTGACCAAGCAGCTGCTAAAGTTACAGCTCGTTTTAGGAGGACACATGAATTATTTGCACGCTATCCTGTCAAGTCCAAGAGTAGCTGCGTCTGCTCCCGCACAGTCGCATCTAAACGGTTCCTTTGTGAAAACGATCATGACGAAGCATATTTATGCGTCTGGAAACAGAAGCCGAATAATTTTCTATGTGCTGAATCTCGTAAAACATGAAGTTTATCCCGCCAACGCTAAAACGCACCGCGCCGAAGCTTTTGCGGCTGAAGCAAGAGGAAAATACTGTTGAAATGCTGCTCGACGAGACCACAAACAAGAGGAAACCTGTAGCCTGTGGCCTGTGGTTACAACACAGTGGAACTGTTGATTTCGGCCTGTTGACGCTCATAAAATCTGTCAAAGTTTAGTGCCGCCGCAGCAGTTTGTGACGGTCAGGTGACTGGTTGCTCAGCTGCTGTGCTCCCGCTCTCTCTTCCTCACTGGGAAATGCTCGCTAATCATTTCCGCCGGCTGTGGACCTTGAGACTCTGCGCAACGTGACATCATGTAAACCTGTATCACCAGAAGCCAAATCTCTCACGGCAAATCCTATATCTGCGCAGCTCTTCCAGCAGATCCCGATGCATCGTTAACATCAAAGCCCTCAAAGACATTCTTTGTTTCCTTGTCTGCAGGTGATCCAGTTTGCTCTGAGAGACTACATACAGTACTGGTACTACACTCTCAGTGAGGATGAATCTTTTTTACTGGAGATCAGACAGACGCTGCAGAACGCCCTCGTCCAGTTCTGCACGAGGTACCACACGCGTGCACGCGTTTATGCTCCGCGCTGAATTCGTTTTTCATTTTGTTGTGCAATTTATCGGGCAAAAGGTCCAAAGAGGTGGACTGGCAGCCTTACTTCACCACTCGCCTGGTTGACGACTTTGCCACTCATTTACGGGTGTTCAGAAAAGCCCAAGATCGCCTTGCAGACCGAGAGGACAAGCAAAGTAAGCCAAGGGTGACCTCTGACCTTCGCTAACCGACAGAATGATAGATGATTAGGAGTATCTGACGAGCATCCGACCAATTTTGGTTGCTGTCGGTAAGAGATGTGACGTTTTCTGAGCAGGGGACATCACAGAGGAGCTGGTGGACTCGTTCTTCGAGGCCGAGGTGGAAATGGAGAGGAAGATTTGCCGCGACGTGGTGTGCGTTTCACGTAAGGATGAGGAAGGTAAGCACACGTCTGCCATGTGTCGGCTGTGCTCTTCACACTGTCATGAAAGCCCTCTGTCACAACTGTGATGGTAAAACGTGTGTTGGGTGTGTGTCAGGCTTTCTCCGTGACTTGTGCGAGCTGCTTCTGTATCTGTTACTACCTCCTGGAGATTTCCACAACAAGAACATGAGATACTTTCTGAGGGTGAGTGCAGGAAGCGTCGATTGTTGTCATCTTCAGGATGTTTAAGCAAAAATACCACATCTAAAACAACTGTTTTGATGCTTAAAATAAGGTTAAGAACTGTGGCCAGTGGGTTTAAAAAGCAATTAAGGCCAAATCATTAAGGTCTTAGCTACTTTTTAATGCGACTGGGGTATTTCTGGGACTGTTATCCCCTGGTTGTCAAGTGTCTCTGCCTGGACAGTTTTCAGAGGATAAAAGCAGCTGCTGCAGGTTGATTTTCAGTAAATGTGAGCAGGATGTCTGAAGATGCTCTGCGTTGTCCTTCAGGAGGTGCTGGCGTGTGGCGTGCTGCTTCCTCTCATCAATCAGCTGAGCGACCCAGACTACATTAACCAGTTTGTCATCTGGATGGTGGGTGTTGGCGCCCGCGCTGCCAGTGAGACCTGAATAAACGTTGCCGTTTGACTCGTGCGGATCCTTTTATACAGATTCGCGACTCCAGCTGTAACTACGAAGCCTTCATGAACATCCTCAAACTGACAGACAAGCCTGCGGAGCTAGAAGCCGTCAAGGACAAAGTGGCGGAGGAGCTGCAGTATCTGCGCTCCTTGGACACAGCCGGAGACGGTGGGGACTTTGGCCGTCCTGTCCCGCGCCAGACGGGAGGCTCAAAGTGTAAACGTTAAACTTTGCTCTCCTCTCCTCCCGTGTTGTCTTTGTTTCTCTGTCCTTTAGACATCAATGTCATCAAGAACCAGATAAACAGTCTTCTGTTTGTGAAGAAGGTGTGTGAGACCAGGATCCAGAGACTGAAGTCTGGCAAGGTAAAAAACAAAACAAAGGGCGGCGGTGCGGCGCTCGTGCTGCTGCATCCAGTCAGAAAGCTTTATCGGACTATAAAACCCCCCAGTATCAACCAGAATGTTTCTCTTTTTTAACTACTGCATCAGGTTTTCTGCCCTTCAGACTGACTTTTGCTGTCTTGTGTAGGAGGTGGACGCCTTAAAGCTGGCAGCAAGCTTTGGCAAGCTGTGCGTGATCCCTCTGGACCACATCCTCGTGCACAACATAGCGCTGCAGTTTTTCATGGGTAAGTTCCCATAAGCATCGTGTACACCGCGGACGCCAAACATCTCCGAAGACGACTGACGGCTTTAATCCTTAACATTTGCCTTATGCTGTGTAATCCATGACTTCTTCGCTTCATCTAGAATTAGAATCTGAACCTCTGTTCGTTTGAACAGCCTCATGTGACTCCATTAGAGAATGATCACATGTTACAGGATTACCTTTGTGCCTGTTTGCATGAAAACTTTGGTGGAAACAGCAAAGTCAACAGACTTAGCAGCATATCTGGTTATACTGTCATTTATTGAGCTATTTCATGTTAAATGGTGTAAACTGGGAAGTGCAATTTCGGCTACAAGGTCACACGTATATGTCGAATTGCAGCTGCTGGAAAAGACCTGCGTTGACGAGCGTTTTGCTCCTTTTTGCAGACTTCATGCAGTCGGCGGGGGCCCAGGCAGAGCTGTTCTTCTGGCTCACTGTGGAAGGCTACAGGGTGACGGCACAGCAGCAGTTGGAGGCCATGCAGGTCTGGCAGAAAGATGGCAAGAAGCATCCCAGTGCCACCAAGGGGCTACTGAAGGCCGCTGCACTCGGTGTCTATGAACAATACCTCTCTGACAAGGTAGGACACTTATCAACACCTCATTTCGGTTTCATCTGTCATAATTTAGTTGGTTTTATAAACAAAACTCGCCCGCCCTCTGGTGGTTGCATGACGGCACAACACAAATCTGTCTGTTCCTCTCCGTGATCGTCCAGGCGTCACCCAGAGTGCAGGTGGACCAGGAGTCAGTCATAAAACTAGGAGACAAACTACAGAAGGATGATCCCACTCCAGAGATATTTGATGAAATCCAGAGAAATGTAAGTTTCCTTCTGCCAGCGTTGTGACTCTCCGAAACAATGGAGTATCTGTCTTATTCCCTCCTGATGCCTTAACTCCTGCCTGCCTACACTTGTAACTGCAGGTGTATGACTTGATGCTACACGATGAACGCTACTACCCGTCCTTCAAGCAGAGTCCCCTCTACGTCCGCATGCTGGCGGAGTTGGACATGTTGAAAGAGCCCAGCTATCGGGGATCCGACGATGGCGAGGGAGAATCTTTCAATGGCTCCCCAACGGGAAGCATAAGCCTAGTGAGTCCCAGTCTGACTTTGTACTCTGCTTTCTGTGTAAAATCTCAGTAAGATTGAAGAGAACTGTAATGTAGAAGTGCAGGAGGCTGATGTAGAGTCGGGTCATTAAGAAGGTGCCCTGAATTTATCTGCTGTTTCAGTCTTTAGATGACCTGTCCAACTCCTGCCACGATGAATCTATGCACATACACGCCTTCATCTCAGACACAGGTATGCTCACGCAAACGTTCTGCTGTGGGTCCGAATACGGATGGATTTTAGAGCTTTAGCTCTTGGACCTTGGTGTGGATGTGGTTGTGCCTGGATGTCGGGGTTGTCCCTCCCTTCATACATTTCCTTTCACCGTTTCACCTCCTCCATTCATGGTCTCTGTCAGCTTTACTGGTTTTCAGTTCTTCCTACTTTCTTCTACCATCTCTGGATGATTTTCTGCTCCGCATTCTTTATTTTGGTTGTTCTTCCTCCTTTTGCACTTTCAACATGCACATACCTTTCTGTTTTCCTCCCTTTTCTACCTTTTTTCCGATTTCATCCGACTCCCCGTTCGTACGTCCTTCATTCCCATCCGTTTTTGGGTGTAACGCTGGGGTGCCGGTAGCTGACGCTTGTCTCCCGGGATTCTGGGGTGCTGCAGGGGTGTGCAACGACCACGGCAAGACCTACGCGCTGTACGCCATCACCGTGTACAGACGCAACCAGGACGGCAGTGAAGAGTGCTGGAAGACCTATCGCCGGTACTCCGACTTCCACGACTTCCATATGAGGATCACCGAACAGGTACCAGCAGCTCCTCGCGCGTCGGCACGGCCTCCGTTTGCACCCCCGTAACTCCTGATCCGAACTGACCTTTTTAGTTCGAGAATCTGGCCTCCATCCTTAAGCTGCCAGGAAAAAAGACCTTCAACAACATGGACAGAGATTTCTTGGAGAAGAGAAAAAAAGACCTCAACGCGTACCTTCAGGTCGGTTCACGTGTGGCTTCATTTCCTCGTGTCTATTTGTGTGGCTGCACGTCGGGAACTGTTGTGTGTGTTCCAGTTGCTGCTAAACCCAGAGATGGTGAAAGCCTGCCCGACCCTGATTCCTTACGTCTACGACTTCTTAGAGAACAAGGCCTACAGCAAGGGCAAGGGAGAGTTTGCACGCAAGGTTCCTAAAGCGTTTGTTTATTTCCGTTGCCTTTAGAATCACATCACGTGGCACCTAAAACTAATTCCCGGTATTCTCCCTCTACACCTGCAGATAGACACTCTTGTAAATCCTCTCAGAAGCTCCATGAGGAACGTGTCCAACGCAGTGAAGGCTCTGCCGGACAGTCTGGCCGAGGGCATGAACAAGGTGTCTGACAACATGGGCCGGATGTCGGAGCGGCTGGGCCAGGACATCAAACAGTCCATACTTAAGGTAGCAGCATCACGCCCACGCTGCCGTAAACCCACGGTTCTCGTCTTTTCCGACCTGCTGTCGCACGTTTCCCCAGGTGCCTCCCCTCCTCCCCAAGTCCGACATCGACCCCGAGCACTGCCGCGTCTCTGCTCAGCTCGACGACAACGTGAGTGGTGGGCGGTCGGGTCAGGGCGGGAGCGCGTGGGGCTGATTTCACATGCTGCATCTCTCCGTGTGTGAACCGGTCGGCAGGTGGACGACAACATCCCGCTGAGGGTGATGCTGCTGCTGATGGACGAGGTCTTCGACCTCAAGGAGAAGAACCAGTGGCTGCGCCGGAACATCAAGAACCTTCTGCAGCAGCTCATCAGGGCCACATACGGAGACACCATCAACAGGCGAGGACACACTCTGGTTCTATATTATCACAGGCTCCCAATTTGCTGAGGTCATCAATAAATGTGCCAACGTCCATGAAATTCTGACCCTGTTTTCCTGTTCTTACAGGAAGATTGTGGATCACGTGGACTACCTGACGTCACCAGAACAAGTTGCAGAATATGTTAAGAAGTTCAGGTACCACCCCCCTTCTTCTCTCTTTGTTTAGCAAGTAATTGGGATTAATGGGAAGAATTATGGCGAAGCTTGAGCGGCGCTCTGTCCTCTCCCAGGGACTCCTACTGGCCCAATGGCATTCTCGCGGAGACGCCGCCTCGTCGGGACAAAAACATCCGCATGAGGACACGAGTGGCTGCCAAGACCAGCCTCCTGGGCATAATGCCAGGTACGCACGTTATTCCCACACTTATTCTCCACCCCCGATGGGGACGAGCCGTGATTCCCGTCTTTTCCCTCCCACATTTCATCCTCGCCGCTGCGTTTCTCCGGGCGCCTCAGACGAGCTGAAGCACATCATCGGCGCGGACACCACCAGGAAGGGCATCCTGCGCGTCTTCGACATGTTCCAGCACCAGCCCATGAACCGCCGCCTGGTCTACGTTTTCCTGGAGGGCTTCCTGGAGACCATGTTTCCCCAGTACAAATTCCCCGAGCTGTTCGTCAAGCTGCACTCCCGCTCTCCTCGCGTCCACAGATACGGCCAGAGAATCAAATGCTCCTCGCTCAAGAGGTGACAGGAGAGGACGGAGGCGGCGGGACGCGAGCTGAAAAGACACGCACAGACTCCGGAGTTTGAGTTGGGGGGGGGTGTCCTTGGCGTGAATGCTGGGATGCGTGTTGGTGTGGATGTGCTGCCCCGCCGCTCCTCTCACGCTCCCGTTTCAGTGAAAACACTTTACATCAGACCAGCGTCTGAAGAATGAACAACACAAACTCTGCGCACATCTGGAAACTAATGATTTGCACCGAGACTGACAGTGGCAGTCTTTTATTAGTAGTTTAAGCAGTTTCCATCTCCAAAGCTGATTTCCACCTTCTCTTTTGGGACGTTTTACTTTAGCTTTACTCCGGGCCGATAAATGCTGCTTTTTCCTGGTCCGGAGGGCAGACCTTAGATGCTGTACCGGTTTTAAAGTGCAGGAGCTGATAGCGCAGACCCACATCTTGCCTTACTTCTCCAGCTTCTTCTTCTTCATCTCCCGTCTGTTGGTCCCGTCAGCTGCACTCAAACAACTCGCTAACCTTTTTGTGTCTGCTTATTTATAGCAACCAAATGTATCCATGGCGCTGGGTCCCAAAGAGGCGCCGTTTTAAAAATGTGAGCGAACAAATATAAGTTGAAAAGGTGTTTTTTTTTTTTTTTAATGTCTGCTTCTTTTCTTTCTCATGAGCCATAATGGTTTGTTCTTTTATTATTCCCCCATTTCTTCCCTCAAAGAAAAGTCTCCTTTAATGCTCCTGTCATCACCTGTGACAACCAAAGCTCCTCCACGTGCGTGCGTGCGTGCGTGCGTGCGTGCGTGCGTGCGTGCGCGTGCGTGCGTGCGTGCGTGCGTGCGTGCGTGCGTGCGCTAGCTCGCTGCTCTGATCTTTACTGTGCTCCATTTCCACGCCGTGCAGAAGGCAGTGACCAAAGACTGAAGTGGAAGGCTGTCCAAGAGCAAAGAATGTACTCTCTAGTCTTGGTTTCACTCGTGCAAGTGTGTGTGTGTGTGTGTGTGTGTGTGTGTGTTTGTTTGGCACAAAGATGCAACCCACACCAGTCAGAAACTGTCAGCGCGAGCTCGTCATCCAGCCTTAAAAGGTCGAGCATGTGACCACAAGATGCGCACTACAGCTCCATTCGCTCCTCTAAAACATCAACGTGGTCAATCTAGACCCCCCCCCGATCACTTTTAATGAAAAACGTCTTTCATTTTGTGCAATATTTTTTCCTTCCTTTAACGCATGTGCATTTTTCACACATTATATATTATGTATTAAAAAAAAACAATTCATAGTTTTAAAGGAAAAACATCGAAAGTTTCCCCACAGGTGTTTTTATCCCAACAACTTGACATTCCGTTGTTGTAAAACTGTCTATTTTACAGACTTGTTTTATAAGTCTGAGTTTCTCCGGGGGATATTTCGCATCCAGCCGCTCACACGGGATCACTCTCCCGGGTCACGACTGCGCTGTGGAACCGGGTCAGCACCTGATGCTTAGCTCAGCGGGCTACTGCTAGTTCAGAGGGGGCCTCCGACAAGTAGCAGATTCTTTTCTTTTGGATTTGTGCATCTTCTGTTGAGCGTGAACAGACGCTTGCTTTTGTGGACCCTCTTCCTGTCCGACAGGCTCCTGGGAGAGCCCCCACCTGTGATTCAATGTTCCTGTGGAGTCACTGCTAAAGAGCACTTACCGTAGCACCTGCAGGGGGGCTGCTCCCCTTGGACGGATGGAGTCTGCTGCAGTCTCAGCCCCCCCCCCCCCCGCATTGATTTTTGCTTGCACAGAGGGGAACATGAACTGGAGCCCGTCTGGGCTTGACACCGAGGAGGTGGCGGTGTTTAACTCTGTGCACACTTTACCATAGAGGAAAGCTCGTCTTAATTTTTAACACCAGTATTTATGACCCATGATAATGTGTGCATATGTGTACAGTACGTGTTAATAGTGTGCCTAAATGTACTGTCGACTCTATTTTCATATTTTTCTTTAACCAGAAAAAAAAAAATCAGAACGTCATGATTATTTTACGTGACTGAAGATGACTTTAGTTGGTTTTTTTTTTTGCATAATGCTTATCAAAAATCTTCCTTGCGAGCAGTTGTGCTCAAAACCGTATAACACTAATTAAAGGTAACTCAGACTGACCTCGAGTGTGTGCGTCGGATTCACTGCAGTTGGTTCTACGAAGTCAGATTAAACTGAATTTGTGTGTAAATTGGGGGGCAACTTACTGTGAAGCGCAGATTTATAATTTTGGAGCAGAAACTGAAAAAGTAATTATTAAATGTCTGTCTGGTGACATGATGTGCTTTGAAAAATGTTGTATAAATGGCTAAACCAAGATCTTTATACACAGTAATCTTAAATCAACAGCTATTTTTTAAATAATTTGACTTTTAGATCCGCAAGACTCGATTAATAACCGTTAATTAGTCAATATAATGTAGTTAAAGCAACATCGGGTTTTACTTATGGAAAGATTCAGTCAATTCAATGATGACTGCTGGGATGATCAATTAATCAACTAATTCTGGCGTCAACAGCGTGATTCTTTTTAATTCGAGCGAGAGCAACGACGGCATCATTTACAGTCCCAGTTCAGGTTCAAGCGGCTGTTCTGGTTCGGTAGAGTCCAAGATGAGGACACTTTCAAGGACGCGTCCTCAGCGGTTTGCTTCACTCTTCTTCTGCGCCTTCCCTACCGGCTCAACAATGACAACAATCCCCCATGCAGCCAAGCCTAGTGGACAAAACAGAACGATACTTTTATGCAGCAAAGCCACTGAGGTGCATTTATAATTTAGAATCTGGACACTTACTTGCGGCAAAGGTGATCTGCGCCACCGTCCCCATCGAAGTGGGTCCGCCCCGTCGCAACACTTTCCTGGCCGCCTGGAACACATAAGCTCCAGCCAGGATCAGACCTCCACCGGAGATGATCCGACAGCTCCAGCAGCTTTTAAACGTCTGTCCAGCTTTGGACACCGGAGCATCGTGTTCTCCCGTCGGTGCCTCCGGTGCTGTTGACATTGGTGCACGCTGGATGCTAATGTGAAAAACGACTAGAAACGTTGAAACAAAACAAAAAAATGTACAAACAGTCTGCTTCTATTAGTCGTTTTCATGTAGTTTAACGATGCAGGGTTGGACAAGCATATAAATAATACATTTAAAGCCTCATTTCAATGGCTAGAGAACTTCCTAGCTTCGGGTCATGCTCGTTAGGAGATAGTTCACATAGTGCTTCCGGTTTAACGCGGATGTTATTGTCCTGAGCAAACCTTTCAAAATAAAAGTGGTTGTTGCTTCACTGGTATTTCTGACATCCCTGACGTTGTGATGTTTTCCTTCGGCACCGTTTTTACGTTTGCGTTGTTGTTAATTCCTCCGACAGAGGCCGTCGATTCCTCGTACGTGGCTGCTGTATACGAGCATAATTTAATTCTGAACCCGGACCCCCGAGTCCCACTGTCCCGCCTGGAAGCCCTGCAACACCTGCAGAAAAACCTGGATATCTTCGAGGTCCAGGCCGCCCGGGCCGCCCAGCAGGTACTGACCCGTGTTCTGTCATAGTTAGCAAACTTGTCTATTTCGCTACCTCGAGTTTTGCTATCTATTTCTGCCGCTATGTCAAATTTTGCTACCCCTGTGTATGCCTAGTTGTGTAATAATAACTAAAAGGTACGGTTGTCTTCTACATTCTAATCATTATTAAAGCCAGGGCATATTTTAATAGCCTCCCATCTGCTGCCAGGATTCATTGGATTCATTGACAGACCAACAAACACGTTCCACTGATGGACTTTGAGCCGTGTCACATGTTTTCTCCATCGCATTGTCTTCATTTATTTACCTGTTAAAGATTACCTAAAAAGTCCATTCTCAGTAACATTTTACAGGGATATTTCATTCATATTTATGCATTTCCTATATATATTTGCGATTTTTTTAAATTAAAATTGTGCAAAAGTCTTCAAATCAACTTGGGTCATTCCTCCTCAGGGAGCCCAAATCATTGTGTTTCCCGAAGATGGTCTTCACGGTTTTAACTTCAGCCGTACCTCGATCAGCGCTTACCTGGAGACTGTTCCTGATCCGGAGCAGGAGAGCTGGAACCCCTGCCTGGAGCCCCTCAGACATAACAACACTGAGGTGGGTGTTTGAAACTCTTGTGACTTTGTCTGTGACTCAGATTCAAATGTGTCTGGCTCAGGTTCTCCAGCAGTTGAGCTGCATGGCCCGCCGGAACAATCTCTACCTGGTGGCCAACATGGCCGACCTACAGCCCTGTTCTGTGAGTGCTGCCCCCTCTTCCTGCCCCTCTGACGGACGCTGGCAATTTAACACCAATGTGGTTTTCAGGTATTGGCAGAACTCTTTAATTGACGCCTGGTAGATGCAGCCAACACACGTTGATCGTTTGTTTTCCCTTCCTCCATCCAGGTCAGATGGTCTGCTGGTGGCACGGTACCACAAGTACAACCTTTACTTTGAGGCGGCCTTTGACGCTCCGCCAGAACCTGAGATTGTAACATTCGATACGCCTTTTGCCGGCAAGTTTGGCCTCATCACCTGCTTTGACATTCTTTTTCAGGAGCCTACGGTTATATTGGTGGAGAAGGTAGGGACACTTAAGCCTTTCTCTTCCTATCATTTAGTCCAGGGTGCCCAAATCAAGGCCTTGAAGGCCGTAGTTCAGCCAGGTTTTCCATCCTACCAGGAAGAAAACGCTTCCTCCGAGAAAAGTGGGGTCCCAGGAGAAGCCGTTGTCTACCTGGCAGGACAGAAATCTGAGCCGAACCGCGGCCTTTGAGGAACTGAATCTGGGCGCCCCAGATTTAGTGTCTTTTCCCAGCATTCACCTCTCCCATGGCTGCTCTCAGGGTGTGCGTCAGATCATCTTCCCCGCCGCCTGGATGAACCAGCTCCCCCTGCTGGACATAATCCAGTTCCAGAGAGCGTTCAGCCTCGGCGCCAATGTCACGCTACTCGCGGCCAACATTCGCAATGACCAGCTGATCATGACAGGAAGTGGAATCTACACCCCTTTTTCCGCTACCTATCACCACGCCCAGAGAGGAGACCCAGAGGAGGGCAGGCTGCTGGTGGCCAGGGTGCCCGTCTTGGACCCCGAGTGGCTCGGGCACAACGCGGCGTCCGGCGAGGCTGCAGCTGTGGACGAAAGCCCTGGATACTGTTACAGCGACACCTGTCTCGACTCTCCCGCCTCCACCGCCCCCGTCTTCGTTTCCTCCATGATGTACGACCCTTTCACCTTTGCCCTCCTGAACGCCACAGACGGCGAGATGAGGGTGTGCAACGGCACCTTCTGCTGTTACCTCCAGTATCGGTGGGTGGAGGAAACCGGCCGTACGGAGCTGTACGCGCTGGGAGCGTTCGATGGCACGCACACGGTGAACGGGCGCTACGCCGTGCAGGTACCGACGACCACGATCGCCTCGCAACCGTTTCCCCCACTCTTGTGACGCTCACATCTGTTGCAGGTGTGCGCCCTGGTCCGCTGTGCCGGGTCAGACGCCTCCTCCTGTGGACAGGAAGTGGACGAGGCCGAGTCCAAGCTGGACTTTATGTTGGAGGGAAAATTCGCGAGCAGACACGTGTATCCGTCGGTGCTGTCGAGCGGGATGGTCCTGGAGCAGCCGGAGCGCGTGGAAGCAGCGGCGGACGGCAGAGTCAGCCTGAAACACTCAAGCGTGATGGGCGGGCTGGTCACCGCCTGTCTGTACGGACGGATGCATCACCTGGACACCGCGTGAACAGGAAACCACCAAAGCCGATTTAATCTGATGAGTCGGAGGTTTGAGGGGTAGCTGATGGCTGATGTTTATTACTGCAATAAAAAGAAAACATGAATGTTCTGAGCTGAACACCAGTACACACACACACACACACACACACACACACCCAGTACGAGTCAAGGCAGCGTTAACTCTCCTTCAACGTAAACTTAAATAAATGTAGCGGGGTGTGATATTGGTCACCAGACTTTCGAGCAAAAAAAAAAAAAGAAAATACACAACAAGTCCAAGTCCTGTACTTCTACTGCAGGTTTAGTTTTTACACATTTGACTTGTGTTACGTACGTGCAGCAATAATTTAAAAAAGGAATCGTTTTATTCATTCATTCATTGTTTGTTTTTTTAAACATTGCACCACCATCTTAATATTAATTGCTCTTAAAAAGGCTTTGTTCATTTTTAAATCCATGGAATATTACACACAGAATATCACACACACACAGCCATGTTTGAATGTCTCCAGTACAGAACATGAGCAGCTGTAGACCTACAACCCCCCCCCCTCAAAACTGGTCCAAGCCTGATGAGTCAGGACAATCTGAATAAAAAAACCAAATGACTGATCGGGAAGTCAACATCCTGGTCCCGGAAGAGTGTTCCTCTCTTTGTGGTAAACAAAAACAAGTCCTCGGATGGGAAAAAAATGTAGACATCAGATCCAACAAACAGGAGGAAAAAGAGGCTGAAAAAAGAGGGTCACTGAAATGTGTGTACGTACTCTTTTCACCTTTTTTGTTCCAGTCTCTTGTCAGTTTTCTATTAAGGCTCCTGAGTAGCTGAAGGTCTGAAAATATGTAATGATCTCAGAAGAGGCCTCAGTAAGTCTCTGAGTCCGAGTCGTTCAGTTCCTCGTCCGCAGAGACGGAGGACAGCGGGCGCTCCGCCCTGCAGTAGGACGCGTGGTTGGGCCTGAGCGGAGGCAGCGCGTCGAACCCCACGCCTTTCGAGATGTGGTTGTTGGTGGGGTGGTGGTTGACGACCGTCTGCGTGATGGAAATGGCCGGCAGCGCTGCTATGGTGACCATCGGCGAGGTCGGCATCATGGAGTTGAGGATGAGCGCCAAGCAGTCGGCCACGTCGCGGTTGGGCGTGCAGGACAGCGCGGGTGTGTAACCTGCGGGGCAGAGGGAGGCGGTGGTGAAACAGCTGGGGGGCGACAAGCCCGCGGCGTTCTCGTTCTCACCGTTCTCGTCCACCGCCAGCACGCTGGCTTCTTTCCCCAACAGCTCCTGGACCACCACGGTCAGACCCCTCCGGGCCGCCACGTGCAGGGGCCTGCAGAGAGGGAGGGACTCAGACAAAACACTCACACACACGCGCTCATTCCTGCACTATGGGGGGGGGGGAGGGGGGGGGGGTCCTCACGTCTGCAGAGCAGCATTAGTGCAGTTGATGAGGTTCCTGTCGCTGATCTTCTCCAGAATCAACAAGGCACACGTCTCATGACCCTGAGAGCAGCAGAGTGACGGACGGACTGTGAATGATGCACGTCTATATCGAAGGTTCGGGGGGGGGGGGGGGGGGGCAACGCCTGGTTACCTTGCTGCAGGCTAAATGGAGTGCTGTGTTTCTGTGTGCGTCCTGTAGCGTCAGGTCCACTTTAGCGCTGTTCACCAGCACCTCTGCAACGCATCACAAACACTGCAGGTTGGAAAATAATCTGCAGTTCACATGGAAAACGTGCACACCTGCTCGTATGCTGGTAATATAGAGCCATTTATCTGGTAATATGCTCATATGCTGGTAATATAGAGCCATTTATCTGGTAATATGCTCGTATGCTGGTAATATAGAGCCATTTATCTGGTAATATGCTCATATGCTGGTAATATAGAGCCATTTATCTGGTAATATGCTCATATGCTGGTAATATAGAGCCATTTATCTGGTAATATGCTCATATGCTGGTAATATAGAGCCATTTATCTGGTAATATGCTCATATGCTGGTAATATGAAGCCATTTATCTGGTAATATGCTCGTATGCTGGTAATATAGAGCCATTTATCTGGTAATATGCTCGTATGCTGGTAATATAGAGCCATTTATCTGGTAATATGCTCATATGCTGGTAATATAAAGCCATTTATCTGGCTGCCAGCAGGTAACAAACGGACCAGCACTGCTGCTTCGGCGGCTACGTCTGCACGAGCGAGCGAACTGACCGACAGTATTGGTCTGCCCATTCAGAGCGGCCATCATCAGCGGCGTCCTGCACAGGCGCGTGTCCGCTACGTTGGCTTGAGCTCCGTGGCTCAGCAGCAGGGAGACGCACTCCACGTGGTCGGAAAAGGCCGCAGCGTGAAGGGGGGTCCTGCAACGAAGCCATAAATGATCTGATGCCAGGACGGCCTGAAGGCCGGAGCAGTGACGAGAGTTTCTCCCACCTGCCCTTGGAGTCAGAGGTATTGATAATGTTGGTCCCCATGGACTCGATTAACATTTCAGCCACTCCCTCGTTATCATTTATACTGAAACAAACAACAGAGTGTTAGAGCAGATCCACGTCCAGACCTGCATCTCTCACTAGAACCCCCCCACCGAACTTACACAGCACAGTGCAGAGGGCTGAAAGAGTTGCCCTTAATCTGCTTGAACACTTCCTGATCCAACAACACCTCCACACAAGAGTCATATCCTGGTAAAAGGAGGGAAGGGTCACTTTCAAATGCACGTCCAGATGCTCACTGGCATGTTAAGCAGTGTCCTGGTACCGGTACCGTTGTAGCAGGCCCAGTGCAGCGGAGTGTAGCCCTGGTTATCTGTCAGATGTGCGTGTGAGGTGGAGCTGGCCTGCAGCAGAGCCCCCAGCGCACCCACCCGGCCACAGGCCGATGCCAGGTGGAGAGGGGAGCGACCCTGGATGTCCTTGACACACACGTTAGCCCCCCTCTGGAGGAGGGCCTCCACACACTCCTCCTGGCCCGTCACTACCTGTGACGATCAGACAGGAGAATAAATGAATGATTGATAAAGATCAGATGGAGATGGTGTACTTATGGGGTGGCGGGGGAAGGGGGGGGGGCATCTCACCCCTCTGTGTAGTGCTGTCCTCCCCCAGCGATCCTGGTTCTCCACACTGGCTCCTTGGCTGAGCAGGGAGTACACACACTCGGTGTGTCCATTCAGCACTGCCAACATCAGAGGAGTCCTTGAAAGGATATAAAAACACGAGAGTTAATCAAAGCCGATGTTCTCCGTAAGTATTTGATCTAAAACCAGAGAAGCATCATAATCTGAGTGGGGCTCTCCGGCCCGACACACACTCACTGGCCATTGATGTCTTGTGCATCCACATCAAGGTGCTGACTGTGGCTCATAAGCAGACGCAGGCACTCTTGGTGACCATTCATCGCTGTGAGACACACACACACACACGCACACACACACACACACACACAGACACACACACAGACAGACACACAGACAGACACACACACAGACACAGACACAGACACAGACACACACAGTGTGACTCCCAATCTAAATATCTCACACTAATGTGACAATCTGGTTTTAATTTCTTTCCGTTTGTGTGTGTAACAGGCATCACCTGCAGCGTGTATGGCTGTCTTCTTGTGCGCGTAGTCCCGAGTCATCGGTGAGGCGCCATGGTGCAGCAGCAGAGCGACACAGTCCTGATGTCCTCTGGAACAGGCCAAACTTAGAGGCGTCCGACCCTCTGGGCTGCAAACGTCCACCTCAAGGAGGGAGGACAGGAGAACCTCCAGAGCGCCACAGTGTCCGTGGTAAGCCTGAATCAAACACATTCGTGTTACAGAAACTAAAATATCCAAATATGCACACGCTGCCAAGGCCGTGCGCTCACCGCCAGATGGAGCGGACTGACAGGGCTGCGGATGTCAGAGTCACTCACTAAGTCTCGTCCTGAGGTCTCCATTAACTGAAAAGAGATTGTTATGCCATGTGTTACTTTTTACGATTGAGCACTTTCTGTTGCGTCCAACACCTGGTTTTTTCGTTTAAAGAAAGTGTTTAACTGTAAATATTTCAATGGAGGAAATCGAAGCTAACTTGTTCCCCACCTGACCAACAGAGGGCGACACACACACACAAAGACCTGGTGACAATGTTGAATCAAATCATAAAAACCTCTCACTTACCACATCAAGAGGTGTCTTACTTGCCATCTGAAATTAAAATAAATGGACCAGACTAAGAAACTACGATAAGTGAGTCTGCGTGCGGAAGTTTCTATATTTGGAAGATACTCTGCTATTCTTATCTAAATAATATTGCAGCAAGTCACTGGATGTACCCACCAATTCCAGGCAGAGTGTGCGTCCGTAGGCTGAAGCGTAGTGGACTGCACAGTAACCCTGCCTGTCATTAACTCCGGGATCAGCTCCATTCCTCAGCAAATACTCCGCGCACCTGAGCAAATAAAGAGGTCACATCCAGAAAATGACTCTTTGGAACTCTACCTGAGGCAGAAGAGAGAACCTACTTTCCCTCGGTGTCAGCTGCAGCAGCGTAGTGCAGGGGGCTGCATCCTCTTTGGTCCAGAACGTTGACGCTCGCTCCGGAACCCACCAATGCAAACACACACTGGTAGTTACAGTTGGCTGATGCATAGTGGAGAGGAGTCCTGAAGCAATGGGGAAGCCTCCATCAGTTATTTATGAGCAAAATTCTGCCTCTAGTCCCTATTTTTGTTTAATTCTTGTCCCCTAACATTAAGTAGATTCTGCTCTCACCTTCCAAAGTTATCCTTCCTGTTAAAGTCTGCTCCTACTTTCAACAGCAGGTTCAGACACTCCAGGTTTCTGGACAAAGATTTACAGCCACAGTGAGTTCAGACATGACATTAGAGGTAGTTGAGTGATCCTACCACCGGATCGTGACCCACCCTCCAGCTGCAGCAGCATGCAGACACGTCCTTCCAATTTCATCAGGGGTGTCGATGTCAAACCCTGGGCAAATGGGCAGCATCAATTAGCGGAAAGTTGACCCAAAGGGCAGGAAAACGTGGCCGGTGTGAGCGTACCTGAGGACAGCAGCTTCCTGCAGCAATCTGAGAAGCCACTGAGAGCTGCCAGGTGTAAGGGGAACATCCCGTGAACGCCTCTCCTGAAGATAGCAGGAGATGGCAGGTCGTCACACCTCTTTCAGGCTTAATATCACATTTAGACGAGTGGAGGAGGAGGAGGAGGAGGAGGAGGAGGAGGAGGAGGAGGAAGAGGGGTGAATGGCTGTTTCAGCTCACCTGGCTGAGTTGGCTCCATGTTGATGAGCGCTGTGATGATGAGCTCGTGGCCTTGCCGGGCAGCAATGTGAAGGGCCGTGTTTCTGTTCTTGTCCTCACAATCAATGTCAGCTCCTACACACAACAATATGCAGCGACACGTTGTTAGCAACAGCTACACCGAACAGAAAAGCGACAGAATTCTTCTCACCGTTCTGGATGAGGGCCTGCGAGCAGGAAAAGCGCCCGTGAGTGGCTGCCATGTGGAGGGGGGTCCTGTTGTCCTTACTCTGAGCAGATGGAGTCAGAGACGGTGGAGACATTTTGCATGGAGACAGAATTTTTGTAACTTTAGTGGCTGTCAGACCCTCTCATTAAAGTTAATGGCCAAATTGCTCCATTTTAATCTGGTAGATCAGAGTTCCCATTCATTATTCCAAGCAACAGACCACACCGCCTCATCCGATTGAAGCAAATAAATGGCATTTTCCTGTCAGAACTATTTTATTTCTGGTAAACAAAGTCTTGCTTAAGCCGTTTCTTGGTATTTTCCCCTTTCGCCACACTGCTGGTGCTGCCCGATTACGTTAGATCTGCTGCAGTTCTGATCTAGGACAACATATGAACGTGACTCACTCCATCCAAAATAATATCTGATTTGTCATAAAAATCATCAGATCTGTGTCACATGAGGGTAAAAAGAAAAGAAAATCTGATATGAGTAACTTCAGGCTGATACTATGAATGTCGCCACATTCTCTGAGCAGCTTGCACCCTCCAGGAACCCCCTCCCCCATGCTCTTCCATATGGCTATGCATCTTGAGTTTGAGGGGGCTAATATCAGTTTCCATCGCTGCTTCCAAAGCGTTATCAACTGACAGGAAACACACACAGCGCACTGTTCCGTGCATGCACACACCTGCATGTTGATGTGTGCGCCGTGGGTCAGGAGCAGCTCCTGGCACAGCGCCCCCTGGCGGGACGAAGAGGCGAAGTGGAGAGGAGAGAAACCTCTCTCATTTTCCTGAAGAAAAGGGGACGAGGTTATCATTTGTTACAGATAAAACACAGATATTATGTCCAGCGGCCGCGCACCCACAAACACACCTGGTTGACTTTGGCTCCGGCCTGAATGAGCTCACCAACTACCACATCTTGTCCGTTGTAGCACGCCAAATGAAGCGGCGTGTTGCCATAGGCATTGACCTCATTGACCTTTCGCAGGAGAGAAGAACAGGATTTATATTGGACCATCACACACTTCATGCACGTGCTGCACGTTGCTTGTGCATGCGTTTGTGTGGACTGACATTAACCCCCAGACTCAGCAAGTAATGCACTGTGCTGCTCATGCCGCTGGATGCAGCTGCGTGGAGAGGCGTGTAGGCTTTCTTGTCCTTACAGTCGACCTCTGCTCCACTGGCCACTAACAACTTCACCACCTCCAAGTGGCCTGAAAGAGAGGAGACGGGGAGGAAATGAAACTACGTGCTTCTACTGGCGATAATCCTCCTGATAGTAGTTGGATTTCCATGAAAGAGACTAATCCTTTACCCATATACGCCCCCCAGTGGATAGCTCTCCTGTCCTTCTTGTCGAACGCATTGATGTTGGCTCCTCGGGACAGCAGCAACTTCACCATCTAACATCAAGTGCACGTTAGCCTCCGACATGCACGCGAGTCTGTCAGAGTGACACCTAAAAGCCACCGACCTCAACGTGTCCACTAAAGGCAGCGTGGTGCAGAGCAGTGCGTCCTGCCCGGTCGGACACATTGACGTTGCTGAGCAACGGGACCAGAGCCTCCGCGCAGCGCACCGCTTTGTTGCTAGCGGCAACGTGGAGCGGCGTCTGCCAGTTCTTGTCCCGCGCGTTAACGTCTGCGCTGTGCTTCAGCAACACCGCCACTGCATCCTGCAAAAAGATCCAGTCGGAGAAGTTTGTCTCCCCGTAATCCTGTTTGGAATTTCTAAATTAGAAATATAGAAATTATTCAGAGCGGCTTCCATGGTGGCAATTAAAGCGACAACAAGGTGGCTGGGGGAAAATGATTCAGGAATGAAGTTGATAGGGCGGTGAGACAGAACAGATTGAAACGCTGTTCCAGCAGCTTTTATTAAGCATTTAATCAACACACTAAAACAGGGTGTTAGGCAAACGTGTTACCTCGCTACAAGAGGCGACAGCTCGGTGAAGAGGCGTCAGCCACTTGTTATCTTTGGCGTTAACCCTGGCTCCTTGGAAGGAAGGAGACAACGAATCGTCAACCAAAAGTCATCACATTCGCTCTTCAGACCATTACAGGAGGATGAAAAAGCTTTTCAAGATGTCGCCTTCAAGTGCGTTCTGTGTGGTGTATTTTTGGGTACCAGGTGTTGCGTCATCTGTGGTTGGAAAATGCACAACTCCCGCGACTCTCTTTCAGGCATAGCTTGGGGGTTAAAATAGCCCTAAAGCTGCACCTGTCGCTTGCCCTTCACCTTCTCAAGAAACACCGATCACACAAACACACGTGCGCGCTGCGCTTGTGTCGGGACGGGGGTGGCTCCGCCTCCTGACGGGCTCAGCTGGCTTCACGGAAAGTCAATCTGATACAGACCCTATCGGATGATTCATAAATCAGGGGTCACGCGGGATGACACGGAGACTACTGAGCTGGGAGACACAAGGGAGCGAGACAACCAAATCCAATCTGTCCCTGATCGCTTAACACCGACTTATTAACCCAGTGTCGTGTTTGGCCAGACGAGTGTAAGGAGGAAGTGAGCGTCCAAAGGTGGAAACGGTGCTTGAGTCTCTACCTGAGAGGATGAGCAGTTCGATAATCTCAGCATCTCCCAGATAAGCTGCGGCATGTAGAGGCGTCCGCTTCTCGTTGTCCTGGCACGCCAGAATAAAACACAAGCAAAAAGAGGCGATTTAAGCAAGCCTGGTATTCCCGGAATACCAAGATCTCAATCGTTGGCTTTTGTTCTTCACTTCGGCACATTCCCACGTCGCTCCCGGCACAAAAAGAACCACAGAACACCGGACAAACTCAAAGTATGCCAAAGCAGAAGTGTCAGCTCCAGTACAAATGATGGCAAATATGGGAGGAAATGTGGAGCAGCCTGATACGCAGGTCGGGCTTCAGGGTGTCCTGTTCTGGCTGAGATACAACAGAAGACTGGAAGCTGCCAGGAGGCACTCAGTCAGGGTGATCGATGAGAAGCCAGATCAATGGGAGACGCTGCCGACTTCTGCCCTCTTTGCAGTTTTTAATGTATAAACCGATGTGAGTATCCAGGCCTTTTACTGAAGAAGAGCTGAGACGTGCACGACTCACCTGGACGTTGACGTCCTCCTTCTTTAATATAAGGGAGCGAACCTCCTCTGGGTCCACGTTGAAGATGGCTCTCAACAGAGAAGGCTGCAAAGACAGACCACAGGCCGCAGAGTTTGCAGGGTTGTAATTTTCTGTGCTGACAACAGGGTCGTTCAAGGGGAAACAAATGACACCGACAGTTTGATCCGGAAGTAGAGGAGAGACACACACGCGGCTTTTTATCACCAGTTTACGACAGCAGCAGCAGCTCCATCATATAACACACGCGTGCACATCATGTGTTTAGGTGTGTTCAGCTGATTACGGTGAGCAAATGCTGCTTAAAATTCTCATTCTCATTCTCAATATTGGAGATTTTCTAGTTTTCCGAGATGGAGACGTGACTTCTTCAGCGTTACTTTTGTTTACTGTAAACAGCCGACAGATGTGGCCGTAATATCGCGTGACATTTTTACATAACTGGATTTTTATGTCCTGCGACTTGTTTTTTTTTACAGCTAAATTGGTCTCATTTCCACCCCGAGGCTCATGAATGATAAAACATTGTTAGAAGGCGGATGACTGCACCGGTGTCACCGATATGTCACCAAATAGAGGTGCCAAGTTCCAGAATTCCGTACGCGACACCTAGTTTTGATGTCCTCCTCTCTCATTTCAACATATCTAAAAATATGCCGCCGGTCTCGTCCGGAGTACACCGACCACCCCACAACTGTGTGGAAGACTAGTAATGGTGGTTTCACTTTCAGGAACTAGCTTACCCATTAATGGAATGGCTTAAAGAACAGCTCCCATGTGATGAAGCCAGCTACATTTCAGCGGACAGTTTGTCCTTTGTCCAGTCACTCGCTACAAAGGCTCAGGCTTTGCTGGTAATCTATACAAACTAGCAGTTGCCTCCTATAGCAGCTCTGTATCGGTGATTACATTGATGCTATATTTAGCCCTGGAGATGAGCATTGCCAGTCCACTATATTGTCCTGCAATGGGACACAAGTTTAAATTCAAGCCCAAATCCCCCCTCCCCAATAAAATAGGGAATCTGATCTACAATACAGCCCCCCCATCCCAAGAGAGGAAAAACCAACCCTGATTCAGATTCAGCTAGCTGTACTTCAGTGGTGGAGAGGCTAACAGAGGGGCCGAGCTCACCTTGTCCTGGTGGGTGGCGGCCTTTCGGCAGACAGGATGGGATCTGCGCTCGGGAGACGATTTGGTCTGAGGAGGTGGGGGAGAAGGAGACGGCTCATCTTCCTCCACCTCCTCCAGCACCACGATGCACACACGGCTAACCCGCTCTGACAGCATCAGGCAGACCGCTCTCACACACCCCGGCACGGTCGCTCCCCCACTCCCATTCACACACAGCAATCACCAGCCTTTCCTCTCACATATGTGTGCAATAAAGGTCCAAAAATGTCAATAACCATTCCCGTAAACCACGTCCTCTCCTTGTAAACAAACCCTGAACATCCCACAAAATCCAAAGTACAATCCGGCGCCGTCCTTTATCTGTCAGCATAGCTTTGCTGCATGGTTCCCCTCTCGCTCCGTCCTCTTCCCAACCGGCACTCAGGCGCTCTGTGAGCGGCAGCAGCAAAACAGGGAATTCCTCTGCGGAATGGCGGTGGGGAGACGGCATGCGGCAGAATGCACCTGGGCTCCCCGACGGCACAGAGGAAGCTACATATCCTCCACACGGAGCTACAGCCGGGAACACACGCGGACGGGGCTGCGGCAGCCAATGCACGAGCCGCTGGCTCCGGGAGGAATGCTGAAACCAGCTCTTTCAGAAGGGGAGGGGGAGGGGAGGGGGAGGGGGGCGGGGGGGAGGATGAAAGGGGTCACGGAGAAACATCCAGGGTTACCTACCAAACACTAGGATGAATGGGCCAATACTGAAGAGTGGATAGTTACATAATATTCACTACAAAAGATGCTTGTGAAGGGTTTTTATTTTTTATAAAAATGGAATTAAATTGAAAGTTATTTCTTGAAACTAGTTCTACTTTCGTTTCGGTGCCTAATTCTTGTCATAACCTCCTCGGTCGTCAAGTTTTCCTGTAAGTAGGTTTAGAAAGAGAAAGCAAAAAAAAGATGCTGCTCCGGTTTTTTTAACACCACTATTTGTTTTTTAACTAAAATAAATTTTAAACCAAGACGGTCAGCGAGGTCGAACTGTGAAGTTCACTCAGGTTCTGATTTAACCGATCTGCCCGTTCATACAAGAAAACAGGAGCCAGACCCGTGTGTGTTCCAGCAGAGTTCTGGGTGGATCGGTGGCGCCGTTACAAAACTCCAGTTATAAAACTGGAACAAACTGGCTTTGCCAGATTATGGGACCGCTAACGAAACCAGCGCATGTCCGTTTGTGGGTCTCAGTCCCCCTCATATTGAACGCAGATCCTAAAAAGGTCGTGCCAAACCACACAACCCCATTAATGTGGAGGGGAGGGCACAACAAGAGAGAGCAAAAAAAATAAAAGATTCTGCTGGATGGAGACTTTCTTCCTAAAATGTGGTTCTAATGGACGTACAATCCACGAGTTTAATTCAAAACACAGCACAACAATCTTCCTGCTCCTTGGAAGATCCTTGGAGGGTCACAAAGACGGATGTTTCATAAGCTAAACACAATCTCAACCCCCTGAGAGGCTGTCATGCTTATGGACCACAGCGAGACAGGAGCCCCCACTGCAACATATAAACCTCCAGAACATCCCAGCAGCTACATGGAACGCTATCAAGTGCACACACACGAGTGAAAGTATGCAGCTTCCACTGACCTGTGCACCGACCCCGTGACCACATGCACTCCCTGTAATGTAAATGTGTCGCGCGTGTCATGTGTCACGATTTATGGTTGAACCCCAAGTGTTATAGCAAAGACCTATTTTTCCAGGGGAGCCACCAACGTGGTGGAATATCTCAGTGGAAGGCAGCGTCACCAACCAGAATTTAAGGACAAAATGTTCCATTCAAACCGACTTCTGTTGGTGTCGTTCCCCTCTTCGCCAACAGGGGGAGCCATTCACCAAACCGGGGTAATAGAGTCTTTTTTAGCTTTCACTTTTATTTTGGCCAAATATCCCTCTTCAGAGTGTCACACTATGACACACTTCCCTGGAAAATAGTGTCACACCTCCTAAATGTCTTCCTGACATGACTATTTCTGTTCACACAACACGTCCAGTTGTCCATCAACAGTACAACACTGAACAATGGGGGGGGGGGGGGGTGTCGAGGGGGTAACACAGCAACTGCCTGAAACCTGGGGTCAGACCAGAATAGGCCAGAATGCGGTGCAGTAATTGGCACATAATCCTTTTTAAGAAGCTGCTTAAAATACCCGTCTATTTATCGCCTTTACGCGTTAAATCGCACAAATTAAAAACGTTCACATCTGAGATTCAACAGATTTTTTTCTTACAACGTAATGCTAATCCGTGATAAATATATCAGGATACATAGGTGACGAAATAAACATCCATCCCCAATTCAGCATTAGTAACATTCGCACAATGAGTCTGAGGACAGGTTTGTATATTCTTTAGTGCACGGGGACTGTGCACGAACTGGAGCAGCCCTTTTTGAACACAGCCAGACATTCTCTGATGGGGAGGCAACTATTTTTCCTCCATGTTTGGGGTCCGTGCATCCGAATGCATTCATCTACTCATCAGACCAAATGACCTTCTTAAGGTCGACCCAAGACTCACACTTTTGGATAAACAACAGTTAATAGGCATCTTTTAAGAAAATTTAAGTTGTGAATTTATTGCACATTTAATGGGTACTGCAAAAATTAATATCTCACCAGTTGAGCCAAACAGTCCCATATTTAAAAATATAAAACTGATCGACTAACCGTAGTCAATGTGGAATGTTAAATACTTATGGGAGGGGGGGAAACTGTATAAATTTAACATACAGGAGTCAGAATAATTACTGTCATGTCCAGTAAAGAGCTGTCAAGTTCTTAAGGTTGTTCCTCTGCTAAATACAAGTTAGATCTTGTGGAAAGTGTCTGATGTTCTCAGCTAAACACCCTGAACCAGCACAGCTCCCTAGTTTAGCCTGACACTCCTCCATATGTCCAGCAACAGGTGACTGAGCAGACACCCCTGCTAAAGCTGCTCCTCTGAGCTGGAATCGCTGCAAACTCGCCTGAAAACACCCGCCTCAGGTGCAAAAGAAAAGAAGGCATCGAACGAATGAAAATGAGGGTTTTCTCAATCTGAAGCTGTTCAGACTTGTCCGGGGGGGGGGGGGGCTGCAAAGACAAGAGCCGCAACTCATGTAGCCAGCTAGGTTCAGCACTCCATCATCGCCGTTAAAACACACGCACAGTTAAGGGACGATGGTTAACAAAACAGGTTTAACTAAATTCATTTAACTTTACACCAAAAATGGCCCAATGTTAGCATGAACGGTGTTGTTGTCTGTCTGGCTAGCTAGTTAGCAACCGTGCCGTTTAGCTCGCACCACCCCTACGAACCCAAGTGGCATTAACTTAATTAGAATAAGGATAAAAGCGACCTTTCGATTTACATATGCAAAAAATAACCAATTATTAAGCATCTAGGTTAGTTACTGGAGTTGAAGTACTTCGTAGATGAGACCTGGGGATCAGTGCCATTACACACCAGCTTTTATTTGTTTCAGAAATCACAACTACGTAGCGCAATATTGTGAAGATAGATTAATAATCTTACCTGCTCTTGTATCTTTAACACAGCCATTTTTCTCCGTGGAAATCCAGCAAACAGGCAGGAAGCCAGCCGGGATTTACTGTTAAACTGGAGTGATGGGAAGACTCCGCGAAGGAGTCGGATGGTTCGGCTTCCTTCTTTTCCTTCCTGACATGGACAGAACGGGGTCAAAACGGGAAACTTGGGACCAAAATATAACTACTAAACAGAATACACAAGGCGAATCCCCGCAAACAATGGAACTCGGCCACGGCAGACGACTTGATGTGGAGCAGCAACGGGAAGGGCTAAATTCCATAATTTTTAAGTGAGACTTAAACGCCACACTGACTTCTTTGCAGCTGCTTAAAACGTGTCCGCGAGTACTTCACTGACACTCTGGATTTTCCGCCACTCACACACCCTTCATAAACATATCAACTGCATTAGAAATATAAGCATACACGAACACTTTATTAATGTATAATTTCAATAAATGTGTGATTTATATGAACACATCAGCAAGTCAAGCATTTTGTTTTTGTTATAGCCAACATATGGAAGTATAGTTAGATATTAATAATCATAATTTACATTGGTTGAGGCTGCAGACTCAAAATTCACAGATGGGATTTATTTTGAAAAGTATGAAAGCATGGAGGAATGAGTTTTTATTATGTCATTTTCTCAAAACCAAGTCCATCATAACACTGAAACAACAAAACCAGGACTTTGCACAGACGAAAACACTTATCTCACATTTACGACCCGACGTCAGCAAGTACAAATAATTTGAAACGGCGGCTTTAAAGCAGCAAAGGTGATTTGTCAGTGACATGTCTTGTGCTTTTTAACATTAGAAAGCAGTTTGCCCTGTGGACCACATCCGCCTCCCTTCCTGCTGCTTTGAAGGTGGCTGACTAAATTCACAGAGGTCCCAAGATGTTTGCCACAAATTCCGCAAACGTGGACGTTATCCGCCGTGTGCCCTCGTGCGTGTGCTCTCAGCGTGTATATGTAATGGAAAGTCTTTCCGCAGGCTTTACAACAATGTGGACCGCTGGGAGGCTGATGCCCACATGGTCTCGCCGACTGTTTTTTTGCCTTTAAACACGACGCCGATGCCTTGTTCCGCTCTGTCTTTCGTTGAGCCGAGCGGGACGATCTACAAATACCCGATTGAAAGTCCCGAGTCGGAAAATTAGAAAGGAATTCCGTGCTGCTTTCCACATGGGTGTTCTGGCTGGGGTGTTCGCTGTAACCAACCACACAGACGCTGGATGCAGGATACAGGGGGTCGTCTTCCTGGACTTCTTGTCGTCTCGTGTTGCTGGTTCCCTCTTGTGTCTGAGGGTGTTTGACTCTCACTTCAGGATGGCTCGCTGTGGGCGAAACAAAACATCGTCAGTTGTTTGTGACGCCACCTCGTGCGAAATGAAGCCCGACATGCCGTGCTCGTACGACGGACCTGGTTTCAACATCTCCCGACCCCCCGCCTCGGTTTTGAGCTGCAGCGACGGCCGCTGACACGTGCTGCTAAGCTGCAGCGGCTGACGGCAGGTTTCAGAATTCAAGGCAGTCTCCTCAAAAAACACACAGGAATGGTCGGCGTCTAAGTGGAAAACAGGAGGAGGTTGTTTATTTATGACTGCGAGACGCATAACAGGATCTTTGAAGTCACCGTTTGGGAACTTTATTGTGTTTTTGAATAAAAGATACATGTATGAATATATAAATATATATTGCACAGTCCAAAACGTGAGACAATGCCTCACGACAATAAGGCACAGAGGTCCTAATAATGTCGCTATAGACCATCCAGGCATCACTGTGCATGTGAAACCGTGCTTGAATCGACGGAAGATCTCCCTTATGGATTGTCGTGTAAAGGACTAATGCATAGCTAAACAAGTTTGCACACTGTTATAAGCTGATGGTCTCTGGACTAGGATGTAAACATACTGGAGACTCACCTGTTCCCTGATACCCCTGCAGTATAGGAAGATCTATAACATTAAAAGACAAAAATAGATTCTTGTTATTCAATTCAGCCAGACAAATGAACATTTTAGCAGCTCAATGACATCACCTGCATCACATTAAGTCAACAGAGCAATGGCAACATGACAGAACAGCCAGGAGAGGTTAATAAAAATACATACCATGTTGTTTAGACAAGTGTTGCTCAAAGTTAGTTGTCCTAAATATGATCTTCCTGCATAAAGGGCAATGCCAGTGACTTCTACCGTTGACTTGGATCCTGGCTTTGCAAACACACGGGACAACAAAGCTTTCTGAAAAGATGAAATGAATAATTAGAACCTGAATTTCGCAGGATCGTTGTCAATACAAACCTCATCATTTCTGATTATTGAAATGTTCTTTGATAAACATACCTGTACCATCCAGAATGAAATGTACAGCCTTTAAATAGTGCCTTTTCATTAAATGTGTCTCCGACGCCTCCACATACTTCAGGCAGTAGAGGCAGCTGCCATTAGCTGCACTGGTGGCATATTTCAGAAAACTGGCGTAGGAGGTGAATAAAAACTGTAAATCTGAGACACAAACGAAATTACCTTTATTGTCAGCATCTGGGCATGTTCAAAACCCATGTACCGAGTTAGGGAGCTCACCATTTGAATCTACAGCTGCTTCCTCGGACTCAAAGGGAGGGTTTGGATGCGATGGGATGAATGGGTCAGCAGCACCGGTACATGAGCTGGCCTCAACACCTGCAGAACAGCAGAGGGGATTCGAACCCGCAACAAAAGCATGGCTGCGTTGTCACCATCTATTCTGCACGATTGCATGAGCCATCGCTGAAAATCCGCAACCAGCAGCGTCAAATTTGGAAACAAGGCTGAGGACTGAAAACTCAGCTAGCCTTATGCGTTTGTATGTTCTAGAATCGCCACAAGTTTTAATAATAGCAAACTGCTAAAAGCCTTCAAGGTTTAATTGTTTTATACCATTTGTTATTAGGCACTAGAGAAGACAGTTAATTGAATTAATGCAGCCATTAATGCACCTACCTTCTGTCTTCGGTATCGAGGACTTAACGACAGTATCCAACATAGGAAGATGGTGACCGTTTTCTTCCTTTAATGGCGAAGCCTGGTCCTCATAGTCTGTTATTGCTTTTTCGATCGCACCTAATATTTCAGCGGTAACCGCATGCAGGCGCTCGGAGATAAACAGTTTAAGTTCTTCAAGTTGTCCCATTATTTTGATGCTGTGTGTTCGAAGCTCCAGACTCCAACGTCAAACGCCCTTTCTGTGTCCTGCGCATGCGCGACAGTAGTCCGTGTAAGTGCCTGTTGAAAGTATCACTTTAAACGCATATTTACGATTAAAAAAACTGAATATAATTCAAAATTTTATTATTATTATTATAAAGGTTCAACATTTTTTACATGTGTTATCTCTCGAGGATTGTGTACCATGAATGAATAATACCAGTAAAAATTGAAAATATATTTTAAAGAGATTTTATTTTTATTTCAGCTGGTGGGGAGTGATATTCAGAAAAAAACTGCAATGAAGGAGCACGCTTTTAATGTCCATTGTAATAACATGAAATGTGTGACACAATTATCCTTTAGGACAGGCATATTTAGGGCAATCAGGTTTTGTGTTACTTTTCACCTGGTCCTAAATGAATGTAGTTTTTTTTTTTTTTAGTTCTGAATCATAAAAAACTTTGATTATCCCCAAGGGGCATAACCATCTTCTTGGGCTTTGGTTGAGAAACTTGAAGGTTCATTTTTGATTAAAATTAAATCAAGACACAAGGCTTGCAACCCCCATTTCACCCCCCCACCTCCTCCTCCAAAACAACAACAAACAAAAACCCTGCAGTGGCTGTAATTAATCCTTGTAAAATACTGACAAAAGCATGTGAGATGAAGTTATCGCAAATTTAAAACTGAATTTAAAGACAATGCGATTTTTAATTTCTGAGACAGTTAAGTGATCGATAACATGTTAATTGTCATAAATGCCGTCGCAGTAAGGGTGACCAGTGGTTTTGGCACAGTCCTACTGTGAGAAGGACTTTTTGCAGGACACGGAGGAGCTGCAGGTGTATCCATATTCACAGCAGTGCTGACCATCTGCGCAACACTGGCCCTGGAACAGAACATCAGATCATGAAACAACACCTCAACCTGGCTTGTTTTTTGGTTTGGTTTTTTAAGTCAGTGTTGCTACATACCAGTCGAAATGGACAACAGCTCCACTGGCCCTGGGGACCTTTGCAGCACGTCATGTCCGCTGGGCAGACAAAGGTCGAATCACACTGAACACCTCCAGCGTCTTGCATGTCGTCGCTGAGTTTTCTGAGAGGCATCATTGGTCTCTAATTTTTTCACATTAGATTTTTAAATGTACCACATGTACAACATTGCAGGCTTTCATTCTAAACAAGATGAAACGCATGTTTACATAGCTTGTGTAGCCAATAAAAGCATTATCCCTCATTCAGTTTCTTACTTCTGAAATAAATATACTTAAGTGCTTAACCTTTTAAGGGGGAGGGATTATCCATGACTCTATATATTACATAGAAACCTACGATAATAACGTATGTTTTACCTCCAGAAGTCCACTTCTTTCCTCTGAGGCGACAATGAGGGCAGCAGGGACTACAGGTGGTTGCTTCCTGGCTGTGAAAGGATACCTCAGGCCCTGCTGCAAACAGTACCGGTAAGCAGGGTCACAGTGGTAGCCCCTGGGACAACAGTGGTAGCCATCCTGACAGCAGCTGCCCTGTAACCATATTTATGTCATAGTAAGTATGAATACTTTTCACCACTGGGTTGTTTCTTATGGATGAACTATGACTTTTGTCTCAGGGGAACTCACAGGGGAATATGGACAGCAGGACCAGGCACCAGCCGGGTTCTTGCAGCAGGTGGTGCCGTCAGGACATCGGTAATGGTTGTCACAGAGGACCGAGCTCTTCTCCTCAGCTGGGACGCGGCTGTCCTCAACCCCTCGGGAGAAATACACGGGTAGAACGGAGGCACTCGATTTCTCCGCCTCTTTCATCACCATGGGGATTCTAAACCACGGCAGGTTCTGTTTCTCACACATCTGTTCGGCAAGGTTACAGGTATACCCTGAAGGGCAGCAGTGGGTCTTGTCAGAGCAACACACAGCCTGAAGGAGGACAAACGAGGAGACGGAGTTAGAGGCCGTTTTCAAACCCAGATTTCCAAAGTGCCCGTTACTTACATCTGGATATGGACAGCAGTTGTAGCCTTTCGTCCCCTGGCAGCAAGTCTCTTGGTCTGTGCATTGATGCCCATCGGGGCATTTGACACAGGCTACAACCCCCAGCAGGATCGCACCGGCCACCAGACACAGAGTTAACTTCGACATCTGCAACGGAAACATGTCAACACGAGGAAAAAGTGCTAATCTCCGTTTGGGTCTTTGTGAAGGTCTTTTTTACCGTCGGAAAATCGGCTTTCCCCTCTGGCGTCTCACACTTTCTGTTCCGCCCTGTCCAAACCGCTCTGCTGCTCTTTATCCTCGAACCTCCCACTCAGTAAAAGTGAAACTAACATTTCCATCAGCCATTCATTGTTCCAGGTGGTCACCTGACCCAGATTGCCCTGCAGAGCTTGAGTAATGATTGTTCCAACAGATATAAGGAAATGAAAGACACCAGGCTAACCTTGGATCCTCACAGCAAATGTAAAAATCTATAAAAGTCTCTTTCGCTTTGAACTTTGAACCCACATTGGAGGATAAAAATTCCAGCCAATGAGCACCCTGCTGTAGAACAGTTAAAACACATTTTGATGTTGTACACTTTTTTTTTTGTTGATACTTTGCATATAATTTAATTTTAGAGTTCAGTTGAGCTTCCTGTTATAAAGAGGAAACGAGTAAACGTCAAGAGGGGCACAGCAGGCCAAAAACTCGTAACTCATATTTTTAACAATGCAATTTTTATGGGAGCAGTTACATAGAAAACTGGCATCAGCAGTGGAGCCATGAAAAGAAGAGTTTGAATTAAATAAGTGCAACAGAGGCTAAAACAATACTTTATTTATGAATCCCCACTGCTTTACATTTACACTGGAGTGTAACAGTTCACAACAGAACACTTATTTCCTGTATAAATGTGTGACCGTGAAGAAAACCCAACTTCAATATGAGGCTGGCGGGACATCAGATCTACATGCATAACACGGGCACCAGAATAACAGCCTCATCTAGCACGGCAGAATGCAGGATGTCAGCTCTGGCATGGAGGCCGCCACACCTAGCTGGACGCTCACGCCACCGTCTCAAAGGTTGGGGGGGGGGACACAAAAAACACACCGATGTTTTCATTTCAGCAAAAACAATGATCAAAAGGGTGATAAAATGAGTCAGGATATGCATCGGTGTTGGCAGCAGAGGGACACGCGCCTCTCTTATTTTAATTAAAATAACAGCAGCGTCACTAACGTGCACGTCTCCCGCTCAGGTGTGATCGCTGGAGCACGATGAGTAAACGTTCCCAAAGGCAAAATAAGAGCTGGAGGAGCCTTCAGGACCGCGTCTGTCAGTCAAAGTCAGAGTCTGAATGAGATGCTGCCTTCTTTTTCTTTCTCCTGCCGTGTTTCTTGTGTTTCTTTTTCCTCTTCTTCTTGGACTTTTCCTGTCGACATAAACACGTTTGGATCTTAACAACACGTTATCTCAAGCACCGGCGCTTAAAGCAAATCTGCAGTGTTATTTTGGAGACAGTAACTTGTAAGAGGAAATCGTACGAACTGTGGTTTTCTCCCATTCTTCACTACTTCTCCTTTCCTTCTTCGCGTCAACCTTGATTGGCAAAACCCAGAAAAGGGGAAGTTGAGAAATATACAGTTTGAAACCAACAATGCACAGATTCGATCTGATTCCAGGTGTGTGAATGGCGCTAGTACACCCTCACATTCAGCCAGCTAGAAGTATGTCAACTATTTCCACCATGACACAATGTTCACTGAGTAAAAGGCACGTTACTGCTTCCCGAAAAAAAAAGAATAAAAAGCAGAAGATTGTGAAAGCTGGGAAAGTGAGAAGTAGGCCGTAAATGTAAGAGTTATTATTTCCACCTAAATACCATAAAGCAGAAATGATTCAGATTCAAGCCTGTGGTTGATTTTACAAATACACAGCAGATTTACCGTCTCCTCCCAGTCAGAGTACACAGACGATGCTGAGGATGAGTCCTTATAACTTCGCTCCGTCTTTCTTTTTCTGCTCCGGCTCTTCTCATCCTAAGAAACAATTTATTTATTTATGTAGTTTGGCCTGAAGACTTGTTGCATTAAACCTGAATAAGTGCAAAAACCACACTGGCCTCATTCCTACCCACCAAAAACCCTGCTGATACAAGGTTGAGTTGCCTGTTGCCAAGGTGAAACTTAAATGCAATAAGATGAACAATTTGACATTCTGTCTTTGTTACTATGGAAAAATGAATGTAGCATTTTAGCTAGCACCTGACATCAACATTACAGATCAAGACCTCAGACACCGAAGTAAGAGTGAATGAGTGAAAATCACCTTTTCCTTCTCGCCATCATCCTTCATTCTTCTCTTTTTCTTCTTGGGAATAAAAATATTTCAAAATCTTAAACTTAAGGGCACATTTACAATAAATATTTTCTTGTGTTTTCTCCATCAAACCTTGCTTTCTGCATCGGATTCTTCCTCTGAGGTGTTCGGTCCTTTCCTCGCCGATGACTTCTTTCGTTTACGTTTTTTTTTCATCTTCTTTTCATCCTAGAAATAAAAACACACATTGTCGTGCTGCTTTCTGTAAAAGGTTAATGTATGAAGGTCTTTGTTTGGGTCACACAAGGTCTCTGATCTTGAATTCTATCACGATTTACCTCATCTTCAGACTCTGAGGAAGAACTGCTGGAAGAATCAGAACTCGATGAGGAGGAAGATGAAGAATGCTTGACCAAAACACAATGAAATCAGGATTTGTTAGACATTTCTCTTGTTAACAAACTGGACCAATACTGAAGCAACGGAACACTGTTTGTGTGGGCAGCCAGAAAAAAGGCTCAGCTGTCCGTGAAAATACTGGAGGCTTCTCCTCACCCTATTAGATTTCTTCTTCTCCCGCTTCCTTTTCTTAAGACAAATAGAGGCAAACTTAATGAAAAATGCTATTTAATAGTCAGAGTTTACATATCAAAGTCGAAGAACATACTTCTTTCTTGTCCTTCTTCTCCTTCTCTTTGTCTGATGGCTTCTTGTCTTTGTCGCTTCCACCCAATAACTTCTCTCGGTTTTTTGCCAGTTCTTTTCTCCATTTCTAAAACAACATATATGTCTGAAAAAAGGGTGCTTTTGCTGCTGATCTTGCACTTAAATAATGTGAAGTAGATTTACAGTTTAGGAATACTGTTTGAAACCATTTATACAGTCAGAAACATACATCATTCATTTTGTCCTCAAAGTCAGCCAGGGCTCGAGAACCTTTCTTCTTCTTCTCCAGCTGTTCTTTCAGTTCCTCCCTGACAAATAAAAAACAACTGCTTCATAACTGGTATTGTACAATTTAGAAGAAATGCACATAATACAAGCAGCTTTGCACATCATTAAGGTTGCATTATTTAAATTAAAGGACTGGGTTGCAAGCTGTGTACCTGTGAAAGTCCAAATGGAGTCTGTAGATTGATATCCCCCACCCCCACCTCTCTATTGACCTTGTGGCAAGTACATGAAGGATTTGTTACACTTTCAGCATCAACCATTACTCTTGCACCAACTTGACACAGTCCAAAAGAGCAATTAACAGCATCAGAAAGCTGTCCTAAAACTAAAATTCTGGAAGATGCAGGATAGCAATAGTTGGAACTCAGCACTTGCAAGATGGTTAATTTAAAGCAGTCCTGTGATTTTTAGTCCTATTTGATGTTTCTTAGTTGTGATTAAACACGATGGTAAAAAAAAAAAAAGATGATGTTTGGGGAATCAAGGGTAAAGGAGATGTGCCAGGTAAAACCCTCCTCCTGACTCACCATGTCGGTCTCGGTCGGCTTAAATAATCTTGAATAGTTGGTCCGGAATTCTGCACCGGTCCCCTGGCTCGTGCAGCAGCAATCGGGTTGACATATGCCTGCAGCACACAAAAAAGACGGGACGCATTTTACATAAGCAGTTATATAGAAGCATCGTCTATCTTTGCGCATTTGCAATGCTTTAACCGTAAGCTACAACGGTATGTAAAACGGTGGTGATATAAAGCAATAGCGCTGTATCAATGTTTAATTTCCGATGTCATACATCAACTAAGAGATCATTATCTATGCCAAGAATTAGGACTTCATGTGGAGCTTAAATTGCTTGGTTGGATAGCCAATGCTAATGGCTGTGCTAAGGCTAAGCTGTTGCTGTCTTTAGCACTCACTGAAATCTAAAATTTAAGGCCGGCATTTTATCATTGTTTTTCATAGGTTTGGTAGCACATCTTACCACTCGATTATCTCTCTTGCCCATTTTCACTTATCAATGGGAGAAAAAACAGAAAAAACAATCATTAGTGTTGGCTAGCTCACATTGTTTAGCATTAGCCAGTGTTGTTTTTTTCCCCACTCACATTTGACGAAGACCTGCCCTAGTCTTCATCGTATTGGTTAATATCCGATATATAAGGGGCGCGATGATTGGGCAGACATTGGGTGACGTTGCAATATAGCTAATGCTGATAGGTCTATGGGGGAGCACAATTCGCGTCATACACCGCCTCAGCCAATCACAATCCCTAAATGGGCGGGCTAATCCTGGGCGACCCCGTTTCTTCTTCACGTTCCAAATATGTACATGACTTGGCTCATTACCGCCATCGCTTGGACCAACTGCATACTGCAAATATAAATCAATTTAACTATGTTAGGCGACGTTTAATTTACCGATCTTACAAGCCATAAATTAGAGACAAATCTAAAAGTCCAAACCGAAATTGATTGAAAGGCCATATTTTTATTAAACTGGTGTAACGACAATAATAAGACACCACCGCCAGTATTCATACACCAGCATAATGCCGAGTCTCAGTTTTCACATGCTAAAAACAAAATGTCACACAGGAGCACAGGTGTAATTGGAATTAAAAGAATAACATGCTGACTTTAAAATAATTAAAAAAAACCCTAGTTTCATTGATGCTTGACGAGAGTGAAATGCGTTACATGATCAAGTGTAATTAAACAAAAGCAGTACTGTTTTGATCATAAACTACTGTACGTCTTAAGTATTTGGAGCTTTCACTGCATTGTATGCACCACCCACACCAGATAAAAGTCTTCAATGATTCACACAGTGCTTAGTCGAGCAGACAATTATACATTAAGCTACAATGTGTTGGCCATCTAGCAACGGTTGCTGGTTCCAAACAAACAAAAGAAACTGATACAGGCAGTTATATTCAGACAGTAATGACTACAGTAACATATATTTGATAAATAGGAATGACAGTAGAAGATCCCTCATGTGATTGTGGGACAGCTTGAAAGAAAACCTGAAGTTGTTGTATTGTGGTAAGTTAGCCTGTGGATGTGCAAACTGTGCCCGGAAGGTTCGGAAAAGAACCCTTAGAAAAACCTGAGAAAGTCAGAGTGTGTCTGAGTGTGTGTGTTAGCAACACTACTTGATAAGAAAGAAGTAAACCAGTGTTAAAAAATATGTTACTGTTCTGCAAGAACTACGACATTAAAAAAATACAACTCTGCTTAACTTGCTTTTTTTTTTTAGTAGAAAAAAATTGAAATTGAATACATGAATACAGGGGACACGGGTTTAAAATCAAGCAAAAAAAAAAAAAAAAAAAACTGTACAGGAAATATTTGTGCATTGTCATCATTAAAAATCATAGCCAGTCATTCAAAAGCAAGTGAAGTTCAATAAGCACCCAAAGAGCCTCTTAAAATTTTCAATAGACAAAATACTCTTGCCAGGCGACATTCCGCGGACCCTCGCTAACCCTACACCTATCCGTATACATGACATATCTGTGGGCTGACCACGTACTCATCAAAAAGGTTTCTATCATTAGTTTGTACATGGCAGTCTACACTGTACAGTTCCACTGGCTAACATTCCTTAAACTGTCAAACTATTCTTACAAATTCAATATTTACCTAAAGAGCTGGTGTAAGCATTACACATTGTGGCCCAGCATCTCAAAGGACTCAAGTAACAATTTGATAAAAAGCATATAAGACTTGCCAATAATATATATATATAAAAAATTAAATATGGATTATTGGCGTCATGTAAAACGTTGCTGGTAGGACTGTTTGCAACCACCGTATCGTGGTGGTAAATGGTATTTTCTAGTAATAAAAGCCTGAAATGGCGGAAGCGATTCGACATCAGGTGAGTGGCAGCAATAATTCTTTCATTGTCTCAGCACTAATAACAGCATATCATAAAGACCAAGTCCCATGAAGAGTGCAGAAACCATTAGAATCCCGCTACTGGTCTGCAGTTACTCCAAATATCCTCAAGGTGGCAGAACTAAAATACAGGAAGGGCTGGAATGACGACGCAGGAGGCCGGCTTGCGATGCCTTTTAAGTAGGTGGGTGGATGAGGGTGCTTCATGTCAGTGGTAGTGTACGCGCTAAATGTCTGTACTGGAGACGGGCAAAGGGCCACGATGTCCACCGAGGTCCTCACCGGTTTCTGGTTTCCTTTGCATTGTTAAGAGTCAATCGTCAAAATTCAACAACCTAAAAGCAGCAACAACAATCTATCAAATCGTGGAAGGATAGCTTTTGTGCATTCATCAAAGGGTTGGCGCCGTCCTTGCCCTTTTCTTTAGGAGTACTTTTCCTCCAGCTTTAGAAACCGCCCCCCTTGTTTTTGGTTTTTACCCGACGTTGAATCAAAACTGATTGGACACTGATCGTCGAGAAGTTCCAACCATTCGAGGGGAACTATCGATGTGTATCAAAAAGTGGAGGGATACTTTACTGAAGGCGGCGCAGCGCTCTCCCCAGCATCTGAACAGATCAGCAGGAAATCTTATGACTACAGACGATAAAAGAAAAGCAGCAAAGTACAAGAATCTGGGGGGGTGGTGGTGGTGGTGGTGGGGGGGGGGGGGGTGCTGGAAGATCAGATCGAGAACAAGTCGGTTGGAACTTCTGCTCGATCGTCTCCAAGGGTCAACCTGACAACAACGAATGGAGTCGATCAATATCTACCTGCTGATCAGTGTCCAAACAGATTACCCAACCAACTGTGCATGTTGCCCAAGCATAAAAACCAGCGAGGTCGGGTGCACGGCTGCGTCCGCAGGGTGAAGGAGGACATCAGGCAGTCCTCTCCTCCATAGTGGGCTTATTGCTCGGGATGGGCTGCGCCGCGTAGACACTTCGACTGTGGCTGTCCACGCTTTGGAAATACGGGTGGCTCAGCGCAGCAAAGGCCGATATCCTCCTGGAGGGGTTGAAGGCAAGGAATTGCTGGAAAAGAGGGAAGGAAAACCACAGCTGGTTAGTGAATCAGAAGGTTGGAGAACATCATCACCAATTTGGATCCGTTTGGTACCATTAAGAGGGCCTGTCCTTGCTCGTCCATGTCCGGAACGAAATTCTCTATTGGCTTAGGGGGTCGGGGGGTGAAGGCACTCTGTGGCAGGGCCACTTCCTGGGGCCAGTCTTCTGCTGAAGGCACTCCCACAACACTGGGGGGTTGAAGACAGGCATCAGTACAGTTGGAATCCATGAACACAAACACATAAAATTAATAATGTTGCTCTTGGCAAGTGTCTCCTAGCTTGGATCTCAGTACTTCATTACAGTTCTAAGAAACAAACAGCACGGAATGTAAAATCAATCCGGCATCCTAATTCTCTGCAGGGCCGCATCCCGGTTGTTCGAGCGCTGCTTTAAGGGCGCCGCCATCACGCAGACAGGCGATGAGCCCCTCTGAAGGTACCAGATGTAGGAAGGATCTTGATTCCTTCCAAGGTTGTGACAATTAAAACTCGGCTAAATGTGTAACCGAGCTGTAGGCGGAACCAAATCTCAGGTGTTTGGATTCTCAAATGTTGCAAATAGTCGATTATATATATGAGGAATGTCTGACTCCAATCTACTGGGAAGCGCAGCTAATAATACTCACTCAAAAATCTTGCCCAGCTGATCAACATCTGAGTTCCCTCTAAATAGCGGCCTGGGAAAAAGGAAATAAGCAGGGTTATTTTCAAGGCCTCCGCTCCGACATCTGTGTCTTCTTTATACACTGTGCTGTGCAAAAGGCAATATTTTAATTTCGTTTTGGCCAACATTGCAGGGCACCAATTATCTCCACGTTGAATAAATTCCCACAGTAAACTGCAGATGAAGCGGCCCCGACGTGCAGCGTTTGACCCGAGGCAACGAGGAATGTGTGACTCTGCTGCGAGCGTTTGAAGTAGCCACACACTCGCGGCGCTGTCTCGTGTTGCCAGGACCGCTGAGCCGGGAGAGAGGGAGGAGAACACAGTAGCAGCGCCGCTCGCGGTTCCTGTGGCTTTGGACGGCCGTGGGCGGCCATGCCTGGCCTGGCAGCGCCGCAGATTCCACTCGCCGTCACCAGCTCAGGACAGAAAAAGCCCATTTAGAACCAGCGCGCGTGTGTCCGTCCCTGGCCCGGGTAAAGAGGAGGACACACGTGGAAAGAAAAGCTTAAACAGAGACGGGTACGCGGCCCAAAGCCTTCTGCCCGACATCCTGTTAGAGGAAACAAGATGTGCTTCGGAGAAACGGTCGTATTTTACTGATCGCTCTCCAGCAGATGTCAATGTAATGCAAGATATTGTCACACGGGTGCACTTGAAGAGAGCTGCACTTCACTCGACGGGCTGACTCGCCACCATGTGCTCCCTGTGTTTTCCCACTTGCAGGAAGCTTCGCATAGCTCAACACCCACACTTTCCTACAGACTCAGACGCTGGGAAATTAGTCACAGAGGGGCATTTTGCACACATTTACAATGACAGCTAACCTTCTGTTCCGCTTCGCTATCTGAAGTGGAACTAAGGGTTCCTTTCCACCTTATGGAGTCGGCACCCCAGGGGTCTCAGGCTTTCTGTGCGTGTGAGCCATCCTGCTGTAAAACGGCTGACTTTGGAGGAGGGCTGATACCGCACATGCAAGTCTTTTCAGGATAAAGCAAAGCACTGAGGTTTGAAAGCCATTTAAGATCAGACCAAACCAGTTCTGACTGTTGCAAAAGAAGAAGTAGTTGAAGAAGGAAAAAAAACAACAAAAAAAAAAAATCACCGACAGCAAAGTCATCGTGCCAAAACAAGTAGCGCTGATAATTCCAAGAGGTCCATTTTTAAACTTGGAGTGGTTTGTTGAGGGGGATAACCGGATTCTCAGAGCTGGCAGCGCGCACGTGCCGAGGGACAGCACAGGGGCACGAAGGCAAACTTACATCCAGGCTCCTTTAGGCCCGACTTTAAGATTTCCACACAAACAAACAAATGTGTGTCAGTGAAAGGAGGCCCGGCAGTGGGCTCGGGCCGAGTCACGCTTTCCTTAGCGGCAACATGGCTGTGTGGCTCATTCCACAACCTCTGGAATGTGCGCGTGCACGTTAGCATGTGAGCGCGTCGATCTCCCTGGGTGGCAGAGGAGAGGGTTCCCGATGCACGCCGGAGCATCTGAGCCCCGCGTGTACGAGAGGGGGCCATCCCAGCGGACGCTCCGGCCCGGCGACAGAGTGTGAGAAAGTCAACATGGACGCGGAGCCTCTCCCACGTTAACGCAACACAGTAAACCTTTCCAATCTGGAGCAATGTCAACATGCAGGAGTGCTCGCTCGCTCCCCATTCACTGGCGCTATGAGTCACGGCAACGCCATCCCAGCCATGCAGATGCAGACTTGTATGATATTTGCTCAAATTCCTTTGTTCGCTATCATTAGTCAGTTGTCTCCTTTCTTGTGCCACAAAACCGTGATGACAAAAGTGGGGAGGAAGATGCCCGAAGCATCGTTATGTTGGTCTTGAGAAAAAGCTCCAGGATTCAGAGGTGGATCTGGATCAATGGATCAGGGCGAAACGCCGGTCAGTTACCAACTCATCGGGCACAAAATGAAGCCTCTCTACCCAAACTGTTCGCGGTTATTATCCCCACTTCAGCACGACCGCCGACCAATGAGCAGTGTTTGTTCCCCCTCCCTTGTTCCACACTTTACTTTCTCTGGCCTTCTCTCACCGCTTCTCCCAGGTGCCCTTTAATCTCTAACAGGTGGCCTTTTAAATGCAGCCATCTTAATCACCTGCAGAGACACCGCGCGTGTGTGTGTGTGTGTGTGTGTGTGTGTGTGTGAGAGAGGCCATCAAAGAGCTCTACCTTGCCTTCCACCTTGAAGCAGACTTGGACAGATGCCAGATTGTGAAAACACACATGTACGCAGCAAGGATGTGTTTTTTTTCACGGTTTATTGTGTCACAGTGAGACCAGAGCGGCTCTGATGCAGACACACAGCTCTCATCTCAGTGCAGAGCTGCCAGGCTCAGGGTGTCTCTTCTGTTATAGGAACACGCAAAAGGAACGAGGGCGGAACGCTCTCGCTCTCTGTGCACATTTCGGTGTTGCACAGCTATGAAACCCCATATTAAACCCATAATAAACCCACGTCGGGCAGGGCTGCTCATTCAGCCCACTATATATAAATTGAATACTGTTTGAACTGGTGAACTGTTATGGAAATTTATGAGGAATGCCTGACTGGAAATCTGACTCGGAATTATATACTGCCACCAAATCCATAACATCAGATATGCTCTGATAAAGCGTGGAGCCAAGACGTCCCCCCAGGACTTAAAAAGGTTGGTTAAACAATCATCCCTAAGTCCTAAAGGAGGACTGTGACCAATGATGATGCTGGATAAATCCCGATTATGTTGACATTAAGTGATTCGTCGTTTGATCTAAAGAAATCTGGGAGGATTATACGAAACGAGTTCTGCGGCTTCCCCGATTAGGCAGCAAATCGATGTTACGGGCGACCAATTGCGACGCCCTGACGACCTCTCATATCATGGAAATAGGCTGACAGTGATAGCATCAATGCAACCCCTTGTCCATCCGTCGCACTTCATCACGTGAAAGTATTTGAAGACATGATCTCGTCTCCCGAGATCCCTTTTTACTTTCCTTTTAGCTCCGCTGACTTACCCCAGAGAGACTGGAGGTAATGTTAGCATGGCATTTATCTTATGATGTCCTCTCCACTGACCTGACTCCATCTGGGACCGTTCATTGTATCCCAGTGTGGGTCACTGGGCACGCGTGTCTGCATCTCAGGCCGTAAAGACAGTTGAGGAAGGAAGCATAAATTACAGCCAGGGCTCCTCCTGGCTGCCTACCTCCGACACACTGTTCTTATCTCCTCCTGAACACAGCAGGCTGGTTAGATCGGCGTTCACTCTGGATGCCAAAGCCCACTTCTGCACATGGTACTGCCCAGATATCAGAATTAGGCTGAAGCGGCAATGATAAATCATGGCTTCACACCCTGGCAGAGGCATGTTTCTTTTTTTCTGTCTTCCTTCCTTCCCAAAATCAGACAGTTGAACTAAGAAAAACCGTCTGTTATTAGCTTGGCTCTCCAGCGCGTGTGCGAAGTTCGTTAGACCACAAAGACGCTGAAACCACAGCAGGCAGTCTCCCATTACTGTAATGGCTCGATAAGCCAACTGCTCACAATGCATCTGACAGGTGCCATGTGAAGGAAATCTTGAAGTTTTACAAATACCCCAACAACGCAGGTTCTTCTTCTGGAGTCTAACCGAAATGGAAAAATTCACCCTCCGCGCGCCGGACGGTTGGAGCGGAAGCTCGCCCAACATTGAAGGAGTTTGAGGGATTAAAGCCTCGACAGTTAATGACTTGATAATGAGCACGTGTCTGAGCATTAGCAGCGCCACTACCTGTATCCTTAACTGTACTTATACGCTAAGCTAAGCAGTTGTTTCGGTCCATTCGACCTCAGAAGCCTCCTATAACCAATTTAATAGCCTGACCAGTGACCCCAGTAAGATACACACCTATACACACAGTAAGTGCTCTCTAACCTCAGGCCAAACCCAAAAATGTATTTAAATCGACACACACAACCCATTATGAGCTACGAAGTGTTTCCATGGTGGCGCTAGGCCACAAGAGACCGTTGAGTGTTAAGTGTAAAGATATGAATGAGCATCTGGTGAACATGTCAGCAGAAACTTCTGCATTCCATCGACCACTGGCGAACACGTCGGCACACAACATATTTATCGGACCAGAACTGAAACCCTTTACAGGCGGGTGGCCATCACATTTTTCACTCACCTCCTCCTGAACATCTCGGCAAAGATGCAGCCGACGCTCCACAGGTCCACCGGCGTGGCGTAGCTGGACTGGAGCAGCACCTCCGGCGCTCTGTACCACAGCGTCACCACCTGCAACAGACGTCACCTGGCCGTCATTTCATATAGAAAACGTCCCTTAATGGCACGAAACGACTGCAATGGGGTCTTCCAATCGGCGTTACGCACATGACAACACTTACTGTCGTAGAGGTAATATTTCTATACACCCCCCTCTGAGATTTATGCAAGGTATGAAGTCATATCTGGAAAGATGTGTCAGATTAAAACCTGGCACATGTACAAGAAAATAGCTAATGTGACCTGAGGTGTAACGTATCAGTTTTTCCCACTCCTTCCCGAGCCTGGGTTTCCAGGCTTGTCACAACTTTTGCCGAGGGCTCAGCACGCACGTTGAAGCGTAGCCTGCAGGAAAGCTGCAGCATTGTTAACAGCTACAGTAAGGAAAGCCTCCAGACAAAACCCAGTGACCCCTGGTAAGAGTGGACCGGTTCCAGGTGCTTTCCTCAACTCCAAGATTTTTCCAGCAGTGTTTGGCTGCTGTTGCTCCACACACGGGCCCTGCAAAGCCCGTATGTGGAGCTCCGCGTCTGAGGCGAATGTTAGTTTAAAGAATGCGGTGGTGTCGCTGCAGCTTTTCCGAACGCTGGCCCAGTCGCTCTCCAGGAATATTGGAAACAAAACGCCGAGCTCCGCGGATGCTCCGGCTTGTTCTCTGCCACTGTGACGCACTACAGGTTAAGTTTAGCTTGTGTTTTCAACACTACTTTTGGTTTGGACTCCTTTACAGCGCTGAGTTGTGCCCAATGCTGTAGCCTGACCTGCACCTCTTTAGAAATGCTGAGTCGATGTGGATCCCATCCGTCCATCAACGTCTCTGCCTGCTCCCCTCTTGTGTCCCGGTTTCTCTCCACATGCAAACATGCATCACACATTCTTCGCGACCTTCAGGCCTAATTTCTGTTACGAACCGACTGAATGCCTAACGAACCAACGACGTTCCCATCTGCCACTCTTGCTAACAGGCTAAATTAGGATGATGTGCTTGTTAAAACATTAGCAGCTAAATCAGAAAGCCAGCAGAGCCTGCGCAGATCTTCACAATGGTATCATTTAGCTAAAAGCAGCACTTCTGTCCCGACTCACTGATCCAGAAATATGATCTAACTTGGCCAAACGCTACCCCAAATAATTGCTCAATGAGGCAGCTGAAAGTAAACATTCGGTCACATTTTTCCGGCTACACTGAATCACGCTATTAGTAGTGCCAGTGGCAACTTTTTGCACATGTCTGATCTTTTTCACTCAGCTTCCTGCTTCAGAGAAAGTATGGTCAAAGTTAAACATGAATGGAAACTGCAGCACCACCAACAGAAAGGCCAGACAGTGTTGCTAGTGTACTTTAATAGAGCTGCATTTATCTAGATCATGCACAGACCCCAGTATAACACACCCTTTAATTTAATGCCGTATTGACACAAAGGCTCTTTAGGTGACATTTTACATTCGACTCCACTGCTCGGAAGCCTGGATGCAACACACTCGAATGCATGCAACAACATCGCTGCATGCAGCTTGTAACCCTACAGTCAAATGTCAACCTGCATGAATACATACATACAGCCAAGCTTTCTAGGAAGAACCACAGACCATGAGCTCGGGGTATATCCGCCTCTGAACAGAATCACTCGAAATCGTGGCCACAAGTGCAGATTAAGCCATCAGCTTGTGCAGATACCTAGCGGCACCGGGAGACATATTTAAGAGTAAAATTAGAACACCATCATGAGATGAGTGTGTGAACTCAATTTTGTTTGTGCAATTTACTCTACATAGCTGCATATTTCCAAAAAAACATACATTATAGTGTAAAATAGATGATGTTGCCACCATACAGCTACTCTGAACAGGCATTTTGCAGCCGTTATCCTGCTCATCAGCAGATCCTGTTCGCTGGTCTTTCAGAGTAACACAACCGTGGGTGAGGCTGTAACATCTCTGAAAGCATTGTTATCACGCACAGCCACCATCCTGAGTGCACCGATATATTTACATTCAGTATGAATCAACCGTGTTGGACGAGAAATCCCGAAATAAACCCTCTTGACAAAGGAACACGCTCTGACTCATGGCCCAAACACACAGCATAATAACTGTTTTCATGGAGACTATTGTAACAACACGGAGGATGTTGTAAAAACAGAAAGGGACATTCTCCAGTGGCAGCGTTTTTCTGTGCTTTATTTGGTCCTTTCCCTTCCTCTTCTCCCGACCAGATTTGCTGTGCATCTTCCTTAGTCTTTCTTACCAATGTCACTCTCTGTTCTGCTTCCCACGTCCTTTCAGCTCACCGCTCTTCCTCTACAGACACACAAATGGCATGCAAAACAAGCAGAAACAGAAACTTAGCCGGGCCTGAAATGTTTAACTGTTTTGTCAGCTTGCATTTGAAGTCCGTCTCTCCTCCTCTTCCCTTCCGCATGGCAACAGAAAAGCCAGAATAGGTCAGATAAAGCTGAGCACAAAATAAAGGGAAAGAGAAAAAGAAAGAGAGCGAGCGCGTGTTGGGCTGACTCTAGATTAAAGGACAACATTCTAGGAATTCCTCTCTGCTGAGAGCATCCTCCCCCTCACCACCACCACTCTGCTTCAGGGAGGAAATGGTTTCTCGTGGCCCAGAGGACCTCTAGACCTCCTGGGCTGGACCTCCAAGCTTGACTGGCTTGCAACATCCGGCCCCATGCCACCATCCCGCTGTAAGTGCACATGGACATTTGACAATAGGGCGCACGAACGCGGAGGTGTTTGGTTTGTGTTATCTGTCAGCACGTGCACGTGACTGAGCGAGCACCTGCTTTTTGCCTGGGTTCACGTGCGTCGGTGCCAAATGTTTTCCCTCGTCTGCTGGCAAATGTATGCAAGTTATCTGCAGAATGTGTTTGATGTTTTAGGGTTAATGACATTTTGCAGCGGAGGAATTTACCAGACGTTTGCTGCCGTTGCACCGATTTTTCCACTTTTGATCCAATAATGTGACCAGTGGTGCATTTATGCCCACCTTCAAGAAGAACGTGGGGCAGGTTCTTGGTTGCATGTGTGACGCTCTTCAGCATGGCCACAGCTGTGAGGAAATGACTCTGGAGACATCTGGACTAAGGTGATGAGCACCGGTCCTGAGGAGTGGGCACGCACCTCCTGTTCCAGTACAACATTCCCATATCCAGTGTAATTAACATTCCACCGGCTTAATGATCACAAAGACCCTTAAAAAAAAAAAAACAGAAAACTTTTCAGTATAACAAGGGCTCAGGTGATGTTACACAAATTCGACTTTGATGTTTCCAGTGGATCTCCACAGACCCACTCGTCTTTCGCCATGACGACCATTTTCCTTTCCCTCTCCTGAGCGGGGCCTTTGCTGTGACCCAGTGCCACGAGGATGAGACCGAGGCTGCAGCGCTGGCAGCGCAGGGGCCGGTGGGGCTTGGCCAGGGGCCTGTGTTTACATTCCCTCTCACTGAGGAAGCCCAGGATGAAAGAGCACCACTGCATGTGCAGACGCATACCATTTACAGTACACACACGTGCACAGTCACAGACCTGCGCTGCATCAAGCAGCCTGTGACCAAATCACGGCGTTTGGAGCTCTCTTTTATTATATCATAAATATTCACAGCCGTCTCTCGGGTTAAGGCTTCAACTGCATCAAGTCCTGGAGCCTGAACTTGATTACGTTCCTGACAGCAACAGGAATTAAACTCTTCCTACACAAGTCTAAGGAAGGAAAAAGGATACAGACCCAAGTGTATAAGCAGGCCACATATGGGAAAACGAGAGCGGATGTATGTGAACGCTGCTACGCACTCGGGACTACAGCGAGGCTGAGGCTGGAACACTGAGCCTCTGGAGAGGCCCCACTGAAAGCTCTAGCAGTCAGCCATGTTGTAAACAACATTATTTCACTCCTCCCTCACTTTCCCTCCTTCTCTTGTTCTGCAGAGAGGACAACTCCAATACCCTACAATGCAGCAATTCCAGGCCAAGAAAGGAGATAGGAAGGGGAAGAGATGATTCCGAAGACCCCATTTGAGCGGGGAAGAGTCGAGCTGCGCGGCTCGGAGGGGAAAGTGCAAGAGCAACGCGCAAACTATACAGTAGAAAAGGGAAAAAAAAGGGGCACTACAAATGTTGCCAAAGTATGTGCAGTGTACAGGAATGCAGCATGGGGCCCTCGGCGAGTGAAACAAAGACAGCACAGTCAGTGGCGCTCTCTCCCCAGTGCTACCACATCCGCACATCATTAGCTGGAAAATTCCTGATATATGCTGTAATTTTTTCTTGCCCCCCCCCCTCCTCTTTCTGTTGCCATTGCTGGTACTGACAAGGGCTTAATTTCCAGATGCCGGTTGCACATTCACTCTCTGCATATATACCCACCAATTAACCATGTTTTCATGCCTGTGGCTCCGTCAAAATCACCTCCAATAAATGAGAATAAAAAGAGCGCGTCGTAACTATTGACAACGCTAAACAGGGATATATAAAAGAGAGGAGCAGCGGCCTGGACCCAAGATGCTTAAATGTATAACAACATGGTCAGCGATGTCATCGTCTGTATTTAAGGTTCAGTACATCCTGGCTAACGTGCGCGTGCGTTTCCCGATGTCAAATCGAGGCCAGCCCCTTTGCTCCAGCCCGTTGCAGCCACAGAGGATGACTTCTCCTTTCTTTCCCCATGCAGAGCGTTTGAGGAAATATCTAAACATTCCCAGAGTCTGCTGCACGTGCTCTCCTGCGTGCACTGCAGTTTCCACCTCTGCCCCAGACTGCAAAAGTGATCCGGAGTCTGTGAAAATGTAGCGATAACACTACTTACTGTGTGGGGGAGGCTCTGTCTTCTAGTCAAATTAACAGTTTTAGACACCAAATAAGGGAAAATTGTCAAGAGGCGTCCAACTTGTGTGCATCGCCGTCCCTGTTCTGAGAGGTAGCGTCGCACAAACATGAATCTACCCGACAGATTTGACAGGAACCCATTTTAAACCTGTGCTATATGAGACAAACGGTCATGAATTCAACCTCCAAAAACCACCAGATGTCCACTTGTTGGGTGGCGTGCAAAGGCCTTCATTAAATCATTAAGAGGTAAAGGTGGGAAAAAAAGCTGGAAAACTGATTGACAGTGAGCTCAGATGGTGGGGAACTGTGGCATTCCACTCAGGTTTTTCAAATCCAATTTGACAGGTGAAAACATGCACATGACACCCGAGTGCGGGAGCTCACGTCTTTCATGAGACCACGCGTTCCGCCTCGCATTACATCCGACCTTAAGGCCTCCTTGAGTTGCAGTAAGGGAGATCCTGTTAGGAAAGATTAATGTTTTATGACTTAGTGGTAAAACACAAAGTAAAAAGTCAGACTTTTTTGAAATCATTCTAAGATGAGATTCATTTTTCAGTGTTGGAGAACTGATTATCTGTTCCCAGGAACGTCGCTCCAGCATCTTAACCCATACATCAAGGCTAAAGATACGTCGATATGTATATAAATGACTGAGGATGTCCGGGGTTATGGGCAGCCATTGTAGTTGTCCCTTTGGTGTGGCAAAGATCCAAACCTTAGTTGTGGACATTGGCTGAAGCCGCTCTAGTTTAATGATGGTTGGATATGTTGTAAATGGTGAATGTCTGGAGCATTCGACAACAATGAGGAGGTTAACGAAGGCCGATAAGGACTGACCACGGAAGAGGAGCAGCGATGAGGAAAAGGCAGGGATAAAATCCTTCAGGTGCCAACTGTTGTGGATCCTCTCTCTGAACAAATGTCCCACTATTTGGTGTAAACGTGCACCAAATAGTGGGACATTTCGACTACAAACCTGAATAGCATTGTGATCGTATTTCCAGACATGTGGTGCATTTTTTGTACCCCCCCCCCCCCCGACCCTGCAGCCACCCCGGGATCATCAATACGGCATCAACGAAGCTCCAGATCTCCAGGGGCAGCCAGGAGCTTTATGTGACCCCGGGACCAACCCAATGGGTGGTCTCCCCCATCTCCCGCCTGCCTTTCAGCAGGGGTGGATCCTGGGTAATGCTGGGGCCATCATTCAGGCGCAACCGTGCACAGGAGACACGTTTTCTGAGAATGACATTAACAACCCTGCATGTTGCTGGGTGAGGAACGAGCCCACGGCAGGAAGAGAAGCACAAGCATTGCTGGTAAATTATCAGCACAAAGTAAGAAAGTGGTATACTTCCCAGGCACGAGGGACTGTTCGTAGGGACTGTATGCAAATGCCCTTTATGCACTCTTGTCATTCTATAAGTGTTAAATGAATCACTTTGAAAGCGAGAGAGAAGCACTTAAGCAACAGCAGTTCTCCAAAGCCCATCTGTCTAGCAGTAACAGTGGCATTTGGTGACTAAATAAGCAACTGCTGGTCCGTTGGGCAAAGGGGAAGATCCTCGTGTGCCCTTGTGTAGCTGTGCACGGCACACGGTTTTACAGTTAGATTATCTGCTTTTATTAGCAAGAGAAAACAGTCAATAGATGAATGAAGATCGTGTGTGTGTGTGTGTGTGTGTGTGTGTGTGTGTGTGTGTGTGTGTGTGTGTGTGTGAGCATGCGTGCCTTTGTGGGTGCGTGTTTTTTGGACTTCTGGGGGGATTCCAGACACAGGCGCATTAATCTACAACCGAAGATCCTATGATCACGTTGCAGCACTGCCCTCCAGCACATGCGCACACGCGCGCGCACACACACAAACAGACACACACACACAAGGAAATGAGGGCGTCAGTCTTTTACTCGCCTGTGTGCATCAGTAGTTTCAGGGACTAGTAAAGGTCAATTCCCATATAACCACTCTACCCTTAGAAGACAGAAAGCCTCCGTCTAGTTATTCATAATGTCACGGAACCTACTTAAACATCGCTTGTGGCGTAATAACACCCACACACACCCCGAGTTGTGTAAATTCCATGGTTAGGTATGAGCAGCGTTGCTATGCGAGTAATCAATCAGAAGGCTTTAGTCTTCATTCTAAAAAGGACCCATTTGCAAGTTGTTTCACTCTGAATCATAAAAAAAAAAACACATCAGTTGTGATAATAGGAAACTAAGCACGGGACTTCTAATTACCACGCATTACTCAAACAGCAAATAGGCCTGGAAAATTTTGAAACATAACCGACGATCAGCCGTGACAATTCTAACAGACCTTTATCAGGACTTCCTCATGGCCGCCCGCTGCCTTCATCCTGAGAGCACCTGCTTACTCTGGTCATCAGTCGGCCCCATTATTGGGGTTCAGTTAGTGATCAATAGTTGAGTCAATTGCAATTACAATTTCTATCTGTCACCAATGCCTTTCTGTTCATATTCAGTGTGACAGGGGTCAAACGAACTGTCCACTGATGCGTCTTTAGGTTTACAAGAAGCACGTTTGTTAATTATTGATGACCTAAAAGGCTCAACAACTTCAACATGGAAGAATAACCAGAAATTAGTATCGTTTCCTGATGCTTTACAAACATATTCAAAATAAATCATCCGCTTGTTTTAAATTTTTGCCCTTTTCCCCCCACATTTGCACGGTGACGGAGCTGTTTCACATCGCTCCGATGACCCGTCCACATATTAGGTGGTCTGAAACATCACAGATGAAATCAAGATATAACCCCAGCACGTTGATTAGCAGCACAAGCTACACGCGTGCACGAGTGCAGACACCTGTGTGAACAGCTCGATCACCTCATGTGGTCATCAAAAGCTTTTAACAGCGCACTCAGCTATTGTTCCGAGCTGCGTTAATCTTAAAATCTTGTCCGTCCTGAATTCAACTCTTCCGACAGACTCTTTTCAGCCTCTTCATTTTATCTGGTTATCAGAGCCCCGGAGCTCAACAGCTGCACATCAAAGTGCCGACAGTGGGAGGGGAGGGGAGTGCGTCTCTCCTCATCTGCCCCATCCCTGTCTGCAATGGCCACTGAGGGATTCCTGAGACTGATCACAGGGCCTCTTTGGCTCTCACTTTACACAGAGAAACCCTATCATTGGGCCCAGCGCTGCAGAGCATATCTACTGATGCAAGTGCCACCTACCTCATTCATCTACCCTCTGGAGATGGGATGGGGGCTCATACGCGCTCTATTAGCTGGGCGGTTTGCATGAGTGGAAAATTTTCCAATTAGGGCCGGGTTCTTGAGCAAAAAAACAAAAAAAAAAAAAAAGATACCGAATAAAATCTAAATATTAAATTCAATGCAAGGGTCCTGCACAGAGGCAGGTTTTAAGGATGCAGATGCAAGTTCAAAAACGCTTGTGCGCTTCCTGTGACATCACGAACAAAGTTATCAGATAATGCGATATTCCTGAGTCTATTTGCGTCTCTGGCCCAGTTAAAAACATCCTGTGACCCACTTTTGCAGTGTTTGCTTTGAGTCCCTGTGTTGTAAGAAACTGTTGGATGAGGCCCGCTGACTCCACCGAGGTGAACAAACAGAACTCACCACAGAGGTGAGCGCCATCTGGAAGCTGTAGATGCGGGCTAAACCAAAGTCGGCCAGTTTGATCTGTCCTCCGCTGGTGACCAGAATATTCTGGGGCTTCAGGTCACGGTGAACCACGCGGTGCGAGTGCAGGAAGTCCAGACCCTGGAGCAGCTGGTACATCATATCCTGCAAAAGAGTAATCAAAGAGGGGGAAAAGGGGGGGATGAAATAGGTAAAAATGTGAAATGTGCACCACCTTCTTAATAAAACAAAGCCTTTGTGCGGCGCTTTCACGCCGACTACGAACTCAGAGTTATTTCAAACCCTCCTGCCTCCACGAGAGCTTTCCCAAGCCTCCAGATCGATGTTTGAATTCACTCCCAAACAAAGGCCTGGATGACAAGACCCCGCAGAGAGAAGTAAAGCATAAAAGGCCGAGCCTCTGCGGCGCAGGCGGAGTTAACCAGAGGAGACCCGTGTCGTTTCTTGTCAACTGCAGCAGATGTTTGATAACTGACACACACACCCAGTAGGGCAGAGAGAGGCCTCGCTCTGGACAAGCACGGGTCTGTGTTTCTCAGCAGCTGTCCAGCTTGAGTTAATTGGCCCTTGTCCTCTTTTTAATGGCCAAAAGTTGACCTCAGAAATGTTCGGGAGCGCTGCGATTGTGACAGTCTAACCGGAGTAAATCATTGAGAGCAGCGGCGAACTGTGCCGGAGGTGGGCTTGACTCCGTCTCCGTCTTACACAACTGCGAATTTTCTCAGGGCTTCTGCCATTTTTCAAAAATTAAAACAAGAAATAATAAAAATAAATAAATAAAAATCAATCAATCAAAACAGACGGCCTCCGAGACAAGACGAGAACCAAATGGATGCGCGTTTGGATGGAATTCATCACGTCACTGCACAACACACGCACGCTCCCTCCCTGCACACTTGCCCTCTGCACACCCGCCGAAAGCCTCCGCCAAGACCTCACAAGTGACATGGACCTGAGCCCGCAGCTCCATTCACAGGCCCACCAGCTGGTGAGTGAGTCAAAGGGGTCTGCACACTCAAGCAGAAAACATTAGCAAACGGCGTGGGGCTCGCTGCCGTGCTGGTCACAGAGGAGGAGACTGGACGCCCAACAATGCCGCAAAGACCAGGAGTGATGTGTGTGTGTTGGTACACACACACACACACACACACACACACAAAACTGTCACCCTGGGTGTGTTTCAACATACAGTTCCATTTGTGTGTGTGTAGGCAGAGTGTGCATGTGTGCGTGTGTGTGCGCCCTCTGACCAAAGCCAGGCAGGAGGCATAAACAGACCTTCCTTTCTACATCTCCATCCAGCCATGACCCGGCGAGGAGGGCAGCAGACAGACAGGGCCATAAGAGAAAGAGGCAGGCAGTTGGTTATTTTGTGTGTGGAGCTGGTAGGGGGGGGCAGCTATTGTGTCAGCCCCCAACTCCACCACCACCAGTTCCTCTTCGCTTTAAATAGCCATTGCACCATGCGCCCTTTCAACAGCATTTCCTAGTAAACACTAATTACCTCAGAAGTGTGACTCTTGGGCAAACACACAAACAAACGTGGCCCCCTTCACCCGCGTACCATCTTCCCTCCAATATCAATTACACACGACACACATTCTGGCTCGGTTCGGAATGTGAAACGAGCACATTATTAACCCCACAAATGTGAAAAATTAACAGGAAGGAATCAGCCGGAAGGAAGGAATTTGGATTTCAGCTACAAGAATACCTAGACCAACGCACAACTAGATAGCATGGGTCACGCAGAAATTACACAAAAAGGCAACAGGAGTGACCCTAAAAAAAAAGCTGGAACACCGGGGGAAAAAAGTAGTGAGCCCTCCGCGAGATGCAGTCAAAACATGGCTTTCTGAGTGCACCTCCTTTTCTAATGCAAATGTACCAGAGGCAGCCATATTGTTTATTGTAGCTCGGCACAATATGGGACATCTGCCGGTTAGCGTTAGTGTAATTCCCTCCCCATGCTTCATTAACCTCCTCCTTTATGGGCTCAGAGAATAGAGATGGGAAGGCTTGGACATTGGTGGAAGAGGAGGGTGGGCCGGACCCAAGCGCCAGCCCGGCTGAGGAGCACCCAGGCTGGGGCAGCCCAACTGCTTGATGTCCTTCCAGCTCATTTGATTCCTGGAGGAGGACCTCTTTCATCAATGAGCATGCGGTGGGTCTCGAGTCCAACTGAGGCCGAGTGGGTGGTGGAAGGTGGAGGACGGGCTGGGGCGGAGGGGGTGGACTGGGTTTGAGGAGACACTTGCCTGGCCTCTTGCTGATGGTATTCACGAGTGAAAGCCGTGCGTAAGAATCTGCCCTGCATAGAACTAATGACGTGACATCTGAACAAAATTGTCCTTTTCCTCCGACACTTCCTGGTTATTCTTTCATTTCATCAACTGACCTATCGCCTCGGTGTTCAAAACTACAAATCGTCATTGTTGGAGTGCTTCTTAATGTTTCAAAAGGATGAAGAGTGTATCAAAAGGAGCATTGTTAATAACAACAAGTATCAGTTTTAGCAGAAAAAACCCCGGGAAAGCCTCCAGTGCCATCGATCTAATGCCACAGCACCCAACCATCATTTGAGCTCGACACAGAAAGGACACACATGTCTGGCCCTGGGGTGAAATCCAGCAGTGACTGGAAAACCTGCAGTTTCTCTCTTTTTCGAATGCGACACTTAAAACTAAAGATCCCCTCGCTCCTAAACGCAAGCCGGTAGCTCTCTGGTGTTACACGCGATAGGCTTACAGACCTCGGGGTGAAACACGATGAAGATTTTTAAAAATGGACAAGTATCGAGACATTGAGGGAAACTTAGAGAACAAAAGAGACGCCTGAACACCCATTTCCGACCTGCAGGCGACGCGTTCGGACGAGGCTCCTTTCACACGGCACCAGTTTACCGGTCAGCTCACAGTTACACAGGACAGTTCATGTAACGATGAAAACATCTGAGCTTGAAGGTCTCCGACCTGTGAGACCTTTACATCACAACCACCACTTGTCCCATCACGTTGCGCAACTTTCCCCCGCCACATCCAGTGAATTCCAATGTCCGTGCGGCAGTTAAACTCCCAGGAAAGTTAATGTGTTTGTTGCCTGGATGGCTCTAACTATTAATGTCCATTTTAACATTCAGGAGGATAGATGATATAAAAGTGGAGCGGACGCCTCAGCTTGATTAAAATCATCCCGCAGGAGTCCGAATGTGGCCGGATTAACGGCCCCAGGTAGCTCGGCTGTGAGGCAAGAGAATGTGGCCGGCGAGCTGGCCCGTGCGTCGGCGCATGCGCTGCGTTTGGCTTCTGTCCAGTTGGCCTGGGAGCAGAAGCGTCCCACCGAGTTGTTTACTAACAGTGTGCTGTGTGCGGTAGCAACCGGTAGAACCTAGCGAACCGCTGCAAAGCGTTTTTGGAAGGACTTGCTGATTCACGGACGAGTTTACTGACGCGTGAACTCGTCCGTCGCTGGTGTCGATTCAGCCGTGGCTAACACTTCTTTATGGATTGTGGTGGCGTGACATGAAAGGTCCCCAGTGTGGCCCAACAGCTACAAAGTGAAATCCCCACCTAGCTGGGGGTGGTGGCGTGACTCCACCCATAATCTAACAACTGTAAACAGCTTTCTGGACAGAAAGTTCAGTTGACTGAATTATTCACACCAGGCGAGCGACAAGTGTGGTCTTTGGAGGCGCGTGTAAATGCTCCTAGTGAGCGAGAGCAGACGAGCCTTTTCTGGGGCACATCTGCCACACGTGCTGCCCTTTGAAACACTCCGGTTCCTCTGAGAAAACATGCCCTTTGCCACACAGGCACGATTACGGTCGTGAAGTTTTACGGATTAACAAATATCTTTAACCAGATATGTGCCGCGTTGCTTTTAGACTGAACGCAGTCGCAGCCATTTATGCCAGAGTGACGAAATACCTTGATGGTCTCAGGTGGTACTCCTGGATCGGGGGCCTTCTCCAGATAAGTCGTCAGGTCCTGATCCACATGCTCAAAGACCAGAGTGAGTCTGGTTTCTCGGTCGGTCCGAGAGACTGTGCATACATCAAACAGCCTAAAAATAGAAAAGCATACATGAGAGAAGGGCGATAACGCCACAATAAGCCTCACAACAACATTTGGACTCAATGTTCTGGCTTTTTTTGAGTGCATCTACCGGCTTCTGTGCATTGTGATGCGCATCGTGTTGTATGTGAACAGATAGGTCTGATATTTCAGATGAAAATGCTTGCAGACAAAGGGCACCGTGTGCTGCAGGGCACGCTGAGGCACTCAGGAAAGTCAACCAACTCCTTCTATGCAGAGCCCTGAACAACACTGTTTACGTGTGTCTCACTAGGCAACAAACTAAGGCCAAGAATCCAGATTATGCTGAAGACTTTCCAAGGCAGGCTTTGGTAAAAACCTGGAAGAAGAAGAAGAAAAAAAAAAGCTGTCCAGTATGTTCCTCTTCAAAGCGCAGGGGACCACAAGCAGCATTCCTTGTGTGGCACTATGACAACTCCTGATGCTCTATGGGAAGTCGAGTGCAGCCTTGGCTGGAGCCGCTGCGAAAACAGCACGGCAACACAGCACACACAAGGAGGCACCGGGCAGATACCCTGGTTCAAAGTGACCAGGTTTTCATGAGATTTTCCCCTCACAGAAACACGTCTTTGAGGCCTGAACCAGGCTTTAACACTACCTGCATGATGGTCGACGGTGAAATCAAAACAATGTGCCACTGTAACGTTAGAAGCCGTTCAAGTAAATCCGAGCATGGAAAGTAATGACTAAACCTCTCCGGAAACCCTTTCAATATCTTCCGAGGCACCTTGTGTCCATGCCAACACCCTTGTAATCGGCGTACTTGCTGGAGTGAGGGGTGATTCATTCAAGGTATTCAAAGGTGATGTCACAGGAAAGACAGCGCTCTATTCCTGCAACATGGAGTTAAACGCCCCTCGCGGCTCAATTGTTGGCCTTCAATGGAGGCTCTCGCCATACACTGAACATATGGAATGAATAATGGGGCTCATTACAAACGTCCAGGAGTTGCCTGGAGTCTCACAGAAGGCCCGTCATGCACCCTTTCTGGCCCGGACGGCTGGGCCGCGCTTGTTGCCCCAACTGCAGGACGGCGAAATCCCAGCGGTTGCCCTGGCGATCCGATGAGCTTTTATTATGCATGTATTATTTAAACACGATGGGTCAGTTTTTTTGGGATTGTGAGCAGAGACGGGGGTCATTTAGGCAACGGAAGGGACGGAGCCTGCGCCACCATCCGTTTCAGCGACATCCCATCTTTACCCAACCTCTTCAGCATAAACATGCGCTGCGCCGCATTCAAATGTGCACGTAACCAACGAGACCGCCAGCACACACATGCATACATGCAACATGGCAGCGGCTTACAGAGGAGCAGAGCATGACCACACTAAAGTTTACAGCCTCCAGTCAACATCCACAAGGAGGCCTTCCTTTATGAGTCTAAGTATTTTTATTACTAAAGATTATTCTCTTTAGTTAAAGGGCCAAAAAAGGTTCCAAAAGTCCACCTTCTAATTATCTGGGCTTTTAATTTTAACAATATTGTCTTAAACCAATAAAGATAAATAACATGATCAAAAAGAGAAATTTACGATGCGATATTATTGCATCGCCACACTGGGAGATTATGTATTTATGTACGATTAAAGTAAATTTAGGAAATCTCCCCTTTGCTCCACGCTGTAAAAATTCCATGTTGAAAGGAGGACCGGGTCGGGTCTCGGCCAGAGCTGACGCACGAGCAGAAACCTGACTTTTGAGGCTGGAATTCACTTCAAAACTGAAAGTAAATGTGATGTCTGTGCACTTTGCACTGTGGACATTAACAGAACTTTCTACACTTTCAATGTGAGGGACACCAACAGAGGGGACTCCCCCGCACCCGACCACCTAAAATTAGAATTTGCACATTTTAAAATCAGGCCAAAAATAAAAATCTTATTGGGAAAGCAGTGTCTGGGGTTGCAATATTTATATTTCCAACAACAAATAGGAAGAGTTGGTTCTGGCCCGGTGGTTGGGATCGGATCATGAAAAACCTTAACTACTGTCCTTTCTAACGTAATCTTCCTTCCACCAAGTCCAAAAATGTGTGGGTCTCATTCTAGCTGTTCCTGTGCTGGTCCCGTCCTCTTGTTTTGTTATCAGTTCTTCAGTTACACATTTATTCTACTCAAGTTTGGGGTCAAAGCCCAGGCGGCACAGAGCGAGAGATGTGGAGGCGAGTCTGGGTCCAACCGAGGTGCACCGACAATGCAGACGGTATAAAAAAGCGTTACCAAGCGACCGAGATAACCTTTTGCAGTGGAGTTTGGCTGCACGGCGGCCCTTCTTCTGACCGACTATGCATGCAGGATTTGCGGTAATGTGATAAAACTCTCCCTCAAATCAAGTTACCTAATCTGCAAACAAATGGGTGAAAGTGAACACAGGCCAAACATATTGGGTATATGTGACTTTAAAGAATAAAAAAATAACACAGGAAAAATGCAACATAACGACGCGTTCCACAGCTCGAGTTGTGGTTAAAATAGTCACTAATATGGAATAATGGTCAACTTAAAGTACAAGTGTGATAGAAGGATGTAAATAGGGGCCACGGGCAGACAGGTGTGCACATCCCTGAAGTCTGACAGTGACAGCATTCAATGCAAGCTGCACATGAAATGACAGAAAGTGGTTTTTGCTTTTAAAAACAGCTCAGGAGTGTTTGTATGTGCCAACCCTCACGGCGGAGTATGAGTGTCGTCCCTCTCACATATGCCCCCCCCCTCACTTACCTGACAACATTGGGGTGCTCAAAGGCTTCGAGCTGCCTCAGTACCGCCACCTCCCGGATTGTAGAAAGCGGCATCCCCTCCTCCTCCGTCTGGACACGAACTTTTTTTAGTGCTACAAAGCGTCCTTCGTTCTTCAAATCTCTGGCCTTGTAAACTTTCCCATAAGCGCCTTCCCCGATCTCGGCCACAGCCTCATATCGAGTGTTGGCACTGTCTGTGTCCATTTTTGCGGGGTTTTTTTTGGTTTTCTGTCCCCTCTCCCTCTCTCTCGTCTCTTGTTGAGAATATTGCGGGGAATCCCGGCGAGGGTGACGAGCCAGAGAGTTTCTCACAAAGGCATATTCACAGAAAATGGTCGGCACGTGCAATGCCTAGATGACAGGGAGACACAGATGGAGGAAGACACCATCTTTGTCAGACGCGGTCAAACTGGGCTCCAGGTAGGCAACAACAGGACTGTCATTACGGTTCATTTCCAACACCAGAGCCCCGCTGCGTCTCCTCCTCCTATTACGCACAGCAACTCATGTCCTGCTACCTCTAACGCATATGTCAAATAATTCGAATTAAGCGCATAAAAAATTGGGTTTAAAGCAAAGGCTGCGGCCAGCGAGCTGTCTCGTGCATTTAAAAAGCCTACACCCACGTGCAGCTTTGCTTTAAATGCGTAAATGCGCACTTAAACTGTGAAAGGAAACCAAACCAGAAAATGTAAAGGAAAACGCACAAAGTTTGAGCAGAAACGTGACGCGTTAAAAATATAAGAGCTGGAAACGCGGAGAGTCCATATTCTAACCTGACTTTGTTTCGTCAGAGTTTGATGCGACACAAACTTAGCGAGCACGTGGCTGGCGACTGATTGCATTGTCTGGACTTCCTACAGAAACAATCCATTTAGAACGGCGCAAAAGTCGCGTTTCGGACGCTTTAAACTTTATTAGTAGGTGGAACAATGTTCTAACGTAGTTTTAAAGTGGTTTTGGAGTGCTTACGTACATCCCTCGATTTTTTTCTTATTTAATTGCGCGCTGACCCTCGCTAATTAAAATAATTCCGGCAAGTTGCGCAGCTGCTCGGTTCAGTCTCCAACGGATTATGGGGCTTTAAATAGACACTTTCTGATATTTCGAGGACATCAAATATCACATCCGACACCAATATCTAGACTTTAAGTGTTTACCTTGGATTAAGCTGTCAACACAATGCTGTGGAGTCGACATGTCCGACAAAATGCTGAGGAGGCATTGGTGTCTTGGGCAAAAACGTCCTGCATCAAACGCATCCCTGTGCTCCATGCGGGGGCCACACAGGTAGTCGGACGGTGCAGGCTGTAACCCTCATCCCTCAGACTGCACCAGTCCAGGCAGAGACACTCAAACCGGGGAGGAGGAGGTGGTGAAGGAGGAGGAGTGCTTTACGAAAACTCTCTCTCTCATACACACACACACACACACACACACACACACTCACACTCACACTCACACTCACACACACACTGCAACTTTGTGGGTGGGGGTGTAGGGTGGGAGGAGGTGGCGGCGTTGGTGGTGGTGGGGGTCAGAGGACAAAGGCAAATGCGTGATCCAGGCCTCCCCAAACCACGCTTCTTCTTTGGATTTTCTCCTTTCTCTCCGCTCCCCTTTCTCTTCCATATATCCCCGGGTAGGCCCATGCAACCGCGGCCGCGCACGCCTGTGTGAGCTCCGTCTCTGGCTGGCTTTCCCACGCCGGCTGAATGTGCCCTGACCCCCTTCAGAGAGGTTTGACACGGAGCGGGGACATTTCCGCATTCCTCCATGACTACAAAGGCACACCGCCTCCTTTTTGCTCTCCCTCGGCCTCCTCGGTGCTTTACCATTCATAGTCCTCTCCGCTGGTTTTTGTCTCCAGTGTCAAACCCGGGAGCGCCGCGGGGATCGGAGAGGGGAGAGAGGAGGCTCATTGGACGGACGGACACACTATCTATCTCCCTTGAAGCATTGACTAACGTCCCGGGGAAACAATGCGCCAGCGGGAATGCGATGTGACAAGCTGGCCCTAGATGGTCCTGAGGGGTCAGGTTCAAGACCCGGCGCCTTGATCTGTGGCATCGGGAGGGGACTCATCTGCTGGGGTGGTCGGTCCTTACGCGAGCCCGCAACAAGTGATCTATAGATGGTAAGCTTGATTTCTTTCTTATGAGTAAAATAAAATGCCGATCCGGATCGTCTGGTTTTTACGTGTGAATCCGTTAACGTGATTGAATTAAGACCGTTTTGGAATAAAAATGTTTCAACGTCTACTGTATTCCATATACCGTATATTACTAGAATTACAAATATAAAGCATAATTTCTTGTTCTTAAATGATGAATATTTTCATTTTTATTTTTTTTCTCAATAAAACTTGCAGAATATAACATAAATAAAGCGTTTGGATTTATTTTTTTTATATAAAACTTTATTTTAATTCCAGAGGCTCATCCACAATAATGTGTTTCATAATAATCGCGTGTCTAAAAATGAATAACTAACTAAATAACTTACGGACAACTACTTAGGAACATTTCAGGTTTACACGTATCTTCTCCCTGTTCGTCTTTCATGCCGGACAAGCTGTAGATGAAACCCGGCTCCTGTCAGGTCTGTCCCGTGAATGGCCAATTACAGCCGTGCAACAGGGCGCCGTTCTCATAACTTTGTTGGAAGGCGTGTTTGAGAGAGGCAGAGATGATCAGAAGAAAGATATTCCCCCACTGCTGCAATTCACATTCAAACATGTCCTGCGTGCTGTTTATAAAATCTTCTGATTTCCATTGAAAAGGTAAAGTTGGGGGGGGATAATGACATGGAAGTATGTGTGGTAATCTCCCCTGCCCAACTTTCCAGGCGACCACAAATTCAAGCATTTGCATCACAAAAAGCACAAAGCAGACAGTCTTCCCCAGACCAATTACTGCAAATGTGGGCATTTACATTTTTTCGTCATCATTGTTCATGTGAAACGAGCTCTGAGAGCCATCGGCGGGATTTACACCATTAGCATACATGGTTATTATTTGGCTGGAGAACAAAGCCAATTAGAGCCTCGGCGTGCAGCGCCCAGGGAGAGCGACACCTCGGTCGTCCAGTAATTTCAGTCTTGAAACCTTTTTACCGCCTTTGTTTCCAAATGACACATGTCAGCGGGTTTTATTGCAGTGTGAAAATCTACTGATTGGTTGTTCTTTTTGTTTTAAATGGGAAGGTGGAAAACTGATGCGTCAGTTTTGCTTTGCACAATATTTTGGGATTGTTGCCAAATTGATTCTCATTGTTGTTGTTTTTTTGTATTTCATCAATGTCCATGTCTCGTCCTGCTGGGTGAGGGGTTATATGTGATAAACACACATGCTCCTCCACACGCGTCCATTTTTTAAAGCTGCCTTCAGATGATTTAATTTGATATTGGGATTTAAAAATGTACAATTAGGATGAATAAATGTTAATGTTAATAGACCAAGGAACTTATGGTTGCGTTTGGAAATGAGCTGCTTGGTGAAGGAAGCTGCTCTTTGAGTGCCTTTTTGTAGGTTTTTTTTCTGTCTTTTTGGTAAATAATCACTGTCAGCATCACAGCATTTGTGTCCAACCTGGGTTGTTGCTATCATGGGATCGCATCCCAACATTTTAGGTACATGTTGCTGGTTCAATACCTCTGAATAGGAAAGGATGCTCTCATTAGTGGGGACTAAACCGAGGAACTGAGGAATAAATGAGTCAGAGGTTACTCATCTCATTTTTCTTTGATGTATAAAAGATAAAAACTAAACAAACATAAGAAAACCCCCTATTAACGTGCACAGCATCCCCGTGCACTTGGATGTGTCACCGGGCTGAAAATAGCATTTCCAATGTATGAGTCACACACGGAAGTTGACACGAGAGCCAATTCTTTAAACACACCTTTGTTGGATTTGGCCTCCGTCTTGTGTCTAACAAAAACCCGCCACACAGCCGAGGCGTATTGATCAAAGACACCCAGCAATGTCTTTGAAGTTAATTGATCAGAGCAAACCAGGCATTGATCTGAATGAGCAAATTTATAATAACCAATAGGTTGTGAATCTTAAATAACAATGCAGGCAAGTTCAAAGAGAATGAAAGTCGCCGCCGTGCTAAAGTTCATCAGGAAGCAGCTGGCGAGGTTCTGGAAGCCCAAGAATGAGCCCAAACCCCCCGCAAAAGAAGAGGTGCAGCACTGCGACCCGGAGTGCACGAATGTCCAACACGTGTCCGTCTGTGAATATCAACAGTTGTCAGAGCCACACTTGATGCCCCCGCCCGTGAAACCGGAGCATTCGATCAAGCACGAGTGCAGAGTCGAGGATTCCCTCGGGCAGAACGTGGAATCCCAGGAGCCGGGGGCCGAAACGGTCCACGATCTGCGGCAGCAGCTTTCGAAGGTGGCGGCCAGAGGAGCGGAGGTGCTCAGCCGACTCAGGGACGCGGAGGAAGCTCTCGCCAGGCGGCTGCACAAGCAGAGCTTGGATCGGTTGCTTTTGATCAGACTGGAGGAAGAGAACGCCAGGCTGGTCGCTCAAGTCAACATGCAAGAACGGAAGTGGCAGGAGAAGTTCCACCACCTCGTGTCCCTCAACAACGTTCTGCTGCGAGAGAAGGAGCAGGAGGACTTGGAGCTGGAGAGGAAGGCGCTGAAGACGATGATCAGGAGTCTGGAGAAACACCAGAAGACTCAGAAAACCTTTCAGAAAAGGACACAGTTGATTAAGAAAATATCCAGAAAATATCCGAACCACCGTCACAAACATGTATGAATGCGTCGTTGCTATATTGCTGGAACACTGGCAGCCATGAGTCGGCATTGTAACCCTTTTCTTTACACAATAAAACCTTAATGACCAGTAATGAACTCACTCCTCCAGTTGTCATTAAAATGCAGATTATTGCTCTAATTTCAGACGTATCTTTTAAAACAAAGAAATTCCCTATAATTATTGGGAAATTATGTTGAACAATAATGTTTACATTTGCAAGCTTGGCAATATTTAAATTTAAAATATTTGAATTTTAAATTATATTTAAAGTGAAACAATTTACAACAAATAATTTGATCAATGCTTCAAAACATGTAAAAGCTGTTGGAAACCTACAGGCTGAGTTTATATTTGCAAAAATGTGCGGATTTTATCATAGAAAGTGTAAATTTGGATTTTACATCTAATTTCATATGAATTTAATTTAAAAATTTAATGGAATTTTGCTGCAAATCCGATTGTGGTTAAATGAGTCTGTTGCCCAATATTACAGCAACATCCACTAAAATTATAAAGCAGTTCAACAATAAAAGGCTCACGGCCAACACACAAATAACGTTCCCCCAAGGCTTCCTGTTTATTTGAGTTTTATATTCTCATTTAATAAACAAACATGATAAAAACCCTTAAAGGCTGAAGATTGAAGCAGGATTTGGAGCATTAGCCGCATTAGACTGCATTTAATTAACGAGTCTAATAAATGGATTTCAGCCGTACGTATTTTGTGTCCAAACTGAAAGACAAACGGGTCTTTTGGAGCCGTGGCAGACTCCAGCTGACAGGAAGGAGGTCCTCCTCTCCTGCAGATAGCTCTGCTTCCCCCCTAAATCATCCAGGAGCTCAGGCAGAGGCTGAAAGTTCTCTCCGTTTCGGAAGACGTGACTTGATGAAAGACAGAAGCGGACTGTGCGTCCACGGGAGGGGAGACGAAATGTCCTCTGTGCGTTGGTGTAGAAGTTCCTTTCTGACCGGGGATCAAGAGCGTTACGGTTGTGGTCTTTTGTGCTTCCAGATGGATGTTTTCAACCATCCTTCCTGATTTAGTGGGGGGACATTGTTAAGAGTCTTGGATAAATGTTCATGAGTGGACAGGTGGTGCACGTGACCCGGTGGCATGGCCGGTGATCTGGTAAAGTGTGTTCTACAGCATAGCCACAAAATAAAGGGACCCTTTAGGGTGGTGGTAGCGCTACTGTTCTCGGGACAGAACCAATCTCACGGGACTAGATGAGCATGTTCAGGGGAGAAATGATTCCTAATGTGAATTTAATCCTAAAATCCAGCCCTTAATCCACCAGAGCTGCCCCCAGACATTGTAGATCTACTGTCTTGGGTCAACCTGTTGGGAGAATTCTACAAAAATCAAGCCGAATTGTTGAAAATGACACGAAACGGGTCGGCTGGGTTGCAGATTTCAGCCTGTTTCCGGCGCCCTGAAGGCGAGGTGCAAAGTGTTTGGGGTGGAACGACACATTCTTCAGATTCAAGTGAAACCAGATAAGGAATTAAAATAGCAGGAGGGCAACTAAACATGCTAATTGCAGGAACAGTGTGTCATGCTTTCAGTGGTTTATGGGGGGGGGGGGGGGGGGATTAGTGGCATTAAATATGAGAAGAGGCAAATCATGGCCAAATTAATGAGAAAATAAAAGCAGCCTTCTCAATCTCAGACTCTGAGGCAGCTGCTGATCTGTCAGACCAAGAGAGAATTATGGTCCTCCTGGGGGGGGGGGAATACCAACAAAGGACAGGTGACTCCCTGTCTCTCCCAGGTCTCCTTGCACACACACACACGCTCACACACACATGGGAGGAGAGCTTGATTGTAATTGGGATGTGGAAGCCACAAGGCAAAGGGCCCATTGATAAGAAGCCCGAGTCTATAGGTGGACAGCTGTCACACCTGGGGAGGAATTTGATAGCACGTCTGACATTTGATCCCTTTTCAAGTCGTGAACCCATTGTCCAAATTTACAAGCATCACTTAGCCGGAGTGTTTCTGGTGAGCCCAGTCTCGCACGCTCCTCGGCGGGTTGATATTTTAGCGAGGTTTGGAGGCTAACAGCGGGGCTCAGTGCTGGCGACACAATCCCAGCCTGTTTTGTGTCTGACTTGATTTCCTCTCTTCCTCTTTCTTGTCAAGTGAAGAGCGCACTGTGTAAGTAAAGCCCCTTCTCCCTTGTCCTCTTCTTCTCCCTGCCACCGGCCCCCAGACACAAGCCTCTTTCTGTTGGGGTGTCGCCACGGCAACCAAGCAACTAACTTGAGGAGGCGACATAAAAATCTGCTCTTTTAGGGGACACAGGAACACCTGCCGCCTCCGCCGAAAGGGGAGGAGCCGACTAGATGCCCAGCCGCCTGCGGACACACGCTTTCAGATTTGTGCAGACACACACACACACACACACACACACACACACACACACACACGCACGCACGCATGCATGCATACACGCAGGTAACGGAGGATTAGTGTAACATTCAAATGAAACCTCCAGCTAACAGCTGCTCCCCCCTAGGAGGTCATTTATCTTCCAGCAACACCTCACGTTTGTTTTGATGACTTCTCAACTCCCATTTGACAAAAGTCAAGCAAAGCAACGGCACCATGGTAACAAAGAATGTACTATTTACTAGACCTGGAAACGGACGCAGAATCGAACACCTCATTTCTGAAGCACTCATTTACAGAGCGCATTGATGACCGTTATCATCTTCTTGCTGTTAAGGCGACTCTTCGGCGCTTTCGTGAATTAATCACAAAACCAAAAAAATAAAACTGGAGAAGACTTCAGAGTCAGAGGTGACGAGCGATGCTCACAATAAAACCAATAAAATCACAGCAAGTTTGATTTACGCTCCCTGTTAGCTGCTGCTGCTAAGTTAGCGGCTAACTGATTAGCTTCTATATAGTCCACAGTAGACAAATATTCACAGCCACTGCGCTTCTATGGTGGAGCACGACTGCATATAGACGATCCCATTGGAGAGGTGAGAATTAACACGTGGTGGTTGGGGGGGGGGCAAGTTTCATCCATGGAACAGTGGTTTAACCCCCGTTTAAAGGCCCCTGTCAACAGGTTGGGTTCAGCAGGGACGTGGAGGCTGGCGGCGTCCTCCTGCTGGAGAATATTCTAGAGAGACTGGCAAGTAAACCTCTGGTGCCTGGCTGCTGTTCATTAAGAGTATTAATGATTAACTGAGAGTGCCATTGTCCCCTCGGGCCCAGCTGTCTCTCCTCTGCCGTTGATCCACTCTGATGCCTCTGGGCCACTAAACAGGCTCCATTCATGTGCTAAAGTGACAGCTGCTCCTCACATTCTGCATAAAATGAACTGCAGACACAGGAAACGCAAACAGAGGACAAATAATATTTCACAGATTGCCTGCTTTTCTTTTTGTCTGAGGTGATTAAAGGGAAGGGCGGAAGGATTAGGCAGCGTTGATTGAAGACACAGAAGAAGGGGAGTGCAGCTAATATTTGCTGCCTCTGCATTTTCGGTCATTTAGAGGATGTGAAGCAAGTTAATGCGGTGGATTTACTGTCACTGTCGTAAAAAAAAAAAGCATCAGCTGCTGCATAGATTCACTTCAAGTCCTGTTTAGACAGGGCAGCACATTTTATCAAGCAATAAACCTCGGGATGGTTTCACCTGATTAGTTTCACACCAGCGGTTGCTTCTTTTTTCCCTCACCTGTTTGTTTTTTTTAAGCTTTAGATTTGATCTCGGCAATCAAAGCTTTCAAGACAGATAAACATGCTCCCTCTGACCTTTGAGAGTCCGCCCACGTGCAGTCATTTGGTCCTCATCTGCTTGGATTTTCTTTTTTTTCCCACCAGCAATATCAGCCGGCGTGATTTTGAAAGCGAGCCGGATTGTTTTACAGCGGCTGCAGTAAAAGAATGAAAGTTGCTTTATCTCCAGTGGGAGAGGACTTTAATTGGACCTTCAAAGCTCTGCTGGTGTCTAACTGGGACCTGCCGCTCTCATATTGTGAGCCGTGGCCTCACCTACAGGCGCTTCGACCATCTTGTGTGTAATCTGGTGTGGCGGCTGATGCGATTGTGACTGCAGTGGGAGTATCAGAGCTGTGTTACCGAGCAACGCTTGTTCCCACACAAGCAGGTCGCTCTGGCACTTTCAACGTGCGCGTCGCTCCTACAAACGCATAGTTTGAATTCCTTGTTTTTGGAATTAAAAAAAAAAAAAAGAATGACTGGATTATTCCCCTGTGCCATGAAAACCTGGACGTCTTTGAAGGTTCCGCTAGTTGCAGAAGCGTCTTTATTATCAAGGTCCCCTAATGCGAGGCGGGATTTTATTTTGAAAATTTATTTTTTAAAAGGCAGCTAGGTGAATATCAAAGACATGACTGAGCACCGCCATATACGAGCGCTGTCGCCTCACAGCAAGAAGGTCCTGGTTTCCGGGACAGCCGGGGACAGTTGACGTGCTCTCCAGGTGAATCGGAGATGCTAACTGGCCCCTCGGTGTGGACGCCAGTGTTAGCCAATGTATGGTTGTTAAAGCCATACGTTCATACCTTATCTCACATGTATCAACAGATCTCTGTCCAGCTACGGGACGCTGGCGCCTGTACGCCGAGGAGACTTTCCTCAGAAGGTTCTGTAACGGTCAGTTTGAGCAGGCTCGTCTAAACTTTAGCTGCTACCTTGGTGCAATAGACCAAAGCGACAACAGCACCATTTCATCTTGTAGCTCAGCGTTTTATATCATATAGGCCCCTCTCTCACTCTCTCTATGCCCCCCCCCCCCCCCACAAAATCTGTCAGGTATCACTGACATCATAGAGGCACACGGACCTGCTGACATCAGTTTTTGTTCAGCATCCTCTGTATAATTACTGTAGTTCTCCTCTTCTCCTCCTTCTAGCCTCAGCAGCCATCAGCAGGAGGGACCCCCCCCCCCCCCGCCCAAATATGAACCCGTCCTGCTTTCGCTGCCACTAGTTTCAGGCTCAGGGTTTCTGGAAAGCATCCGAGACTCTAATACACACTTTATGAACACCGTTGATATGGATTCCTATATTCTAAATGCATGTTTGTGTAGGACATCACTACAATATATGATAATATGATCAGATTTAAGATCTGGGGTGGGGGGTGGGGTGGGGGGTCTGAAAAAAATACCTGCTAAACAAACAGGAAATCCCTGAAAACTGTTACACAGCTTGGAATATGATGAAGAATTGACTGTGTGGCTTCGGAAAACACAACAGGAATGATGGAACTGGTAATAAATCAGGAAGAAGTGACACGTCTGACTTTTGCTGCGTCATGATTCATGCGCGCTGTATGTTGAGAGACCTGGGAGGTATTCACGAGGAATATCTGCTCTTAAATCACCACCGTCTCACCTCCACAGAATTCCTCCCCCCAGCAGTTGTGCTGAAAGAGTCCAAAAGAATCCCCGACCTTTGTCTCCAGCTACACGTGTACACGTCTAGATTTTTTAAATAAAAGGCCGTCAACTTCCACCTCTGAGATGCCGTCGGGGTGACTAACAGCGCCGAATCCTCCATCCTGGACGCAGCCAGAACCAATGACGATGGAGCTTTGTGGGCTTTCCTGGGCCGGGATCGACAACCATGTCGGTGTGTTTCTCTTTCAAACTGAACAACCAGATCCACCGAAGCCTCTACCGTTGCCGTTGCTTGTCAGCGTGGGCGGTTTTGGTCACGTTCGCACACATCTAAAATGCCTTTCCTCAAAGCACAACTGGCTCCAACCAGTTTCTGAGCTTCCTTTATCGCCGCATCTCTGGGGAACGCTGAGAAACAGCCATCCGTTGGGCAAGGCAGCAGGGGCGGAAGAAAGACGTGGAACTCGTGCACGTGCGCCAGCTCCTCAACTGTCTCTGCTCTCCCAACGTGGTGGTCGGCGCTCGCTTTCAAAAATGGAGGCGCTTGTCATGTTAACATCCTCCTCTCCTGCCTTTCCAAGCCCAGACCCGAGCGGAGGGAGTACTGCCTTTCAGCCCGGGTCCGGAGCGCCTTCACAGCCAACACTTTACTGCCGGAGAGAACATAGAGGTGGCTGTGTCCATTCATCCCTGTGTGCACGCACGTGCACCCACCCATAAAACACACACACACACACCACCAGCATGGTCTGCGGCATACGTGACGAAGGCATCGATTTTCTCACGGTGTTTTGAACAACCGACTTTTAATTTATCGAAGAACCAGCAGAAGAACAGGAAATGTGATAACCCGCCCGCCTGTGTGCGTGTGTGTGTGTGTGTGTGTGGGTGTGCGCGTCTCAACTATGTAAACAAAACTGTTAAAGTTTTTATCAGCGCTACACCTGCCGTTAACACGTGCACATGTGCGCCGGCGCACGAAAGCCGAAAGCATTCGAGTCAAGAATTTAAATTAAGCGCCTGTCAATCATATTCGGCGCCTGACCTTTGAATTGGGAAAGTAATTATTCAGGAAGAAAGTGCACAGCGAGTTCTGCGCCCTGGGTGTGTTGGACTTAAGCACACAATGAGGAGTGTTTGGGCTGGGAGCAGAAGAGGATCCGGGTCGCAGGCAGCAGGATCTGACATCGGCTCCTTTCATTGTCATTGACTGCGGGTCACATGGCCCGTGCGTGGGCGCGAGATAGTGGAATGCGTTAGAAGGGGTGAGGCTCCTGCCACCAGACTTACAGTTACACACACACGCACACACACACGCACACACACAGAGCGAGTTGACCCTCACACGTGGTGTTTTGGGTCACAAGGGTCAAGGGTCAAAGGTGTGGCTGCTTGAACAAACAACAACCACTGTTGGGGTTTTTTTCGTCCTTGTTTTTTTTTTTTTTTTCTCCGTTATAAATCACCGTGTGTGAATGAAACGTTGTTATCCAATCAAATCCCTCCCGGGCCGTGCAGATGTGTCCGCCCCTTCCCTTCGCTCCCCTCGCTGCTCCACCTAAACCCGCTGCCGCTCCGTCTCCTTTTAGAAACGTCTGAACGTAGCTAAAGAAAATCCTCACACCCTATGTGGCCCCACCGTAACGACCGCTCCAGGCACACACATACAGACACGCACATGAGCACACGTGTGCCAATACTGTGGCCTTGATGTGGGCTGGTGTGCTGTGTCTCTGAGTGTCGGCAGCTGGAGGCCAAGGCTGCCGGAGCGAAGAAGGAAAGCCTGGAAAAGGCCCTGGAATAGAGGGGGGCGCCAGTGTGTGGGAACCCAACGAGATGGGCTGCAAAAATAAATAAAAAAAAAATCAAATGAAGGGGTGCGTTTGGAACCTTTCTGTGATGATGTGATGAGGAGTTGAAGGCGGCCAATGTGCAAAAGGGTGACTGGGTGGTGGAGCATGGCAGCCCAGTACGACTGGGAGGCTGAGAATGGAAAATGTCACATTTTAGCACAGCAACAGGGCCCCTATTGGAGAGAGAGAGGGGGGGGGAGAGAGAGGGGGGGAGAAAGAGAGAGAGAGGGGGGAAGAGAGAGAGGAGAGGAGAGAGAGAGAGAGAGAGAGAGAAGAGAGAGAGAGAGAGAGAGAGAGAGAGAGAGAAGAGAGAGAGAGGGAGAGGAGAGAGAGAGTGAGAGAGGGGGGGGGGGAGAGAGAGAGAGAGAGAGAGGGGGGGAGAAAGAGAGAGAGAGGGGGGAAGAGAGAGAGGGAGAGAGAGAGAGAGGAGGGAGAGAGAGGAGAGAGAGAGAGAGAGCGAGAGAGAGAGAGAGAGAGGGGAGAGAGAGAGAGAGAGAGGGAGAGGAGAGAGAGAGAGAGAGCGAGAGAGAGAGGGTGAGAGAGAGAGGGAGGGAGAGAGAGAGAGGGGGAGAGAGAGAGGGGAGAGAGAGAGAGAGAGAGAGAGAGAGACAGAGAGAGAGAGAGACAGAGAGAGAGAGAGGGTGAGAGAGCTGGGATAGAGCATTGGTCCCCAGAACTCTGTGATTTAATTTTAGGGTGAGGAATTAAGTTAAAACTAGAATAGTTTTGGTTTTCATTTCCAAGTCAAACCCAACATAAATGTCATCAGAACAGCTAAAAACTGTCACACACAAAAAAATGAATTAAAACATTAAAAACCATGAAATCTGTGTTGCGAGGCCTTTTCTGCGTGGGTTGTCGCACTTCCTCCAGCCTCTCCCCAATCCAACAACTGACTGGGGGAGCTTTAAATTGGAAATGACAGTAGGAATCCACACACTGTTGCCCCACGTCAAATTAAAGCAAACAATGAGAAACCAGGATAAATCACTCCCTTTAGACATATTTTTATAGGTTCACTCTTACTTCCTGTAACCAAACAATAGCAACAGAACAGTTTGGGATGTGAGGGGGTAAAAAAAGAGGGTAGTTAAAGCTATAGTAGAGAAAAATGTGTCTGATTAACAGGTTTTGATCAGCCTTGTAACATTTAGGGCTCTAAAAATCAGCCAATACCTGCACAAATGTTTGTGCTGCCGCGTGCTGCTGTTTGTAAAAGATGGTGCACTGGCGCCCTCTAACGGTAAAAAGGTAGCTCTGCATTGAGAGGAAACACGTGGGGAAAAGACTAATAACATTTCATTTTTTCGCGTTGGCCAGTAAATTCTGATCACCAATTACGGTCCAGCTGTTGGAATCCCATTAGTTACATTTTTGGGGGTCGTTGTCAATGGTGCCATCTCCACGCTGGGCTCTCATTTACACCAGCACAATGGTCCGATTCATCCCGTGCACAGTTCACTTTCACCACATCCTTCCAGAGGACAACCGTGCAGAAAGAAGCTGAAACGGCCGCTTCACCGAGGCTTCGCCATCGCCGCTCCATCTCCAGCATGTGACGCTTTGTGGCCGATTTCCTTTCATCTCCCCTCTTCCCAAGTCTTCCTCATGCCTCCAATAAAATATCCCTGATAGCTTTCTTCTGGGAACCTCCTGCTTCACGTAACCTCTTGGTTTAAACTCATTAGTAATAATTTCTTCTGCAACACCTGTTTAATTGTAACTATTATTACATACATTCATGTAGTTAATTCAATAATGTAACGACCTAGTTTTATTAAATGTCTGAAGTAGGTCTTCTGAGTTAAGTCTTCTGGTAGCACAACTATCCTTTGCACAACGGAACAAAAGGGAACTAGAGGACGTTTGAGATAATTATAGTGCCAGCAGTCAAATTGAGAAGTGATATTTCTCTAAAAAAATCCCCACCCGTGTGCAGATTTCTGTTCTTTTTCTCATCCAGAAGGCGTTCAGAGCAAAACCCCTCCCTCGCTCTCACTTTAGTCTCCCTGGCTTTGTTTCGAGATGACGACAGACCGAAAACTTCGCAGTGACAGAGACCTGAAACTTAACCAAGCCGAGACATCGAAAGCTTTTTTCTTCCTCCCCGTTTTCACAGCCTGAGGGACCGAAGCAGGAGACAGCCGGCGTATTCTAATGCAGAGAAACAGTTCCCATTCTCCTCTCAGCTCTCCTCTTACACTTCTACGTCTCAGTTCCTTCATCATAGAGTGTGACCGGAGGCCCCATGAGTGTGTGTGCGTGTGTGTGCGTGTGTGTGTGTGTGTGCGTGCTCGCGCAGCACGGTGCTGCCTCTCAGCCAGGTGGACCTCTTCTTCCCTCTGGTGTCACATGGGAGGGGCCTGGCTGCAGCCTAAAGCCAGCTCCTCTCATTTCCCTGGCAAATGCTGTCACCACAGCCAGTCACAGTTTTCTCCTCCTCCACCTCCACCTCCTTCCCTCCGACGCCTCCTCTCCTTCCTTACATCCTTCACTCCCTGTCACAAGTGCCACACACCCCTTGAGGATAAGATGCCATGGGGGCCACAGGAGGAACGTTGCTTTGCTTCTGCTCTGTGCTCTTCATCCTAACAGGTGAGGGTTAACCTGTCCTGGGACGTCTGAGTGCATGAATGTGAGTGTGCGTGTGTGTGTGTGTGTGTGTGTGTGTGTGTGTGCAGTTTCTATGGTTGCCGTGTTGCTGCGTGGTTGGTGAGGTGAAACAGTTGACCAAAGCAGTGTTTTGTTCTTTTTTTTGTGTTTCTTTTGCAAAAACAAAAATGCTCACAACCATCTGAAACATCCAGGTTCTCATTTTCCACTTGACGTTAACGCAACCTTTTGGACCTGGACTGCTTCCTCTTTTTTTCCCGACTTTGGGCTTTTGCATGTTCTTTCCATAGTCGCCACCGTGCGATCTCAGATTAGCTTGTGCTGTGTCATTGCCTGTGAATAAAGTGTAAAAAAAAGGAGTAGCTGGCTGATTCCGGACCAAACGAACAGGAGAAATCGGCCCGTCTCTGAAACCCGTCTCCTGTTTTGGTGTTTGTATCATCAACTTCTTCCCTCCACTTGTCCCAAACTGGATAGAGGTGCTTTGACACGCACGGAGGCGCTTTATTTATTGTCCAAATACCTTGGATGTTGTCTCTGAGGGTGATAAGAGGGCAGGTGCTCGTGAGTGACCGCACACGGTTGTTTGAACGTGCGAGCGCGCGCACGTCGCTCTGCCGCGGATGCCCACTCACCCGGGGAGCCATTGTTGGTGTAACCTGCTCTGCATCGCCACAATACCGCCGGTGTTTGGGGTCAACAGCGAGGGAGCGGGCCCGGCACACTCCGCCTCGTTTTGCCTTTTCTCCACATCTCAGCTGGTGTAAACAGAGGCACACTCCTGCTACTGACACACACACACACACACACACACACACACACACACACACACACACACACATAGTGGCCTCGGGGCTCATGCGAGTGGAAGTCGTTGAAGGAGCTTCTGTGCTGCATTTATTATTGAAGACGTAACAGCAGGCCCACAGTGGTTCTATTGTGGCGGGTGACACCGGCTGCAGTCACCAGGGGCCCCGCTGACACCGTCTGGATGTCCCCCCAGGAGGAAGCACCGGTCAGACCACCATCTCGAGTAACGGGGTGCCCGTTGAAGTCCAACTTAGCTATTTGCGAGAGAATAAAACGGATCTCAGCAGCGTGAGCTCCAGGAGGCGTGTGTGTGTGTGCGTGCGTGTGTGTGTGTGTGGTGTTTTTTAACTGCTAAAACACAAAAGGACACAAGTGAGAGGCTGTAGTAGTGCTGGTTATTTAACAGTAACACTTCCTACTCACATGCTGCCGCACAACAACAACCCTGGCACTGAGAAACTGCCTACTTTTAGCTCCAACGTCCAAAAACGCTCGAGCGTTCGAAGTTCTTGCGGAGCTACGCGGTGAAAGGCTGAAAGACTGTAAAAAGTGGGACCGAGTCGCTAAACTTAGAGTGCAAAGTTTGGGGTTTAGAGACGACCAAAACCCTGTCAGACAGCAGAGCTGGAATAATAAATCAACAAGTGTTGTAGTTGGTGCAGAAGGCCTGCGTGTTTGTTTTAGGACAAGTCGGGACCAGCGAGACCTCATCCTTGTCTGACAACAATGACACTGCGCTGAGTTGGGTCAATATTAACTCACAGTTTCAGGAACTGCGATGTGTCAAGAGAAGGATACAGATCAGCAGATAATTCGGAATAAATTAAATATGGAAAAATGAAAACGTTGGCATTTGTCTCTGAGGGGCCGCAGAGTGGCCTCCCAAAATAAAACGGACCATTGGTGGTTTTTAAACGGGCAAAATCTGCTGGTTATAAATGCCTTCTTCCTTTTACATCTGAAGAGGAACTGAAAACAGATTTATGTGGTCAGCTCTAAAATGACCCTCAGGAAAGGTTACCATTGTTGAGAAGCTAACCATCGAACGTCTTCCCCTCCCCGTTGCACCTTTGTTGTGGACAGAATGATCGCCGGGGAAACTGACGGCCATTAAAACACCGTCTGATCACGTCATGCTAGCTTGTGTGGGGAGAGTCGGGGACGGAGCTCATAAATTTGGGGTTCGTACTGAGCTCAGCTGCCGATCCTCCTGTTTTCATCCCACTTTTACTGAAGCCGAACTGTAAATTAACTCCTGAACAAAAATCCCATAAACAAAAACGAGTAAAGGTAGTCGGGGTATCTAGTTTTAGTGCAGCCTGCTGGGCTAAGATGACCTGGACCAGGACTGTCCCTCCTCTGTGCTCGCCAGCTGTCCTGCATGCTCGTTCCTCCAGGCTCCCAGAGAACATTTACCTTCTACTATGAGACCATGAGTTGTTGGTATTTTAGCTCCTACTCTGGAGAGTCCCATGATTCTAATGAGTCTGTCAGTTTTTATGTCATTCTGAGTGATTTTTGTTAGCGGAGCAGGCTAATGCATGAGCTAGGCAGAAGCACACCTCCTCCAATTGCCTTTAGTCCTCTTCTTTTCCTCCACTTTCCATCATCCTGGATTATTTTCTTCTCAAATCTGCAGTTATCCCATTTGTTCCTCCGTCCTTCACAGGTATAGTAGACATGCTGGCTTGGTGCTAGTCTTTATTTTTCATTAAAGATTCCACTAAAGCAAACACGAACAAGCCCAAATTATGTTTGACATTAATCTAAATGCAGATGACCGTGAAGTTTCTGTCTGTTTCCCCAGAAACCGTCTGCGAGTTCATCCGTATCCCTTCATCAGTGCATCGTGGGATTGAAGGGAAGCCCCTGCACTTGACTGTCGAGACTCACTTCCTGCTGGATGAGGCGGAGATCCAGGGAACCTGGTCCCACACCAGCTCCAGTGGCGTCAGAGTAACGCTGGTGACATTCAACAAGGACTCCACCATCACCGACATGACGTACCGCGAACGCCTCATCTTTAGGGCGCCCAATGTTTCGCTGACCATCAAAAAGCTGAGGCTGGAGGATGAGGGGGACTACCACCTGAACCTCAACATGGAGTTCCACAACAAGACCGGACTGGTCACCAAAGAAGAAAGAACCGTGCACGTGACGGTGGACGGTGAGCGTCCTTCCCCACCAAGACAGCCTGTCCTGGGCTACGGACCCCTCCACTGACCAACACTCCTCCTTTGTCTCCCACAGTCCCCGTGTCCGTTCCGGTCCTGGCGAGGAGCCCGCTGCACGCCGTGGTGGAGGACCAGGCGAACGTAACCTGGTCCTGTGCTGTTGAGAGAGGAACAAGGGTCAGGTTTCTGTGGCGGAGAGACGGCGTGGCGCTGGGCCCCAGTGACAGACACCGCTTCTCCGAAGACAACTCAACTTTATTCATCGGCCCCGTGAAGAAAGAGGACAGAGGCTCCTACAGCTGCGTGGCCAGCAACCCTGTCAGCAGCCCCGCCGGCCGCAGCAGCAGGGCGGCAGAACTCACCGTCTACTGTGAGTCAGATCCATTTTTGGTGGTCCAGATGTTCTGGACCTGCTGGTGAGATTAGATGATACGCAAATGTCAGATTTATTTGCATGGGTGCAGAACGATATCACAGGGTCTTGTCTAAGTGGAGCGAACAGGCCGTTGAGCATTTGCAGTTTCTCCCAAACTCCTGCGAACCTTTGGTTGACGAACTGCGCGGCTCCTCTGAAGCGCTCGACAAACAAAGGGCGTGTTAATAACTAAGCAAATGATCTTCATTTCTGTTTGCACATGTCTGTGTTAGCATTTAGTAGCGTTTGTGTAACAGCTGCTGCGAATGCCGCCGTCAGTTTCACCACTCAAGGTCTTCTGCTCTCGTCCAATGTGTGTAATGACGCGGCGACGCTCCAGCCTCGATACCGGGATTCACAAATCTGGGCCCCATGAGACTGTTTTGTCACCACAGTCACATCATGCAAAAAAAAAAACGAGACAAGTTTGTTGCCAGGAGGCAATAAATCTAAAGCTTTTTCCTGGATATGAACTCATAGTTTCTCTGACCCACTTTTTGACCTACAGACGGCCCCTACAACCTGGAGGTGAACTCGGTCCAGGGCCTGCGGACCGGGGAGGTGTTCACCATCAACCCCGGAGAGCTGGTCTTCTTTGACTGCCAGGCCGACTCCAACCCGCCCAACAGCTACGTCTGGATCACCAAGAGCCACAACGTCACGCAGGTGGTCACCGAGGGCCCCCGGCTGGAGGTGCGCTCCTACAAGCTGGCCCAGGCTGAGGAGTACCTGTGCCGCGCCTTCAACAACGTGACGAAGAAGCAGGACGAGGCCCAGTTCACGCTGGTCGTGGCCAGCTTAGGGACAGGTGGGCAGAGGGTGGAGCGTGGGTGGATTTTGGGAATCCTGTGAGACAAGCGCACGGTAAACAGTGGCTGATTCCAAAAGCAGAGGAGGCTTATGAGCCATTGCGACGAGGATTAGGCTATAATGCCGCTGTTGGCGTGGCAACGGTCCAAGGTTTAATATAACATGAATATATCGTACCTGGCGTTTATGAAGCATTTATCTCTGTTGCTAGGCGCCACTGGCTGTTGTCTGTGATATAGCCCAGTGACTGGGAAAGTCAACAGCGGATAACAGCTGTTGTGCTTGTTGACTAAGTTTTATAGCATCTGCAGTTTCTGTGTGCTGAATGTGACATTGATATGTTGTCTTGGCGATACGTAGAAAGGCTCCCCGATGGCTGCCGCTGACACGGGCAGTCGTTTAAAATGATGTGTACCGAGCCAGCAGCACGATAGTGATGTAATTGGCATCAAAATATGTCTTTTTTTTAAGCTAAGCCACAGGCTGAAATCAAATGTACATTAATTAGCCTATAGCATGCTAACAAATAGCAATGACTGATAGGAATGTCGGGTTTTCTAATGGGGCACAGCATGCCGGGTGAGTCTCAGGCTCCGTGTCCATTTATGCTTGCAGGGAAAGAGAAACATGTCCAAGAGGACAACTCCATGTCCTTCCTGACAGCCATTACTGTCTGCTCTTTGTTCGTCATCGGCTGTATGCTCCTGTTCCTCATTAGGAGAACCTGCCACCCAAAGAGAGGTGGGTCAGCGGCGCTATTCTGATGCTCTGATCGAATATTAAGTCCACGTATCTGTGTGTGATCATCTGTGTACAAAACTCAACGTTTCCTAGCTCCATAGTCTACTGCTGTGTTCCAAACCACCCCCTAGACCCTCTATAGTGCACTTAGTGTGTCCCATAATTCATGAGAAAGGTAGAGGACAATTGAGGCTCCCCAACCAAGCAATGTATCCCATCATCCTTTGCGGTCGCACGCGATGCTAATCAGTATTTAAACTGACCTTGGTGAGGTCACTCAGTAATTTACTGCAGGGATCGAGTGCGTGGTTTTAGACACAGCCTATATGTCCATAAAAAGCTACAAAATGATAGCGCCCTCTTCTGGCAGGGAGAGCAATTACACAAACATACTTAAGAAGTATATGAATGCATATATGATGGCGATGAACTTAGATTTATGTCTTAGATAGTGACGCCAGCTCCCTTTGGGTTTATGCGAAGAAAAACTGTCATTTGTGAACGTCAATAGTCTGTAAATATTTACATAAAATGAGGTCATATTTTAAATGTACATCATGAATTGTTCCTCTTTCTCTCTCTGTTATTACCAGTGCTTATGAGCATCTATAACAGGTAAGATACTTAAATATGAGAACTGTTTTATGTGACATACCCTTCCTGTTCTCTTTGAATCCTGTATTTTATCTAACAGTTTTTTTCTGGTTGTTATCAACAGGCCTCTTTCAGACCACAAACGGCCGCATCGTTCAGGTGAGGTATTAGAAGACGTCAGATGGTTTCAGCTGTCTGAGCTAACAGGGTGGCACTATAAGACTTTCAGTTTTTACATTTAAATTTCATATTTGCTGTTTTGTCAGTATCCCTCGCTGATTTCCTCCAGATCTCGGCTTTGTTGTTGTTGTCTTGTTTTATTGAATCTGCGCCCCGACAGGTCACGAAGACGCCACCGAAGACTTTGGCATTTACGAGTTCGTCTCCATTCCTGGCAAAATGGAGTCGGCGCAGGTAGAGCGTCAGCCGTGCTGTGCACCCAGACAGATTTGCATGCTTTTCTGCTGAAGCTGCTTGCGCAGAGTTGCGTTTGAATTTTCCCGTGTCTGCCCCCGCAGGCCTCGTGCAGATCCCTGGCCCGTCTGGAGTCGGCCCAGGACATGCACACCACCATCTACGACGTTATAAGACACGTTCCCGAGATGCCGTGTCACAGTTTGCTGAAGTAGCTGAGTTGGTGTTTAACTTGAGGTCATTTCACTTGAACTTTCTCGTGTAGCTTTATTCTCTTCGAACGCCGCTTTGGGTGGCCGTTTTTTTGCACAAGGGGTGAAGGGGAGGTGTGAACACAGACCACATCGTGCACTGTTAAAGTCCAGAGTTTGGGGCAGAACTTTATCACTGTGTGTGATGTGTGACCTGTTTTTATTAAAATGGAACGGCTCTCAGCACATTTTTCCCCTTTTCTGCCCTCCTCAAATAGTGATTAGTATTTATTCTGTTCCTTTTTTCCTAATTTATAATGCATATATTGTATTATCCCATTCGCAAATATATAATCTAACGTTCTTGCTGAAAAAAAATGTGACAAGTGTTACCATGGACGTTCTTGTGTGATATGAATCTGTAAATAATGTACATGAATTATGCTGCAGATGCTTTATACCGGTTGCTTTTCTATGTTTAAATCAGATCTGCTTATTCCAAAAAGACAGTTTCCATAAATGCAGCATTTCTTCTGCTCACTGTGGTTGCGATGAAATGCTGATACAAAAGAAAATAATTGTTATTCAGAAGCTATTGTACAGTTTCTTATCACTTGTCTGTTTTGTATTTTGTTAAAAAAAAAAAGATCTATATAAAAGGACAATGACCCAGACTTGACATTTGTCATTCTTTGTGTTGGTGGAAAATTTGTTGCTCCAGAAGCCATTTTGCTTGTTTTGGGTGTGTGTTTCTCGTGCTTTTCTATGCCCTGTGTTTCTCACGATACGGAACGAGGCAGCAGCAGATGGAGGGTTCAGCGTGTGGCGGAGCGGCGTCCACCTGCCACCCTGTCCCAAGCAGATAAAAATCTGTGCTGTCCTGGTTGTGTGTGAAAGACAAAGGAGAAGGACTAGAATGGATTCACAAACATGAAGAAAGGTGCTTTTGAAAAAGTCAATAATGGAGATGTGTTTTATATCTAGAATGACATTAATTCAGTTAAATAGATGCTGGTAGCTGCAGGTCTGTGGTAATGTGTAAATGAATGCAATATGTCATGAAAATATATTTAGAGCGACACATGTACAGTACAGGTGATGGTTAAGATCTGATTTCTCACAATCTGTTCGCCTGGAATGCAAATGCGTCCCAGCCTACGTTGAAGGCTGTGTAGGAAGCTCATATGCACATAAAACATTTCTATAGTGCAAACAACAACCTCAACTACAGGCAAAAATGTATATTGTGAATCAGTTCCGTGATGATCTAATCTTGTAAATTCAGGATCAGTTTCATGTTTTTAATGAAGAGGGGTGTGTTACATCTTTATAGCTGCAGTTCTATGTAAGGGTTGGGATCAGTTCTGTGTCATATTTGAAGGGAGGCTGACTAAAAACACTAATGTTACCTCAAAATATTGACCTCATTGTCATTTGACTGGGAAATAACCTGAGGCGTCATTTGCCAGGAAGTAGAGCTGACAGTGCTGGCTGCTTTCCTTTAACCAAAAGGTTCCTGGAATAATACCCCAGATGGCCTTTACAAAGCAAAGGTTAGGTACTGTGCAGGATGTTGAGCAGAGCCTGGTCTAATTGCTTCACAGTGATGGATCTATGACACCAATAGCTGCCATGACATAATAACATAACACTCTTACAAGATACTCTTTCTCTGTGACTATGAGAAAACATGGGAAACAAATAAAATAAATAAACATAAAGATATTTAAAGCTACCCTTTTAGTACACTAATGTGCAATAAAATAATAGAACAAACCCTATTGACATTTAATAAAAGTTACAACAACTCATCTATCCACATTTTACGCCACGTGTGAAATTAAACACTACATTTCCCAGAAAGCTTTGAATCATTCCCGTTGCCATTCCAGTCACGTGATAATCAACTATGGCTTCCTTCTTGTAGTGATGGAGGCGTATCGTTGACAAAAAAACAGACCTTGAAATTTTAGACTTACTTTACGCTACGAGACAAGTTCGATTTAGAATGCAGAAGATCAAGTCTCTCATGACCCGGCAGGTGAGCAACAAAAACAAAGCTGCGGGCTCCTTTTTTCTCGTAATATACTCCGGGTAGCTAGCTTGACAGCTAGCTAGCTAAGCTAAATGGCTAATTTGACAGTTTTGCTGCATTTCCCCTTCCCATTCAGTTCATCCAGCGGTACTGTAAATTCCTCTGCATAGCAGCAGATATCTCATTATGCCTGTGAACCATTTGCGATTTGTGGGTTAATCACAAGGACAGAGGGCATTAGGGCAACTGTCTGTTTACCCTGATCAGAAAACAAGGCAACTCTGCATCACTTTCAAGAGTCTGCTGTTCCACTTTCTGCTACGCTGCTCTTTACAGACGTTCGTTGACGGACATTAGCACTGCGAGACGTGACCAGAAACAGACCCCGATGCAATTTTCATTATTCGGATCTGACTTTGACATGTTTTGACAGGGTCTGAAAAGCCCCCAGGAAAGCATGGCAGACCTGAGTCCAGTGGAAAACTTCAGGATCCCGAGTAAGGTAAAGCAGAACTAAAGTCAACTGAAAGTCAATCATTTTGACCACGTCCTAGTAGTGGTACAACACTCGTGCATTCACAGTAATAGTTTTTATTGAACCACAATTATTGTGCATCAAAGAACTTGATTAAGTAGTAAATTAAGTAAATATTCGTCATTGTAACGTGCTGATTATTGTGCTGAATGATTGTTACTGATGTAATATGTCAAATAAGTGATACAAAAAGCGATACTGTTACTGACCAAGGAAAATATTTTAGGTCTAATTAAAAGTCTGCTACCTGTGAAATGAAGACTCCGGAGATATGAGAGTAGTTTGTAGTTTTTTCCTTGTAACAGTATCTTAATGGTTGGGCCTGATGGCTGCATTTGTCCTCCCAATCTGTCATGCTTAGTCACAGGAAGCAATTTCGTTGTCACATGTAAATTCGGTTTGTGCAGAGCTGATTGTGCAATGTCAGGCTGCCTTTGCTGTGACTTTGCCTGGTCTTGGTGACCTTCTCCCAACGTATCTGGGTACGCTATTTGGATTGGATGTTATATTTGGGTGGGCCAGGTCACCTAACACTTAGCTGCTTTTCCTTTAATTAAATGTTGGATTTCATCATTTTTACATTGTGATTTGGGATACTGAAGATTGTCTAGAAGCCATGATGAATCATTCTCTATCAATTTTGGACTGTATTGCACCATTATTTCTGTCACAACAACACGACATGTCAGTGAGGAAAACCAGCCGACCTGACAATAATCATGAATTAATTTAATTCTTTATTTCCCTAGTAGAAATTAAAGCTTGAAGGCAGCTAAAATGTCATACAGCCCTCACAGGGCCAATGCTTGTGAATTAGTTTTGCAGCCAGAAAATGTGATCATAGGTCTAATTTTAGGTGTTTTTAGGAAAAGGAATTAGGAGCCACATAGGCTTGGGCCTTGTATAGTGTACAAATGCTTTAAAGCAAGGTGAATAAGTCCTCCTCTAACATGTAACATTCTCATATTGGTATTATTATATACATGAGAATATATAAGAGCTTTGGATTAGGCCTGGAAACAAACACTAAATATATCAACAGTTTTCTATGAATGATTTATAATTTTTTAAAAATTGGTTTGAAGACAGTTTAGTACCTTTGAGAGATAATACAGAATGTGGAAAAATGCTGGAAATAATAAAAATACTAAGCTACACTAAGTGATCGTGATCCTCAGTGTGAATCCTCATGGGTATTTTCAGAATTTCTGTCCTTTTATCCCCCAACAATTATTCAGTTCCATTACCTGTCTTCAGTCAAGAATACATCAGAATGAGTATTTGGGAGGAATGTGGAATGTTTTCTGTAGATATGTTAATTTTTCCACATCTTCCATGAAAATATTTAGTTCATTTCCACAGACGCGTCTCTGCAGTTAGCACACCCGGCCAGTAGGGGGCAGTACAGGCCCACCCTCTTCCAGTGACGCGCCCTCAGAGTGAACAGGACGTATTTTCAGCTGTGTGGAAGCTGTGATGCAGCTCATCCTGGATCTCCTGAGGTGGGACGCGACTGACTTTGACAGTTCACGCGTCTTATGGCCAGTGGTAACTCATTAAGAGTTCTAAAGCCGTCGTGTTTGTGCAGAAACCATAAGATAAACACATCAAAAGGAGGCAGACGCATCTCCATCCAGCTTCATTGCTATTCAGCTGGGGATGCGGAAAAATAATCACACTCCACTAAGTGAAAACTCAGTATCTGTTAACCCAGCAGCTGGCAGCAGATATTGCGTTTACCTTTGATTATGTCCTAATGTCCCCAAAGACAGCTGATGAAAGAGCTGTTTTGTGTTTTAAATCTTTGCTCTGGAGCAGATTCGGATACGCAAGTATACACTTTATACACCCAGTGTGAATAAATATAAATATCCAAAGCTGATTACTGGGTTTGATTGATTCTAATAAATGAGAGGAGGTGAAATGGTTTCCGGCGGCTTTGTGTTGTTTGTTCCCGCTGGCGTTTTATCGCAGCCCCTGTGTTATTGCACACCTTTATTCAGGGGCTCTATTTAGGGGGTGGGAGGGGGGGGGGGTCTTTGTGTTTGTTTGTTTTTTCAGTCTGACAAATATTTACCGTGATTCTTTGATAAGGTTCATCCCACCGAGCGGATTTTTTTCTAATTTCCGGATCAGAACGAGAGTTGCATTCATTTTTTCCCCCCCGCCCCTCATCCTCTCACATTGAAATGTGATCAAGGCCTGGAGCGAGCGATGCGTGCACGGGTGTGGGGGGGTCAGAGGACAGGGCGTGAGGACGGGGAGCGTTCCCTCAGTCGTGGCAGGTGGCAGCCGGACAGACGGGTGGATGGAGAGAACGAGCCGACCTTCTTGGATTGGTTCTGCACCACTGTCTTTTGTTCCACCCAATTCCTCTCCGTCCCTTTTCCCTGTCTGCTCTAACTTTCACTAACAAATGAGTCATCCGCCCCCCCCCCCCCCCCCCCCCCCCCAGCCCATCCCGCACTCCCCGTTTTCACTTTGCCTCTCATTTGATCTGATTTGCCACCCACGCTATTGACGGCAGAGCGCGATCTCTGCCTTCTCCCCTCCTTTCCAGCCTCACCCACACACTTCCTCCAGGGCTGCGGCGCACTTTTCTTTACCTGCCTCACACACACACACACACACACACACACACACACACACACACACACACACACACTCCCGGCTTTATTCCTCTTGCCTCCATTTGCCTTTCAAAAATCCGAGCATATTAAAGCGAGTCCATTCGTGCAATTGAATTAAAAGAGGCTACACTTGTCTGCAGACGTTGAAATGACTCCCGCGGAAGGATTTCCTCCTGGGAATGTCAGTCGGCTTCCCTCCTCTCCTCAGATTCGGTTGCATGGATGGCTGACGCGCCGGATCCTCTCGCCGAGCTGTTTGCTGATAGTAGCTGGGAATGTGTTTGCGGTCAGGCAGGTGTGTAACAAGGTCTCCTGGATCGGTGTCTTTTATCTGATGGAGGCTTAGATGGTCTCAAGTAGGGATTTGCACACCGTTCTTTAATGAAGCATGCATTACAGGTCCACGTTTATCCCATAATTCCTTGATCGCCACCTTCCCAAGCCTGCTGTCTATTTTTGGCGCCATTAGGCTTTAATGTGCTGACGCCTCAGTCTGTTAATCCCTCACCATGAAGTTGGGAGACTCAGCATTACCTTAAACCCTCAAACCTAAACACGAGGAAGGACCTGAAGAAAACATTTCAATATCAACGAAGCCAGGTCATATTGTTTGTAGGCAATATTGCGTCAGCCTGATTCTGCCACATGATGCGTGTGAGGCCATCCCAAGTCACACGTGCCGGTTCTCCACGCGTGTCCTTCTCCCGCTCTGCTGTCAGCTGAAGAACTGCGAACACTGTGGGTCCTCGCTGACGCCGGCTTCTTTCATATTCATCAAGTGTGACCCCACAATGAAGCTCAAGCACTGTGTGGCTGCTTTGCCTTTGACATCATCTGGGCTCATTAGGAACGCGGGCTCAAAACGCTCCATCTAAAAGACTCCCAGCAGCATTAAGCTTCCACTGATGCTCAGCATGTTAATCGATGAGGCTCTGATGTTTCTCAGAGATGCTCTGAAGGGAAACCTCTGTGGCGCTTCAGTCTTCCTCTCATCTTTCCTCCAAAGACCACTTCGCCCCCCCGTGACACCGACGAAACAAGCTGAAATCTCCTTCCAAACTGTTGTTTCTTCTCCATTTCTTTTGCCCTCACTCAATGTTATTCTCCCCCCCCCTCCCCGCCTACAGCCCACGCCCTTGGCCTTGCCCTTTAACTTTTCTCTACTACCTCTTCCTCTAATTCTATCATTCCTGGCCTTTATTCTTTCCCTTTCTCTCCATTTATTTCTGCGTTTGCTGCATCCCTTTTGTCATTTATTTTCATAACAGGGTCATGCTTCTTGTTTTATTGCTTGGAAAATAGGGATTTTTTTTTATGTTTTCTATTACCCTGCGTCCCAGTGCTCCCGAGCTGTTTGTTGTTGTCCATCTTCATTCCCGTTGGCCTGCTCACGGATACGCTTGCCCCCTCGCAGGAGGAGTTACGGGAGCTGAGGGAGCAGCCCATCGACCCGCAGGCGGAGCAGGAGATCATCGACAGCATCGAGGAGGTCTACTTTTCCAACGACGCCTTCGACATGGTGCAGCACGAACTGGAGGTCAGCCGCTCCCCGCGTAAATACCTTATTGACCGAGCGGCGCCGCTCAATCGTAAAACGATCACTTGCTCCGGCGTTCCCACGCCCACTCCGCGAGCGAATCACCGCGGCAACCGCACCGCGTCTTCAGATCTGATAGCAGAAATAATGCATTTTTAATGCAAGACTAAGTGGCTGGTGGCGGCGTAGAGCCCGTCTGACTGGCAGCGTGAAAGCTCTGTCTCACCTGAGCCCCTCTGCTGGGACGCCGGCACGCCCGCCGACACCCGGATTGATGGATTGAATCCACTCAACAGAGGAAAGGTGTGAAATCTCATTAGATTTATCTTGGTATTGCTGCACCATCTGAAATGAGACTTTCAGTGAAGGGGAAACTAATTACCCATCATCCTTCAGGCCACAGATTTAATATCATCCTTCCCTTTTAGAATTTGTTTGCTGTTTACCAAATAACATCTTACTTCGGCACTAATCAGTCTTGTGATCTGGTGGAAGGTATTTTTGTCTTTTTGAAAGCTGGAAGAGCTACAGCCGGACATTTGGGAACGCTCATCTTTGTATCATTTACTCAAACTGGGGTGGCAGACGTATCCTCACACACCAGCACTGATTTTTTTGTTTGTTTGTGTGTTTTTTTCGTTATGTTGAAGCTCATGTGGTGAAGAAATCCACAGCGTTACGGGAGACTTTTCATGGCCTGTTTGTGGATGTAGACGAGTGTTTCAGGTGCTGTCATCTGTGTGGGAGGCTGCATTATAAACAAGGTGTGTGTGTGTGTGTGTGTGTGTGTGTGCACGCTTGTGTGTGTTTATAGAAACTCCCACCTGAGCTGAACCTGCAGGAGTTAGAAGAATACAGAGACAAGCTAAAGAGGCAACAGGCAGCAGTAAGTATCTCCCTATGTCTCACACACACACACACACACACACACACACACACACAACACACACACACACACACACACACACACACACACAGACGGCTGTCTGATGATGCCGTTGCGTGACGCCAGTGTCTGTGATTTCCTCCTATAGCCCAGGGAAGAAGGCTTTATTCACCGTCTGCTGTTGTCCTGTCAGTCAGATTGTGGCCTGTCAACAGTGTGTATTTATAGAACAGAGCGCATTTCTTTTCCCCCTCCATATTTTCTTCTTTTACCTTCTTTTTTGACAAGCCTCTGCACCCACCCGTTCCTTTCTCCCCATTCCTGCGGTTTGATTTTTATTATTTTATTTCTGGACATTGCCCCATCTGTTTCCCTCTCATCCTGTCACACCTGCCCCGTGTGTGTTCTGACACGTACCCTCGGCCACAGAGCTGTCGATTTACATTAAAGAGTTGTCAGTACATCGACAGAGGTCGACCTCCGCCTTAAAGATGCTGTTTAAAATGTTTAAAGGCATTTACCAGTAAGGTAGCCTAATTAGTATGAAGCTTCACTGTAGCTTACTGCTGCTGTGGTGTTTATGTGGCACACACACACACACACACACACACACACACAACACACACACACACACACACAGTCAGTTGGTTACTGTTAGATAGATACTGTTAGATTTGTGGTCTTGGGTGTGTGTGTGTGTGTGTGTGTGTGTGTGTGTGTGTGTGTGTGTGTGTGTGTGTGTGTGTGTGTGAGAGAGATCAAAGTGGTAATAATTACCACGGTTTGTGCTCTGCACGTACTTGACCCTCTGTTTACCTCTGTTCTTTTGCTCCTGCTGCGATGTTGTCCCGCTCTCCGTCTCTGTTTGCTGCCGGTCCAGTTCTGACTTCCGCAGGGAGACTCTGGGAACAGCTGCACGCTGCAACACGCCTTCCACACGCTTTGATGTCCATTCTTTTGCTCCGATCTTTCATATTTCCTCGTTGATTAAAGCAGTTCTACGGGCTAAACCCTTGAAGGTGCTGCCGTTTACAGGAAAGGTCCAGACACCTACTCGTACCTCAGGCAGATCACCATGGCAACGCACATCTGCATCTGTTATTAGCGTGGCGGCATTTTGAGCGACACAGTCTCTCTCTCTAAATCCTATTATCCATGTGCAGCCTGCAGTGGTCCATGTCAGCTGGAGGTTCTAGGACTTTTTGTATGGCCTCGGTTTGCCTGGTTCCACATAAATGCTGCATTTTAAGTTAAATAAAGCATCAGAAGCGGCAGAAAAGCGGGCATTTCTGTGATTTCCAGCCGTGATAGGGTATAAAAGGCAGACGTTGTGTCTCCTTTTCCTTCTTTATGGATTCCTTCCTTGTACTCATGTAGCACATCTCATCATCTAAAATCTAGAGAGACCCAATATTTGACTTTAAAATCATAGACATTTGTTCTAAAAGTAATGCCTGTGTTCCTGATGTCTGCTTTTGCCATCTGTTCAGTCTTCACATGCATACTTAAAGTACCCCGGTCCTTGCACACGCACAGAAAATGTTAAACGAGCGTTCCCGCTGGTGGTCGTGCAGGAATACAAACGGATGTGAGATTCCCTGCTGAGTTTGGGAAGTTGTGGCTGAGTAGAAAGGGAGCGCTTGGTCCGCAGGAGGTCCTTCCAGATGATTTACTCTATCCACGTGTTGAAGCAGCAGGTGACCCCAACGGTTATATCGGCGTTGGAGTGTTTCGACGAGGCCTTCGGAACGCTTGCTGCAATTATGGAATTAGGATCAGGAACGCGCAATCAGGGTATGATTGCCTTTGTAGCCTTCATTCTTTTCTGGAATACATTATCCTTGTTCATCAGTCGATGTCGCAGCTGTGACTTTTCTCGGTTTTATTTCTTCAAAAATCGCATTCGCAGAAACCGTGCTGTCTTTTCACCGCAGCTTGGACGGGAGAATAAAGCGCACGTGACGCCTCGTACAGCCGAGTAAAGACCAATAAGCTGGTCATTGATGGTTACTCTTGCTTTGGCTTCAGCTGTAAGATCACCAGGAAGCTATTTGGAGTGATTTGTTTTCCTTTTTTCTTTGCAGGTTTCTAAAAAGGTTGCCGATCTCATCTTGGAGAAACAGCCCGCTTACGTCAAGGTAGGCTTATAACCACCTGCTTCCGCCTTTCCTGGGCTCCGCCGCTCACAATTCCTCCTGATTTTATAACGCATGGAATTCCGGTCGGTTTTCCTTTGTGATAAATGTATCTCTTGTGGTGTTGTCATGCCTCTAACCCCCGGGGGGATAACACAGATTGCTTTTAGGTAAAACAATCACAATTTCATCCCGATCCTGGCAGGCCATTAAACCCCTTCTTTGGTGGCTTTGTGATATGTAATAAAGTGTAAAGAAGCTACTTTTTCCAGCTGTTTTTAAATTACTGCAGGAACATTTGAAAAAAAAAAACAGGAGCCTTCGTGTCCATAGTTATTGTTTGCTTCTTTTCTTTGGTGGCACTCTCCCATTAGATGCTGGAGGTGTTGCCATTCACACTAAAAGGAGACGTCTAAATCTGCTTAATAATCAGGACGGGTCCAGTGAAGCACTCCTGGAGATGACTGATGGAAGCATGTATTGTAATACCGGAATGAAATATGCCTCACTTGGGGAGCCATCAGCCATTAAGACCCTTCAAAAACATCTCGCAAGTGCTCATTTATGTCTTTACAAATGGTATAAATAGAAGAGCACTTCTGTCTATATTTGATTGCTGATCTGAGGCTCCGTCCAGTGGCGCCCGGTGATAAACGTCCTCAGCGTGAGGGTTGGCTCGTTGCTCTTTTGACTTGTTGGACAGAGCAAACAAACACGTCTCATTACGTGTGTCACTCCCGGAGCCAGTCCAGCCTTAATCCCACCAAGATAAACCAGATGAACGACGGCTTTAACAGATTTAGTGTGCGTTGAAATGGAGCCGCCATCACCATAAATGTGAGACCGCCCGAAGGTCATTCGCTGAATTATAATCTCGTCATTGTTCCCGCGACCCTCCGTGACTCAGCTCAAGCAAAGTGACAGCAGAGCTTATTAGTAGACCTTGCCAGGGATTTAGGGGGCATTTCCATTGACCCTCTGCAGCGTCACATTACTTTGTCTCGGCGTGCCCCCGAGGGCTTCCAGGGGGCGCTTCGGTTTCCACTTTCACGGCTTTAATGCCAGAAGTACTGTAGTTTAACAGGTTTTCCAGGACTACATGTTGAAATCCACTCGATACTCTTGCCTTGAACTATTTTATGACGCTATACCCCCCCCCCCCCCCCCCCCCAGTTTCTCCATTTTCTTTATGTGTGCGATATTCTTAAAACAGTCACAGACAGAGCCTCCCAGCAAAATTCCGATTTTCTCTGACTCCAATCTGCTTTAGATTGTGTGACACACGGGCGGGCGCACAAATCGTGCAGCCATGTACTCCCATGCCCCAGAGCTTGACAGGATGACCCGGCGAGCATCTGAGGTGATTCACATCTCTGTGACTAACCTTTCTCATGCTGGCGGCCGCCTCTCCACACTGCCCCCTAGTGACCTTTAGCCTGGCTTTGCACTTGCAGGGAGCCAGAGAAGGGTTGCACAGTGGCCACTGCCCTCCTGGTAGATTGCTTTGGAATTGTTTATTACCATTTTTCAGTCCATATTCTTCAGCTCTCCATATTTTTGGGTTTGGTTTTGTGACCCCCGCAAACGCTCACTGAAAATCTGGACTTGAGGAATTAAACTTGTCAGAATCCAATTTCTAATAACAGTCAGTCCAACGAAGACAAATGTTTGATTTAATTTAATGCATTAATGAATGCACTAATAAATCATGCATGCCCTTAAACTGGACTGTGACTGTTAGTGTTTCCCGTTTCTTGTGGTGATTTATCCCAAATGCCGTGGTCTCACAGACATTTCACGAGAGGCTGACATTGACAGCTTGCTCATGAGTATGGAAACACTGCTGCTTAGCTCTGTCTGAAATGTCCCCCCAGTTTACACGCCAGATGGATGGAGAAAGGGCTGACAGAGTTGATCGATAGCTCTGATGTGTGTGTTCAAACAGCGCAGAACCATGCTAGCATAGCATAGCAGCATACAGACCACTGATCTGACACCAACAAGGACCAGTGGATGGGTTTTGTTTTGTCTCATTTTTTTCAGTGTATGCTGAAAATAACACCGAGGATTCATGCCTTGATGACATTGTTGCTGTTCTTCGGTCAGGTGGTCATTACCTCTAAATTACAGCACTCTCTCACAGCTGAAGAGTGTCTTTGGGATCAGGAGCTTTTAGTATCTCTGCTCCTGAAACAAACTAGTAATTTCTAATAAATGACAGTGTCATTGCTTAAAGAGTATTTGAATACGAATAGATGCTCTGTTGACTCTTTGACATTTTCCCTTGTTGACAGGAGCTGGAGCGTGTGACGGCATTGCAGACCAACCTCCAGTTGGCGGCGGTTATTTGCACTAATGCAAGAAGGTAAATGTGCTCTCTTGTCTAAGATCAACAAAATCAGCCAAAAATCTGAAATAGCATCTGCACCCTTATCACTGTTGTCATGGCTGCGATTTCACTAACCCTGAAATAGAGTCATTGTTCTGGATGAAGCGGTTGGCTTGATATTGTGTTGCTAAAAACAGTTCTTTTACTTTAAAAAAAAAATCGTCTATTTTAGAAACGGATGCACATTTTTAGCTTGGAGCCAGGAGTATTTAGGCATTTGACGTCACTGCCTCCACATCAGTGCAATAATGAAGCACAAATACATTCAGACTGTCACAGAATAGCAGGGAAATCTGACCACTACCTGGACAAACAACAGCTGAAGTAGCTGAAGATGGATTCTGTAATAAATCTTCTGTTTAAAACATGTTCGATCCCCTGATCTTCCGTCATATCACTGTTACGTTTTGCACGTTTCCTCTCACCTCACTCGCAGACCATTACCACACTGTTCCCTTTCCTTTGGCTTCACCCAGCGACGCTGTGCTAATCTGTGCCGCTCCTCTTCTCTCTGAAGGCAACTGGGCGTGGCCAAGGAGGGCTTCACGGGAGCCAGTTTAGGTCTGCTGGCCAATCAGAGGAGGCGGCATCTGCTTACGGGTCTTCTCAAGTCGCTGAGGACCATCAAGACTTTGGTAAAATCCCATTCAACACTTGACTGTTGAAATGACCCCCACGGGGTCAACAAGGACTGAATAAGTGCCGTCATGACCTCATGAGCACCATCCCTGTACAGGCTGAACCATCATCCACTGCAATGCCACGCTAGAGTTTATTGTTCTCACGAGTTGACGATTGTTCTACTTTCCTTCACAGCAAAGAACAGATGTTCGGCTCAGCGAGATGCTCGAGGTATTGTAATCTACGCCGCCCACACACAACGCACACGCCGAGCGTCAGCAGCAGACTTGCATTAAACAGGCAAAATTCTTCTCAGAAGGTCGACCCTAACACATGAAATCCATTTGATTATGAGGGTTGCTAAGTTCTTTTTGTATAGTTTACCGCCTCTTTCTGTATGGTGACCTTGACAGCCTTGAAAGGCACCTAATAAAGTGCATCTATTCAGTTCTCTAAATAAAATGCATTGAAATTATTGTAATTTTAATTTCACGCGCTTCCATTTTCAGGGGCGAAATGGATGCACTAAAGAAGTCCTGTCCAAACATGTGATTCTGTATTCTCAGCCTCATTTTCACTGTTTATTTTCCCCGTAGGAAGAAGACTATCCAGGTGCCATTCAACTCTGCCTGGAGTGTCAGAAGGCTGCCAGCACGTTCAAACACTACAGCTGCATCAGGTAGCCTAGAAACTAGACCCTCCGACATGTTTTGGACCTTTCCTTTTCGACGGTCATTGCCAAAACCAGGTCGCAGCTTCTTATCTATCCTTGCTTTATCACTGCTTTTCTCAATGTCGCTCAGTGAATTCAAATAACAATGACAAAAGCGACCGTGACGGCTCAAACGTGAGATACAAGCGGCTCACGGTTGATTCAACGTGCGGTGACAATGTTGCTGGTGTCGCAGTAACGTTGGAATTAGTGTAATTTATTCTAATCAGCCACAGCAGCATGAGTGAAGCACAGTGAACCTGGTGGGAAATGTCAGCTGTAGTGTTGCCAAATCGACTGCAAGACTCCTGGAAGAAGGAGATTAAAATGGTAAAATGATGCACAAGGGCTTGTTGTGCCCACACGCACCCACAGGTGCTTCATTTATGTGGATATCGCTTGTATTTCCTCCCTGCTTTTCGTTCATTCATTCAGCATGAACGGATTTGAACGGCCCTGCCGAGGCTCCATGAATTCTCCCGGAATTCGCCGGGACAGTGATGCCAATATCGACCCATTTCAGCCAGACCGCGTGAATGGGCTCGTCATAAACGGGGGCACTTTGATGTGCGTGGTTTTTCATGCTCGGCGTCGCCATAGTCACACGTGGTCAGAACGCGCGCTCAAATCTGCGTAGAAATCGATTGGCCCTTTCAGCCGTGCGTCTGTGCCCCACGACATGCTAATGCGTTTGTTTCAAGGGTGCAGTTGAAATGGCGCATTGATCAAACGGCTGCCAGGCCCGCTGTCATCATTGTGTCCCCGTCTGGACGTGCTCGGATCGAACCACAGAATTACCCTCCTACAGCTTTCGGCGGTCGGCTCCGCTTTGATTGGACCTTGAAGCCATTAATTTGCCCCCAAATTGCTCAGTGTCCTGCCCGTCCTTTGTCTGTCTCCCCAGTTCTTTTCTGGTCAATACTGTAACCCCCTGTGAACAATCTCACTTCATTTTCTCCATGTGGTCCCCCCCCACACACACACAGGCACCCATCAGCAATGTTCATTGAATATCAACTTTAATACCCAGTTATCCAGCTCAGGGAATTTGCTACTTGAACACCCTTAAAACCTTGTGTTCACACTCCTGCTTCTGTGCTGTGACATCAGCGTCGTGCACTCTGGTTCCTCTAAGTCTTCCGCTCCGCTACATTGCTGTGTTATTGCTATTTTTTATTTTATTTTTGTAATCCGCTTCAGGAACTAGGTGATTGGCTGTATTGTGATGAGCAACAGTGAGTGGGGAGAAGGCCAGAGGGCTCCTGAATAATTCCTGCCTCTCTGGTGCACAGTTTTGTGGCGGTTACCCCACACGGCACCGTAAACAACCCAGCACTCTATGATTTATTCATCACCACGGTGCCCTCCTTCCTTCCTGGGTTTTCGTTTCTACGGTGGCTTATTTCGTGGTGGCGCTGAGTCAACACTCACGCCATCGAAGCCTAAAGCACCGCAATACATCTCACGCTGACCTTCACGACAAAGTTGAGGAAATATTGTAATTATCAATTTCAAACTGAATTTTCTGCTGGAAGTTGGTTATAGATACGCAGAGAGTGGAAGGAGAAAACATGATTACACCATTTATTTCCCTGACCGGTAACAAGTTTCACATGAATTGTAGCTCAGCAAACTTTGGCGGCTAACTTGACCGCAGAGACCCCCCCCCCCCAAACATTTCCTTCCTCTTTTCCAAGTCAGCAGTCGTTCTGGAGGAAGTAACCTCGAAGCCCAGTGGATACGCAGCACCAGGGATAATTGAAAACTTGGTGGAGGAAAAAAACCCACCTTAATTTCCACGTAACGTAATTTAAAGCCACGCGTTCCCTGCAGGAAACACGCCGTTAATTAGAGGTTCATTTGTTATTCATGCATTCTGTCTGATGGTGGAGGGATGCCAGTACGTGGGGAGGAGCTGCATCTGCACACATATGAACACTCAGTGGACGGCAGAACGTGCGATAAACACAAGGACAGGATTAGATGGCGGCCCCAGTCAGAAGCCCTGGTTTTACCCAGCTTAAAAGAAGTTGATCAAAAAGATCTCTTTAAATGCACCAAACATTTGATCCTCGCTTTTGAAATGATTACCTGCCAGTTTAATTAGGAAAGGGTGGCTAGCGATGACATTAAGCACTAATAAAGGTCATTTACCAGCCATTGATCATTATTTTGTCATATGCTGAGTAGTAAAGTCACCAAGTTATTGTATTAACTTCTCTCTCTCAGTGTTTGAATGTCTCTCTCTCACACACACACACACACCACACACACTTTTGCACAACTTTCCATTGGAACATTGTCAACTCAGCGTCTCCTCTATTATCTGTGCCTGAAGTCTCCGGAATGATCTGGGCTTGAGTAACTCAGATGGAAATAGTGAGTCTGAAAAAGCCCCTTTTCTTTGGGACTCATTTATTTATGCAGATCTCGACAGAGTGTCACCATTGAATCGGGGCGGTTTCATAAGCAGTCGGCACTACTGGGAGGTTTAGGCGGGTCCGTGTTTCCCACAGAATTTCAATTTTTAGATGTGTCTGTCTTGGCTGGGGTTCTGGACAAATGGGGGGTAGTTTTGCCAAATATGCATCGGAGTAGGCTGGCGTGGACTTAGCACGGCTAGGTATCCCACAATGCATTTCACCGTGGCTATTTTCACAGTATAGCACAGACGAGATGAGCTTGTGGTGTCCTCAAGTCCGCGGCTGTTCCAATTCATCAAGAACTGCTCCGCGTCCTTGTGTGTGTTCAAGTCCGCACTTGTTTACTACAAATTCTTGACTTGCAGCTTTAGTTCCAGCCGTGCTATCGCCCGATATAGTTTTAGATATGTGTATTAGGTGTGTATCTGTCAAGGACATGTTGGATTCTGTCCTGTTGTGAACACATGTCCTGAACATCACAGTGACTTTCTTTCTGCCTGGCTGTGTTTTCACACCTTGTGGGATGTTGGGTTGTTTGTCTGAGGCTCTGTAGGCCCATCACAGTGCAGCGTGGGAGTACTTGATACAGATCTCCAACAAGGCACCGGTCTTGACCTCTGCCCCTCCTCCTATACTTACCGTAAAGCTGTGAGGTTCTGGCTTCATATTCTTCTGAGATTTGCGGCTGAACTTTCAGATGTGTCTTAGTATTCAGAATCGATCGATTCACCTTTCACATTGCATTTTTCTTCTCTTTGTATTAACTTTGTCTTTAATGATCGACTGCCGCGGAGGCTGCCTGTTTAGCCAGTGCCAGCTAGTTCCAGTTTCAGACGTCATCACCAATCATCAGTTAGGCCATAAGGTATTTGGAGACCCCCACAACATCCAGCCAAATTAAGAAGGCTGTCTGGGAAATCTGTGCATATACAAACATACCAGACATCCACAGATGCTCACAAATCACTGGGTTCGCATGAAAACCTGCTTATCTACGTGAATGTAAACAGTGCAAACTTAAAAAAAAACCCTGAAGACGGGCAGCCTGGCAGCTGATAAAACGCAGGCTGTTTTGAGTGGGTCTGGTACCTGGAGCTACGCAAAATCCTGCTTGGACACGTGCGTTTAAAAGCTTTAGAGAGATATTCCAAAGACAACAGCCCCGCTGGAAGTGATCTTTACAGCGTTCCCGCCTCAGAAGCTCGATCCTGTCTTTGATTTAGTGGAGCCAAGATGAATTTGGACCAGAAATACAGGAAAGTGTGTTTTCCCTGGTATCACGATCCAAAACACGCCTGCTCACCTGTTAATTTCGGGGCTCTTATCAGCCACTTGGCATCAGCCTGTTCAATATCCCGCTCCTGCTATCAGGAAACCACAAACACACACGTGCCAGTCGTCACCTAACTATCGTGCATTTCAGGACGCGAGTTGGCTCAACTGTCATTGTGAGGAAGTGGCGTAACCGTGGTGATAAAACACCTTTAAGGGAAGAAGCATCAACTTCTGGTGGTTTTGCCGTGTCACCTGTGCGTGTTTCAATCGGCTGAAACTTCCAACCGTTGCCGCGTCGTTCCGCCTGGCTGCCTCTTTGGGTTTCTGCATATAATGATTTGGTGCCATTACATCCTCTGCTGCCCTTTCACAGGTGAGACCATAGTGACTCCCACGTCACGTGTCGGTGACATTTATCCAGACGCCGATGATTAACGGAGGTGCAACACATCCACAACGGGAGCGGGCTTTGAAAAAGGCTTCAGCTTGGCAGTTGGCTCCTTCGCTTCATTCTCCGCCGAAGCCACTTAATTAGCTATTTGTAAAGGACACGCTTTCCCTTGGGTGAACGCGGTCTCACAAGGCAAAACACAAGATTGCTCTGACCTGAAAAAGACCGAAGGAGAGAGGCTGTCGAGGCAGGGGAACATGTGCAGAGGGGGGCGCAAGAGAATTGTAGGCGTCTTGGGACATTCAAAATATCTGTTTCCTGCTGCAACTTCACAGCTCTTGAGAGGAAACTATTTCTCAGGATATATGAAGGAACGTGCATCCTAACTGGAAATGAACCCAGAACCTTCTAACTGAAACTAAACCATTTTCTCCTCAGCAGCAGCACCGATGTGTTGCATTTTTGATCTTTGGTCCGTTTCATGTTTCTTATCTATGGGATATAAAATGATTATAGTTATTAAATGTAGCTAACTTTAAAACCAGCTATAGAATTCTTGACCTAATCATATACATCCTCTCCCCCCACAGTGAATTAAATTCCAAACTACAAGACACTCTGGAGCAAATTGAGGTACTGGTTCACCTTTTCTTTTTTAAAAAAAAAATCCTTTCTTGCTCTTGTTTGAGAGCAATATCAGAAAAGTCTGATAGAAGCCACTCGCACTTCTCTCTTGATATGTGCTAGTTTGAGCTCAGCCAAAGTCTCTCAAATATTGACGCGTGCAGAAAGTCATTACTGCACGCGCAGCAGCTACATATATAATATCTGGATATCTCTTAGCTGCATTGCAATGTTGGTGTGTGATAAATGACATACAAAGCAATTTTCTCTGCACGACTGCACCTCAGTAGATTAATTACTTACAGTGGCGCACGTGCACACGTGCACCCCCTGAAATCTTAAAGGTAAACAGTTGCACAATGGAGTATGTACATAACAATCCAGCACATCTATCCTAGACATATCAACAGAGGCATGCTCATATATCATATATCTATTTGATTTTTACCTTTGTTTTCAGTGTTTAAGGTGCTTTACATTGTTTGGAGCTTCTGCTACAGATGGAATGCTCATTTTTACTCTTCTCATCTCCAGGAACAGCTGGACGTCGCCCTGTCCAAGACTTGCAAACATTTTGATGTTGCGCACTACACCAAGGTCCAGCTGGCCTACACGCTCCTGGGCAAGACACAGGTCAGTGGTTTGACTTATCCGCAGGGTCTCGGGGAATGGATAATCGTGGCTGGACGCCACCGTCCAATTCTTGCCCCTGACTTCATATGACATTTTGTTTTGTTCCCCTGTTCCTCTCCATCAAAGTCAGAGCTTCAAGGATTCTTTTAACAAAGCAAACCGAACATCCACAGAGAAGCGAGACTTACAAACCATGGAGGGAATTACAGTTCACTCGCGTTGTGCTTTTTCTTACTGCACGATGAGCATCAGATTCCTTGAAATAGAAAAAGTGTTAAAATAATTCATGGATCTTATGTAACAACACATATAGACAGCCCCTCCTGTAACTCCTCCTCGAGAACTTGTGCGTTCCATCATGTTGTCTGGCAGCTCACCGCCCCCGATCTGCTGCTTCTACTCACGTTCTCTTCCTTCTCATCGTCCAGACACCTGCCCCCCGTGTGAAAGCAGATTTATATTGCTCCCCTTTGTGTTTGTCTGTAACCAGCCAATGATCGAGCTGTTTTAAGCTTTCTGCTTTCTACATTTTCCCCATCAACGCTGAAATATGTGTTATATTCCCGCTCTGACAGGTCTGACTGGTAATTTATGCTCCAGCACCGTGAAATGACTGGCTGTCAAAGCCTAACGGGATCATTTTTAATATTGATGAAAGTGCTGCATCTGGAGACAAAAAGAGAGTTTGTTCAGGTTTTGTAGAATACAGTTAGTAACGATGGCCCCCGGGGTTCAGTCGTGGGGGGGGGGCTGTGTGTGCTGGACCACTTTATCCTCTGTGGTTCCCAGTTTACTGATCACATGAAACAAAACAAATGTATTTCTACTTCCAAAACATCTGTTACAATTCACCACTTCTAAAAAAAAAAAAGAAAGAATTGGATTCCGAATTTTGGAGAAGTGAGTGTTTTGCTCAGGAAGACGTAAAAAAGCGGCGCCCTGGATGGTCGTTTCACCACCTCCGAAATGCCAATTTAGCTCTCCAGCATTTGGCCCCGTTCGCTTGCATTCCTGCTGCAGACTAATGAGTCTGTTTGCCGTCGCAGTTGTTCACTTGAGCCTCATGACTGTTGTGCTTTAGAATTTATTTGGTATTTTTCAGGTCGTTGAAGAAATAGTAAAAAGTGGCAGAAATTCTGTGGTGGATTTTACTTGTCTGGATAAATAAGGAAACACAAACGGCTCATTGTGCTGCCTGACCACAGCTCTCAGCTCCTTGTATGTTGTCATTTGATCCATCCAATGTAATTGCACTTTCTATTATTTCTACTTTTTGCCAACATGTTGGAGATAGTCGGGTGCATATATCACTGCTGTGTCTTCCTTGCCGTTCCCTCTTCATTAATTATACGTTGCACAGCAGACTGAGGTTACTTCCAAGGTGTGAATCACAGATAAAGAACAAAAAGACAAATTTGTCTTCCCTTTAAAACCCGCATTCTTCATTTTCCTTCATGGTCTTGTGCGGAACAAATATAATTCAGTCTGAAACATGACAAAAAGGGGGTTTTTTTGCCTTTAAAAAAACCCATTTGGCTGTAAATTTCTTTGCTGTCACCAGTCCACACATCCCGACTGATAGCGTTGAACTCCCTTTTGACACGATGCTTTTCCTAAAGGCCCGTTTGGCTTTGTTTGCAGACTGCTATGGACCAGCTGCACATGCACTTCACCCAGGCCATCCACAACACGGTATTCCAAGTGGTTTTGGGATATGTGGAATTGTGCGCCGGCAACGCTGATACTAAGTTCCAGAAGATGCAGTACAAGGATCTTTGCACGGTAAGATGTGCTCCGTATGCACGTGTGGTTCTCCCTGTTGCCATCTGTCTGTCTATAACTGGGCAGCCAGAGGAGATTAAGTCCAGCATGAAGATTAACAGCATTTTTATACGAGACGTTAAACACAATTTAAAAAGGGACTTTGGGGCCTACAGAGGGCTTTCTTAATGCCTTGTAGCCAAACATGAATGGCTCATTTCATGGCGAGGGATTTTACAGATTCTTCATAATGGGGTGAAATAAAGTAGAGGAGTGAAAGTGCAGAGAAGCCGATTGAGAGAAAGTGTAAAGAAAGCACATCTGACACGGTTGGAGTGGAATAATTAATCACACTCACAGCAGCATTTACATGAACCGGCCCTCCTGACTGGATCACACACTTCAGTCGCCTCACTCTCTTTATCTTACTCGCCCAAAACATCAAAATAAATTGCGAATGCATAGCCAGCCAGTGAGTGTGTGTGAGCGAGCGAGCAAGTCATAACATGGCCGATTCGCCTCGGTAGGAGTGAGTTTTCATTCCACTGGGACCTTGTTAGATTCCAACCTATAGGGGATATACAGCCACATAACTAAAGGTTATTTCTGTCTTATTACAGGATGCTATTTTTTTTACGGTCTGTTCAGATTTGTCAGCTGTCACAACCGCTTTTCCTTTGCTTTCCTCTTGCTTCATCAGTTTTTTTGACTGCACCCATTCCTCATTTTATATCTCTGCCCTTTACCTCTTCCCTCTGTATCACCTGTCCTCCAGCCTGTCAGTTGGTTAAGTGGGCTTAAAGGAGCAAAATTCAATTTGTGAAGGCTGGGGGCTTCCAGCACGAGGATCCATTTAGTTCAAGCTGGGATCAGATCCAAATGGTCCAATATTAACCTGCATTATAGCTGCCTGCCAGGATCTCATCATTAACGTCACCATTGTCTGTCACCATTGTCTGTCACCATTAAAACAGCAGCAAGGGTAGTTTTAAAAAAAATCCATACTATGGATGGAAAACATATATGTTGTTCTCCTTTTCTTTGAGACACCCATTTCCATTTCGGGTCATGGGGAGGCCGCTGGTGGTTCTGGCTCACTGCAGGGCCATGTGGGCCTTTTAGGGGTTCGGTGCCTTGCTTAAGAGTAAATTATTGTGGAGGTTTGTTTGCCTGCAAGCCTGTTTATGATGCAGTTGTTTGTTCAGCAACTGGATATATGTGTTTTTCAAAACCATATTTAATGTATGAAATCGGCGTGGTCACTGTGGCAACAGTGGTTCCAGTCCTCCGGTGCCCACGTGTTGATGGATGCATCCTCCGCTTTGCCACGTTGCTTCAGTGACTCCAGTCCTCGTCCCACTCTTTCAAGATTGATGGAATGTGTCTAACTTTCAGCGGCGTGATCCTGATTGATAGTTCGACACACACAAAGTGAAGAGGTCGTGAACACCCACCCGCTGCTGGGGAAAGTATTTCACTCCTGGGTCCTGAGATCGTTATTTGGAAATCAAGTGTTCTGTTTACTTCTGTTCTGTTTCTTTTGTCGTTTAAGGCAGTAAATGCAATTAAAACGCCAAAAGAAGACTTGGAATGCGACACAAATCTCAAACAGTTGTGGGAATGCTTTTGGCACTGCTGTATCCTGACATTGAGGCTTTATTTATTTAAAAATGTGTTTAAAAGTAATTGAGTTTTAAACAGACCTCCTGGGAAAATAAGTGACTCAATTTTTGGTTTTAAGAGCAAAAGATTCTGCTGGTGATCCAGTGCTAAATGAAGGTTCAAGAAAAGGCTCACCTCAACCAAGGGAGCCTGTTACCCTGCTGCAGCTTAAAATTCAGGGGACAGTCTGATAGGTCAGGCTGATCGGGGAAAGGTCCTATTCATTTTACATGAACATCTCATCATTTGGACCCACTGTATTGGACTGTCTGACTTGTGCCTTTTGGACAAAAAAGCAACACAAAATACATTTTGAGCATTTCTGTGATATGATGAGTAACAAACACATTATTTACAGCAACTTGAGTGATGTGTTTTGGTCCTGAGAAAAGCGCATTTGCTTTGCAACTTGGTCTGTAATTTGTGATTCTGACGGCCGCTGACTGAGCCCAGTTCAATAGAGCTTGTTGGAAACATCGGTGGTGCCCCAGCAAAGCAGCAAGAGTTCCATCAACAAGGATGACAGACCATCAAGAAACTGAAAATCTGAGGAAATTTGTCAGGAGTCAACCCAAACTCAGCACTAAACAGGGCTGCCGTTAATTAGAAGCTGCTGAAATCCACTTCTGAGGGTGAGGCCCAGCATGGTGGTTTTGGAAAAGGGGCAGAAACGTCAGGCCAGAGTCAACGTTTGAGAATAGGATGACTTGGACCAAACGAGCCCTCTGTTCTTTCAGACTGTGAAGCAAAGCCTACCTGAAGTCTGGAACATGTCTTCTCATCTCATTTGTAGTTTTCCCTCAGCCTCACAGAAAATAGACATTTTCCCTCCTCAGGCTCTTCAGGCTCCCCATTACACAACTTAGCCTGCGTGTTAATGATGAGCGACCCTGCAGAAATGCTAATGATCGCTCCTCCAAAGCTCTCCAGGATGCCCTCTCCCACCTGCCGTTGCTCTACTTGCGTAGTTTCTGTGCAACGATTTGGATAACATGTGACACATCCAAAGATATTAACATAGCTGAGGTGGTGCCGGATAATTTACCTCATCAAACTCAGTGAAGGGATTAACGCACACACGCGAATACACACGTCCCATTGCCCCGCCTAGTCTCCCGTCCCATCAGTTGCCTGGCAACGTGCTATTGTGTGTCCAACTTGGTTGGTGGAGAACATGATATGTCAAACGGTAAGCCTTGTTTTGTCAGAAGCAGTTCATTAGCTTACCAATCTGGCCAGTAGGGCTGAAAATATTCCTCCTTCTATCAGATCTGTAATCAAACAACCGCAGTAATAAATGTTGGTACTGCGACACACATATTTACCTTGTGTGTGTGTGTGGGATTGTGTATTTGTACGGCAGATGCATGGTGAAGAAACTGAAATGGGAAGTTCCTGTCATATACTGTATGTACTGTGTCCTAAACTGGCTCTTAACGGTGGGATCCATTTGTTTTACTGGGTTAACATAAAATATTTATTGACTCAATTCGCTTTAATGCCGTTCCCTCATTATAAACCAATCTGTTTGAGTTACCTATGAAGTCAGTTTATTGTGCTGTGATTTACCATAATGAATTGTCTGCTCTCTGTTGTAATCTATCATAAAGCCTGAAGCTTCCAGAACCCAATCAGGGCTTTGAATGTGCTGTTTGGGAGGTCAGGAGAACCTCTGTAGCATGTTTTAGCTGATTAACTCAGCAAAGCTATTCCCTGGAATAGCTGTTGGATAACATTCTTAATTTAGCCCCAATCTTCATGACTTCCTGCATAACATTAAGGATATCGGGGGAAAACAGAATATTTTTAAAGCCGGCGTCCTTGAGTGCTCGCGTAGGCTGGCTTTAATTACCAGAATCCTGCAGCAGCAGGGAAGGTTTATTTTTGTCCGACTCTTTTTGTGCACTTTTGTTATTCATGAGTCTTTAAGTGTTACTCCTCCCTCTGTGCGTCCCTTGACATGTGACTCGGGTACTGTAGAGAAGAATGCAGGTGTCTTCATTTTCATCCCTTCTCCATTGGCAGCATATCACCCTGGACAGTTACATCCCCTGCCTGACAGACCTCTGCAAAGCATTGTGGGAGGTGATGCTGAGCTACCACCGTACCATGCAGTGGCACGAGGAGCACGACAACATGGAATCGTCACCCGGTCCAGGTAAATGGCACGACGGCACGTGAAGGTGACGCGAAGAGCTCCCCCCCACCATGGGGGCTGTTTTCTGATCATAGAGCAGCACACTTCTAACTTCATCACACCGAGCGTCCTGATTGAATAAACATAAGATGTTCCAGTGACATTTGCATAGCGGAATGTGTCCCAGGAATATGGTTTCAAGGATAAGGATATGCGCAGATGACAAGTGATGAATGATGCATTTTTTGCGTGTGTATTGCGTGACTTTGTACATGCAATGATGTAAACAGGACATCGCACCAAGGTGAGAATGTTCCACCTTTGTTTTAGCCTCTTATAAGTCATCAGACTTGGGGAAAAGAGCAGCGGACAGTTTAAGCAACAATCAACGTTGTAATTTTGCGTTAAAATATACCGACGTTTCTCTGCAACTCTGCAGTACAAAAGCTCAAACTCTCCACTGGAACATTTCTGCTGAGTTCATGGTCCATTAGGAACAGTGAGACGGCCGAACGCCATGTCTGTCCAAGCCATAAACTTTCTGTCTGGATCAACAAGAAAAGCCTGGTGGCACGGCTTCTCTCCACGCTGCCCTCAGGCAACCAGATGTGCAAACATCAGGCTCAGACGCTTCATTTCAAAGACAATGAACATTTCAGGGATAAGCAGCAAGCTCAACCAGAGAAAGGAATTCTTTGCCAAGCTGGGACTTGGTTTAAAGCCTCTTTCACCTCCTCGTTGGTCATATCATTTGTCACATATGGGGCGCAAATGCTGAACTGTAAAATGAGCTATTACATGTTTAAAGGTGGCGCATTTCCATTTCCTGTAGTCTGCAACACTCAGAAGAATGGATGGAGGGCAAAGTGATGGTTGGGAGTGATAGCAACAGGCTAAATCCTCTGAATGATTCAGTTCCAATGACATTCCCAATCACCGGAAGAGCCACACTCTGCAAACTGTGTCATTAACCTGTCTGTCACCTTAGTATTTGACTGGCTGCTGGACTGTCGCACATGTTAAGGTGCCTGTGACCCCCCCTGACCTTGTCCTCTTTCCTACCTCTCATATGTGACTGGTGTTCCATTACAGCAGTTGCTTACTATACAGGCTTTGTGTCCTTTATGGAATATGCTGTGACCATCATCCGTGACAACCTTGAAAGTTCCCAGATTGGGAGCCAACGTAGCGGCTGGAGCCTGCATGGTGCCGCATTCCCTCTCAAAACCGACTGTTCTCTGCTGCGTCTAAGCTCACCACCTTCTTGATCTATTGCGCCAGTCAGCACAAAGTTACAGTAATTAATCTCAGCAATGGATGAAACAAAAGCTTGCTTCAGGAAGTAATAAAGGCCAGGGTCAAAGACCTGCCTGACAACATAGATTTGTCGCTGCAGCGGGGATCCTGGCGCCTTTAATCAGCGTCCACGGCTGTCAGAGGGGGGTCACCCTGTGTGTGCGTGAGGGTCAGTAGCCACGGCTGGACTGTACATCTGTTACGTGTTCATACCGTGCACGTGCGGGACCATGGAGGATAATACGGAGCTGGAAGCTCTTCATAGCACTATAAAAAGTAAACAGATTGCGGAACACTCAAAGTGAGAATTGGACTTCACACCTCACTAAAGTGACTCAGTGACATACTGGGAACTGTGAAGGGTGTATATTACAGGAGTCATTGACCAGCTGTTCTCCGTGGTTTTATTACTATCAGAGTCTATACTCTGTGATACTATTGGTATCAGAGTTATGAACATGGTTCTCTGGGATGGGAGACATTCCCTTGATATCGCTCAGTCCCGCACATTATACTTATATATTAGGCCATTTCCCCGTTGCCACCCTGTTCTAGCCTGACTAGTCCTCCGAGTGATTGCCGGGCTCGGTGTTTATCTGAGTTAATGAATGAGGTGCCTATTGTAAATTAAAATGAGCAATCATTTATAGCTCTGTAGGGATTGTGTGATCCCACCTTCCAGCTGAAAGCAACTTATATTGTCTTCTTTAAAAATGAAGGTACTGGAAAATGGTGCACTCGGGTCCTTATTATCATTATTGCCATTCCATCCTCTTTATCCTACTTTTAACTGCAGAACCACGTTTTGGCCAAGGCGAATGTTTTTAAATCTCCAAATCATGGTTTGATTTTTGTCTGCCTCGGAGTGGAGTGTGAGTGGAACCGAGCTCAGCCAAGCTTTTAATGAATAAAGCCAGATCGCTCCAATTCTCGCTGCTCCGCTGGGCCTCAGGGCCAGATATGTTTATTTTGCCACTCACCTTCTTCACTTACCAGCAGCTCTCACCCCTTCTTTTTCACCTGTCTCGCCCGGTCAGATCTCGGAGCCGCCTGGTGTCTTTATCTGTTGCCCGCTTTAAGTCAAGAGTGGCAAAACTGTTAGAATAGGAGGCTGAAAGGTGCAGGAACCCCCTCCCTGAGGAAGCACGGCAGGACGTCTTAGTGCATTTGGTATTTTTAATTTGTGTTTCTATCCTTTATGTGCCGTATATGGTATCTTTTCATGATTCCATATACAGTATATATTTTAAGCTTGCGTTGGCGAGTAAAACCATCTTCTCTCTCCCTCTCTCTCTTTTCTCTTTGCATCACCGTAAAGATATTCTTTCACAGTTTTGGAAGCCTTCTGAGGCGCTTTTAATAATCCAGGTTCACTCGGTGGGCAATGGAATAGATTTAGCCGGTAGACATACTCTATTTGGACCATTCTACTCTTTTGGGTTTTCTCTTTGAACCTTTAGACCAAATTAAAAAACAAAAACTTGACTCCCAATGTCTCATCTTAGGGGATTTCATTATCTTTTATTTTTCTTTCCCCCCTTTCTTGTATTTATAGAATAGGATATACAACGTGCCGCCTTGATAAAGCCAACACGTCTCCTTCACCCCGTGTGATACGTGGGGGTAAGATGGAGCATTCCATTCATCTTGAGGAATATGACAGAATTATCCTAAATTATCACAGCTTCAAAATTAAAACAATAAATTTATCCACACTCAGCAGGGTCTGTGCAGCCTGTCAACACTGGGGCTGGAATCCAGGTCATTTGTCTTTGTGCTTGTATGGATTTCTTCTGTTTTAGAAAAAAGAGAAAACGATTCCAGATTCCTCCACGTCTCCCTTGTTGTTTTTCACAGGCTGATGTGTCTTCAGTGTGTGTGTGTGTGTGTGTGTGTGTGTGTGTGTGTGACGTTCGGGAAGCTGATCTAAATGCTAAATGAACATATTTTCTTAAGAAAGCCCCGTTTAATGTGTATGTTAATAACAGAAAATAAGCTACTAAATGAACGATATAGGAATTGTTGTGGAATAACTGAAAAGGCCTGTAGAAGAATGAGCTGCAGCTCCTGTGGGATTATTGTGGAGAAGAGGAGTGAGGAGACCCTGAAAAGGGCTTAAGTACCGTCTGTTATCGTCCTGTTGTGTTGAAGGTCCCTCGCTAGTTCTATTCTGGAAATGCGGATTTTGCCATCCATATCATGTATATTTCCTTTAAGCCAGGGAGGAAAACATTTTGTGTATTTATGATTTATTGTGTGTTCCTTTAATCCATCCACGTACTTTGCCTGAATACTTGCAGATGACGCAGCAGCTGCTAAATCAGGCGATTCGGTGGTGGACCGCAGCTACGTGAAGAAGAAGCTGGAGCACGGGCTAACAAGAATCTGGCAGGTCAGAATCACGCTAGAATAATGACGGAGAACTTAAAGCAGACGGGGTTCTCCTTCCACCACGTACGCACCATCCAGCAGCATTACCCTTTGCCTTCCCTCTGCAGGACGTCCAATTGAAAGTGAAGGCCTATATCCTGGGAACAGACATGTCGAATTTCAAATACGATGATTTCATCGTGGTGCTGGATGTCATCAGCAGGTACTTCGCAGGGGCGTCGGGCTCCTCCTCCTCACCTCACACTGATCTTCAGTATTGCTGCTCTCTTTCTTGTCGGGCTCTGTTCATAAGCAGTCCCTAACGATAGGTGGGAATGTGGAGAGTTAAAGGCAGCAGCATCCCAAAAAGACTTAATTTTTTAATACAAATTGAACCTTTTCCCCCAGAAGAGTCGTTTTTTTTTAGGTTTACGTAAGCAGAGGGATACAAACCATGTTCACAGTGGAAGTTGACTGATAGCTGACTGACATTGTAATTAGTTCTGAAGGCTCAGCCGTCACAGATTGTTGTAATTTGACTGTCGCACAAGCTCATTCCCCGCACGTCTCTTCCAGGTTGATGCAGGTGGGGGAGGAGTTCTGTGGCAGCAAGTCGGAGGTCCTGCAGGAGTCCATCAAATGGCAAAGTGTCAACTATTTCAAACACTATCACAGGTGAGAGTTTTGGGCAGAAACCCTGGAGCTGAAGAACAGTTGACGGGATGCACGCAGGCCCCTGAGAGAAGATGGATAGTGTGACTCCATATTTAACAGCAGGTTATGATTGCTGCGTAGGAACATTTTTATGATCCCACTTGCTGCTAGAATCATCCTTTGTTTCAAATAAACCCCCTTTGTGCAGACTTGTAATTACCTCTCACTGAGCTGGAAGCTCATTCTCATCATGATTGCGTAACCCCCTGCCGACCTTTGGCATAAATCTGAATATCTTCTGAGGCGGATCGCGCCGACCGCCGTGGCTGCCTGTCAAAACTTCCCAATGAGGTTCCCTAAATGCTGCAATCCTAATGAGCCTCATTTCTCCCACACCGGAATAGCAAAGGACGGAGACGCGGAGGGGCTCGGCGCAGCACTTTCTCAGGTTTAACCCCAGAAAACTACTTGGCTCTGCTGCTCATTCACACTTCACCCTAAAGGTCCGGAGGCCCCCGCCGTGCCCCCTCTTGGGCTTGATTGATCCCGGTCCTGCAGACGGGATTCGCCGCGTGTTATCTGCCTGCTCAGGGTGGCTGAGGCCGCGCTGTTGTTGCAGCTGGGCGGGCTGACGTTGGCGTTCAGACACGATGGATCAAACACTGGTACCATATCTGTGGAGTCTCAGAGACTAAGAGTGAGGGAGTAGATGTATAGGGCAGTAACACACTGCATAATAAAGTCAGAAAGGAATGGAAGTCTTTCAGGCGGCAGAGCTGCACTCCATCGCCACGACCTTCATCTCTTATTCTTTAACCCTCTTTAAGTGAGCCAGAAGCGCTGCCCTCTTTCGTCAACACTTCTGCGTTATTTAACACTGAGAGACCGGTGCGTGGATGCCTATAGCTGTAAAATATCACACTTGAATGACGCACAAAGTCCTCTTTTTGCTGCGTGTTGACCTTTTCATTGAGTTTCTTAGCTGCTCGATGATACCTTCACTTCCTTTTAACTTTATCACTCTGGTCTTTTCCCTCATGCTGTTTTCTGTTATCTGGGATCCCTCAGGGCCCGACTGGAAGAGCTGAGGATGTTTCTGGAGAATGAGACGTGGGAACTGTGTCCGGTCAAGTCTAACTTCAACATCGCTCAGCTGCACGTGAGTAAAAACCACATAACTGAGGGGAAAAGAGGGGAAAACACATGAATTTGAACTATGAATCCTGTTTGACTGAGTTTTTCGTCCGATATTTCCAAATCTGACAGCAGAAAGCAGAATTAGAAAGAAAAATATAAATCAATTCAATGCTGATCTTGTACACCCGCTCATCTGCGGTATAGGCCCGAAGAAAAGATCATTTGCCTCTAAAACATGCTCAAGCCATCTTGAGGCAGAAATTACAGGCAAAAAAAATAATGAGATGTCAGAAAGACAGATGCAGCAAAGTCATTTTCATTTCTCACGTCCGTACGGGCTGTTATTATTTTCTTCACGCGTGGGCGCACGTTCTGCAACGGCGCAGACTTTTCCAGGACTGAGCCCCTTCCCCAAGATCCCATCTGTTTGATGGCCGGCACCGGTTTTCTGTGTGTAAAGGTCCCAAAGCGACAGCATGAACGATGGAGATGATGCAGATGATACTTTACGCTGCGTTAAATCTTTAAGGTCCAGCAGTGGTCGGAGCATTTCTTAATAAAAATGTGCCTAAACCTTGTGTATAGAAGGATAAACCAAAATGATACAACAAGCTGTGTGCTTTGGTCTGGTGCCGTTCACGTGTTCTCGGTGTCTCCTGGCTGACTCCTCTCTCTCTCTTTTTACGTCTCCATCTCCCAAAACCAGGAGTTTAAGTTCATGGGCCAGTGTCGCTCTCCGTCGGTCTCTCCGAGCAGACAGGCGGCGTCATCGACGGGCCTGGCTCAGGAGGAGCTTTCTCTGTTCCAGCTGTACCTTCTGGAGGGGAACCCCTTCGAGATGCACATTGAGCACAAAGAGGAGGAGACCGAAGATGTGCTGGCTTCTAATGGGGTGAGCGTCTGTGAGGCGGTTCATCGCCAGCAGGAGCGTTCAGAAACGGATCACGGCGCAGCGTCAGCCCTGATTTAAACGCATTGCCTGATGTTTGTGAGGAAATTGAATTAATAAATGATGCAGCACAGTAGCAGCAGGTAAGTAATCAACACAAGGGGAACGCTGCAAAGAAGAACATTTTTAGTTTTTGGCCTCGTCTCTAAATTTTCAGGGCTTTCTCAATGATTCCCTTTTTAAAAATAAAGTTTATTCCCTACACACACATTTTACACCCAGTAGCTTATGTTATGTATTTTTATAACATTTATTGTCAAATGTGGAATAATAACCTCAGAACTGATGTCGATATGTCCGACTTAGCTTTCCCAGTACTCTCCAAACCCTAAATCACTACAGTTCGTCCTGTTAGCTTGAACATGTGCAGCATCCTGTGGCCTCACTTACATTAGCCAGAGTTGGACACGACCTGTGGAGCTCCACTGTAAAGTTCAAAAAGTGTCAGTTGTGTCTTCAAGCTTTATTGGTTGTTTGTTTGAAGCAATATCCCCCTTCAGAAAGTGAGAGCAGAGATTCCACAGGTAACTTGTTACAGTAACCAGGATTTTATTGGTAAATTCTCCTTCCTGGCTCAGCATGAAAAGCAATATTGCACTTTATAACATGGGATTACGGATGCGCTGCTGGAGCTCGCTCTTTGGCCTCTAATCCTTCCATCATCGTTGTTGTGTTGCTTCAGCCTAAAATTAAGGACTGAGAAAATATTAGTTTTCCGAACTAATGTTTTTCCTGCTATACGGCTGATTTTAAGTTCCATAGAGATGTTTTGATCGAAAATATCCCTTTTTTATTCCGTGTGCCTCCTGTCTCGCACCTCTCATCCACTCGAAACTGTGCGAGTGTCTTTGTTTTTGGACAAAGCTCTCACGCGGCATCTCTTTGCTGTGTCTCAAGTACGAGTCAGATGAGCTGGAAAAGTGTGTGTATCAAGACTATGACAATGACAGCGACAGCGACGTCCCCGAGGAGCTCAAGCAGGACTATGTTGACGAGCAGACGGGCGACGCCCCCCTCAAGAGGTCAGTTCCAAGTCTGGTGACGCTCCAAGCGGTTTCAAATGCACAAAATAAAACGGCGACTAGTCTGGGATCTTGTTTTAACGTGTTTAGCATTGTAGATTCCTCCTAAGTAACCATGCAGTGTGCTATATGAGAGCTATATGAAGCTTTCTGCCCATGAATAATTCTTTCTTTTTATCTATGCTATGGATGTCTTTCTTAGTGGTCATAGTTGTCACATTATTGTGTCTCAATGTGTCATTTTTAAGATATATGTCTGGGCACTTTAGCTTGAGTGCATAGGTACGACCACCACAGCTTTCTTTCTTCCCTCTGCATGTCTGTTTACACCCACAGGAAACAAAACAGGGCATTATCATTTATTCAGCAGCTCCTCATTACCGAAGCCTTTTTCTGGTCACCATTTCCTCTGAACTGAGCTAAAATGACTTATTAATGATCCTATGATGTTTGTGCTCTTTGTTGAAGGTCATTCATTGATACGACATGCCTGGTATTTTGCCCACGTCACCACATTCAGTTTCCTCCCCATATGTTAGCCCGACATTATCTTATAACGGCTAAAGCAGTGACCTTCCATTCTGTATGAGACACCTCAAATGGTTAATTATTGAACTGGCTGCATAGTCACATTAAGAAATTAAAATGCTTGTGTAATGATGGATCGCTAATACGGCTCAGTGATCGAAGTCACGGGTCTGGTTCTCCAGGCCCACCAGTTTAGAAACTTCTCCATTAGGGTCTTTCTGTTTTTCCTGCTTTGTGTAATGGGTTCTGATGGATTAATTACAGCCTCTGACCCGGCCTAAGCTTTAACCTGACTCCTCGCCGGTGGGGATTAATGACAGCAGCACGTATTACATATTACTCATGATTCTGCCCTAATTGTCTCACCTCAACCCCATGCTCTGACCATCAGTGTATCCCGGGAAACCATCAGAAGCAAGAAAAAGTCAGACTACAACCTGAATAAGGCCAACGCGCCGATCCTCACCAACACTACTCTCAATGTGATCCGGCTCGTCGGTGAGTCCAGCATTGACGTGCACGTTTCCCTCACCTGTGAGAGCGCGCAGCCCGACCGGAGCTCCACTCCGGTGCGCCATCGGCTCCCATTTCTCAGCAGCGCTGTCAACAGAGCGCTGTTGGTGTCACTATTGTGATTGAGCGGTGCTAATAATGTTAGCCAAGATGCTCTTACACATCTCTGTCACGCTCTGACACGCTGTGCCCCTTTGACCTTCCCCTCTATCTATCTTTTCAGTTGTGTAAAGTTATTTAAGGCAGCATAAATTTACTATTGGCTCACATTTTTGTGCTAGGACTAATCTGCTGCTCTCTCCTAACTTTTCTGCTTGCACAGGATGCGATCAAATATTTTTCTCTTTTTAATGTTGTTGTTATTGATTTAGAGTTTTATGTCAAGAAAGGCCCAAATTTGGGCGTCACTCAGACGCTGCTGAGTCAGTGTTCCCTCGGTTCCTCCTGAGTCAGAAATCAAGAGTAAAGTTGTGAAAAATGTGAGTGTTGAAGGCAGCGTTGTCCGGAGAGAGTTCATTATTTTGTTTTATTACTGGCGTTTATGAAGAGCTTAGTGAGTGACATCAATTTTGTCCAGAGAGACTTGATTATTTTGTGTTATTACCGGTGTTTATGACTCAACAATAACCTAATTTCACCTGTGTTCTCTAACCATTTCGTACACTTACTGCCTGATTAAAGTGTTTCCCTCAAGTATGTGTGAATGTTCTACTTCTGAACTTCTTCCTTAAAGGTTGTTGCGTGACTTTTGGTGTCGTTACTGCAGTTTAAACAGCTTCTTGGACGTCTGATGAACCATCCTTTTCTGTGACTCCGCAGGGAAATACATGCAGATGATGAATATTCTCAAGCCCATCGCCTTTGACGTCATCCACTGCGTGTCACAGCTCTTTGACTACTACCTTTACGCCGTCTACACCTTCTTCGGACGCAATGACATGGTAGAGCAATTCTGCATATGTTTGATGCTTTTGAGGAGTTTTGCGCACCGCATGCGATGCACACACCACATTCCGAGACGTAAGTCATTCATTCCAATCTGGAGCCCCCCCAAATGAAAAGAAAATACATCATACGTGTGTTTTTCTCTCAGCCCTTTATTTTCCCCCTATGCTGCTCTGCAGTTACATAATGTTTTTTCTGGTGCGATAATAGAATTCATTTCCAAAGATGGATCACTTGAGTTCTTTACGGATGATTTAAAGGGAGCGAGGAAATAATGTCTGGTTCCATCTTTTCCCTATGCTCCCCATCTCAGAAAGGATTTCGGTTGAGCAATCGGTTACAGTCTGCGAGCTCAGTTTTCATCCCATCTGGACAATATGATGTCATTTACGCCGCGCCTCACAAGGAGCGAAGCGTTTGTCTCGGCGTTGCCCTCAGGGAGGCGGTAACGATGGCCATAAAATGACTTCTGTCCCACTGAGGTGGAGATGAAGAGGTTGAAGACTCTTCTGGGGCAGCTCCCAAACACATTATCGGCATGTTTGTTATGTCTTTGTGTGTAACCCTTTTGAGCCATCACGTCCCTCACCTGTTATGATTTAGGGCATTGTGGCCTTTATCTTAACTTTTGCCTCATGATTTGGCTTTAAAGCCTTCTGCTTCTTGTCCCTCTCGGTGCTCTCCTGCCACTCTATCCACCAGTCGTATCTGTTAAACTCTCACACCATCTTTATTTTATTATTTTCAGTCTGGCCCTCATTAAGTGTAATTTCACGGACCCACTTATTTCACCAGTAGTAAGCTTCACCTTAAGGGAAATGTTAATGTCTCTATGAATCTTTAAAAGCTTATGGAAATTGCTATGCACATATACTTGTGTTTTGACCCAGGATTTGCTCTCTTTCCTCTCACTGGTATCAAGATGACGCCCGTTGAATTACGAGTTTTTCACTGTAATGGCTCATATTTATTCAGAAGCATAAATATCCCATAATCTGTGTATATTGGCCCCGATAAACTAAGCTGCTCTATTCACTCGCTCTCATATTAGCTAAATATGCCTCTTTTGCCAGGCCCAGAGATTCTTCAGCCATTAATAATCAGGCTTGTATTGCTGCGCGCTCTGAAAAAAAAGGTAGATTTAAATAGTTTTTGGAAAAGCAATAAACTAAGACCTGTGAAGGATCTGTTGACAGCAAGTCAGAGATTAAATAAAAGCCGCTACAGAAAGCAGCAAAGTCTTTCCACAGCTTCAGTTTGCTAATGAGTCCAGGTCGGAAGTTCAATTCCAAATGTCGCTGCTGATGTTGTTGTTCCTCTCTGTGCAGCTGTTAAGTCCTTCTCCCACGCTCCATCCATGCCTTTATTTTATCGTGCATGTGTGTTTACTTCTGTCATTGTTCAAAGCTCCTTCTTTTTTTTCTTTCTGCTGTCCACTTGTCTTCCCTAGCCCGTCCCAAGCCCATCTTTGCCAGCTCATGGTGGCAGAGAGGTGGGGACTGCCAGGGTGGTTGGCCCTGCTTGCTTGGTAAGAGAAGGTATCGTGACTTGCACAAGGCGCTCGCTGCCTTGTGAGGCCAGATTAGACGTTCCTGCCGTGTTGTGTGATTCCTTTGAGTTTACAGATGTGTGTGATGCAAAAATGAGTCCAGAAGCACCCGTTAAATGTTAAGTTTGCTGTGCGTTTTTCCTCTCTGCCCTTCTCTCTCTTGCCTGCCAGTTAATGTCATAAATAAATCTGCTTTTTTTTTTTTTTTTTTGTCAGATTTATTTATTTATTTTAAATCTGGCCCTCCCGATCCCTCCCCCCTCTTCGAATCACAGTCATCTTAAAGGATTGTGTCGGTTCTGAGGCGAGAGCAGACGCTGCTGCGCGAGCTTGTGTGTGTGTGTGTGTGTGTGTGTGTGTGCATGATTTACCCTTCCAAAGTGTGTTTGTGCCGCTCTGACTGCCCGTTTGCGTGTCTGTGTGTTTTACAGTATGAATCATCAAGTCTGGGCCTCATCAGCAGCCGACTGAGGACCACTCTGAACCGCATCCAGGAGAGCCTCATCGAAGTGGTGAGAACCCTCTCGCTCCTGGTCTCACCTCCCTCTTCTATCATCACTCTTCACGCTGGTCTCCTCACACAAACAGGCTCCTCCCGTTCCACCTCTGCATCCTCTCCTTTTAATGCCTCCATGCCTCCATCCCCTGTGACCAGACACGTCCCCACAGCCCTTGTCGACCCAAAATGCATTATCGGTCGTCATTATGTGGCCCGTGGTCACTCAGCCATACATGTGCCTCTCTCTTTAAGTGGCAGCATCAGGGTTGGCGCGTGCTGCTCCATTATCCTCAATCACTACTACTTTCTGATATAATACATAGTAACAATTAACTGGATGCAGGCTTCTTTTTTTTTGTTTTCTACATGTAATTTTCCCCACAGCGTGTCTGTCTTAAGTGAAGATTCTGCCTCCATTACGTGATGGTACAAGTCTTGGTTCCGCCTATTATTTGGCTGTGTTAGATCGCCTGAGCTCAAAGACGCCGCAGATGGACTTAAATCTGACCCCAATATAAAATATCACTGAGATTTTCTGCTCCCCTGCAGGAAGATTGCGTTGCTGAATCCTGAGTTGTGTCCTCGTGGTGCACGGATCCATGAACTATGCAGCCGAAAAGAAAAAAAGAATCTTGACTTTTCAATGTGTCCCTTGCGTGCGTCATTATGGTTCAAAATGGTTCAGTTCTATCATCTAGAAATGAGACGACAACTATAATCCAAGTGCTGCTTTATCGGTGAAAAAGGCCGACGCTGCTTATTTTTGTTTGGTGTCACACTCAGTTATGAGAGTCGCTTTTTGTGGTTGTTTCTTGTTGGTTTTCTAGTTAAGATCGTGCACAAAACGGGGAACTCTTGTAAATAAATCCACCTACTGGGATGTTTACAGGTTGGACATTTGATAAAGAAAACTAAACCAGAAGGAAAGGACAGATAGCTCAGGGAAGGCGTGAGACAGTGTCCTTTGCTCCCCCAGTGGCTCAGTATTGAGCTTCCCCCTGCAAAGAGTGATTAAGTCAGTTCTATTTGAGGGGAGGGGTAAATGTCCTGAGATGGATCCTAACTGGGTTAGCTGGGTTGTTGGTGTCCCCAGATTTTCTCATCCTGTGATCAACTAAAAGATCCTCGCCGCTGTGCCGCACATCTGCTTCCTTGTTGATCTGGTAGATTTCCTCTTTATGACCCGTTTCTCTCCCAGCTGGATGTAATTCTGACGGATCGCTCTCGGTGGTCGGCACACCGCAGCCAGGTCACCGTACGCTGCCATTCCTTGACAGCATTCTGTGTTTGCTGGACCCCTAAATTATAGCTTCTCGTTTCACCAAACCACATCTTCTCACTCAGTGGCCACCGTGGACTTCAGCTTCAGCTCCACCGAGCCTTTCTCTAATGCTTCGGCCCTCTTTTCAAATCCAAACTATCTTGACAGACCCTGCAGCGTCACGGTTTCCAAGCAAACTCTCTTTTTTGCCTTCCCATCTTTGTCTGACAGCCACATTATTGTTATTACTACGATTGTTATTAAAAATATTGAATGAAATCACACGAGACATTATTTATTCTAACTTGCCGTTACAGACGGTGATCTCACGCTAGCGTGAGATTGAATTTATTCAGGTTCCGTACACAAAGAAATGCCTGTGCACCTGCATTCCGAAACGCACCCCCACTCGCTCCAGAGACTGCAGCGGGGTACGCCTCATTTGTAAACAGATTATAAACTTAATTGCACGCTGCATTTCAATTGAGCTGCCAAATCCTTGCGGTTTTGTCCTTTTGATTTGCAAGTGTGACTGTCGGAGCCCAAAACCAATGTGCTGGTAATGATCCAGAATCCCGCGTGATTTCATATCGTCTCAGCCGAGGTGCCGCGTGGCCTCGGCTTAAATTGGGATCTCCATCGGGGGGGGGGGGAAAGGAGAAGATCATTCCCTCTCTCGCAGTCCGTGTCTTCCTCCGTCATTCGTGATTACCTCTCTGAAACCACGTCGCTCCTCAGGGTCTGACGGGATTTCGTTTAGAATTCTCTCAGCTTTGACTTTACGGCTTCAACTCGGGTGTGTCTGAAAAGGTGCGAGGTTAGGAAGAAACTTCGGAGCGGGGCAGAGACATAATTGTCTTCTCCGATTCCCACAAATTGCCTGTTACGTAACGTTTCTTCGCGGCGGGATGTTTACCCAGGTGTGGAGCTCTGGGATGATCCCTCCTACGTGAACTGAATGAGCCGTGTTACGGAATAATTTGCTTGCTTTGATTCCGGTTGTAAACTTGCTTGCGGGGGTTGGGTGGAAGCGACGTGACACAAACATGGACCGCGGCCATACCGTCTCCGTCGGAGGGTTCGCCAGAGCCTCGCCGCTCTGAGACAAAACCACCGGGGACTCTGCAGGACCTTCACGTGCTTTCTGTGCACGCGTCCTTGCAGTTCCACATCAATCATTCCTAAGTGGCAAATAATTGAATGAGTGAATGAATTAATGAATAATTAAGAATAACAGAGTCACTAATGACTCAGCGTTTCATGTTAGAGGACTGGGACAGTCGGTCCTTGTGGTGGGGGGGTGTTCTTCCTTCTAGAGGGACATACTTTAGAGGTACCAAAGGTTGAGTTTGTTTTTGGCGCTGCATAGGCAGCACGTCCTGAAAATGTCCTCCAAATGAGGCGCTGATATTTTTCGGCATGTATCGACGCCCCTCTGGATTGTTCTCCCGTCTGCATCGGCGCTGCTCACATGCTGTGCCGGGAAGCAAAATGTCAATATGCTCTCGATACGGCGGCCCTAAGCAGCTTTGTCGGCTGTTTGTTCTTTTCAAGGGTCCGACAAGGTCGAGCTGCTGTTGCCGAGCGTTGTCTCACTCAGTACCCTTACGCAACTCCTAAACAGCAAATCATCGCCTCCATCCGTGCTCGCCGTATCCGGCTAAGACGCGCCGACAGTGCGACTGGAGGTGGATTTTGTTCCGGCGCGTGTACGCCTGACTCGGAGCGAAACTAGACAACGAATGTGCGCGTGCTCCAAGACCTCGGCACTGGGGTGTGACCCCGGACCACAAGCATTCCAGGGAGCTGGCCGTGACCAGGAGGGAGAGCACGCGTCTTATCTGCTCCATAAGTGAAGCACTCGTTACGTATGGAACGTAAAAAGCTGTGCGGTTATCCATCTTCCCGTTGTTCTGCTGCCCGGCTCCAGTTGTTTATTAGGTGAGGTAAGAGGTCAAGGAGGAGGAGAGGAGGAGGAGGACATGTGTCCATCAGTTATCCACCTCTCTCCATCGCATGTAACCCGGGACAAGGGGAGACGTCCCAAAGTCCAACTCTGAGTGAGGACGTGTTTGTTTTCTCCTGATGATGAGCAGATATCTTCTCTTAAGACCATCTCACTGTTGTTAGTGCAGCTGCGTCCTCTGCATGTGTCCCTATGCTATACTTGTATATCGGACTCTCTTATCCGTAATGAGTGAAGGGAAGGGCGTCCTTGAGGGATGTCAGTGGTGAGTAAGAGAGTCTGCCGTCAAAGTTTGCTCAAACTCATCAGCCTTTTACCCTCATCAGCCCATTTTCCCTCTCCTATTCTCCTAAACCTCCCACGTAATTGGTTCCTCCAAGCGTTTGTGTGTTTACCTCTTTCAGTATTTACCATCAATCGAGGCCGTTAAGATGTCGCGATAGCAAAAATTGAAATGATATCCGTTTTTTTTCTCTCTTTTCATGTGCATGGTTGCAGTTGCGGAGATAACACTGTTGTGTTTAGGACGGGAGCACCCGACCATGAAACACAAATATGAAGGTCTTTCCTGTACAACAGCCCAGAAAGCCCAAGAGAGAGCACACAAACGTAGATGCTGCCCTGCGCCGCCGCATCGTTAACACTCCTGTAGACGCCCTGCCTCCCAGCCCGGATCCCTACACTTGCTCAAAGAGGGTTCACACTTCATGATGCACACCCCGGTCTCTCGGGGGAACATCGCTGTCCAGATTGGGGTCCTGGCTGGGTCCCGCCTCTTCCTGTGAACGGTGACGCCAGCCAGAACGCCATTCGACAGGGATTATTGGGGATAATTAGACTCCTCGACGACCGTTGACTCTGCCGCCGTCAGCACATTACAAATATTGACGTTTTGTTGGCGAGCCGGCCTGATACAGGCGTCCTGTCGGTGGTTCCGTCCGCGGGTCGTGCCCCCCACCGGGATGAGGATACAGTTGATCTCTGTGAATACAGCAGCTCGTCACATCCTGCCGACGCCTCATCTCATTTCACTGCTTGGTAAACATGGTGGTGATTAGGATCGTGGACAAGTCTGAAAGCTTCCGCGTTGTGGAGGGGCTCTTTTTTTTCTCTTCCAACAGCAACGCAGGTGCTCGGACTTATGGGAAAATGTGTCATCTGACCCAGGTGGCACAGAAAATAAATGAAGGTCCTAATTCCAGATGACATTTCTCTAATGAGCAGCAAATTTCGTAGTATTAGAGTGACAAAGAGGTGCAACAGGAACCACTCGACAGTAATTGCTTATCGGCCCGTCCTCTCAACCCGCCCGTGAATCCCCGGGGAGAGGAGTAAGCAGTCAATCATAAAAGATTGAGACATTTCAGCCGAGAGATCACTTTTCCACTCTCCCGGCTCACTTCTTCCTTCCTGATAAGGGCGAGCCGGCAGAATTATTTGACCTCTCTGAGTTTGCTGAACCTCTTTTCCCGTGAAAGTCGTTTCTCCTCTCGTTCGCCTGGCCAGAGCTACATTGCCCTTGCAAATGTATATGCAAGTAACCACGTGTTAAATACGTTTCCTCGGGCGAGAGCCTGCGCGTTTCACGCATTGTTTCATTCATTCCTCCAACAAAGCCCCGTTTCGACGCGTGCAAACGTTCCAGGTCCTCATGAAAGTAATGCAAGAGTGTGATAAATTGCTACACGTGTATCCCGCGGCAGCGGGGTCTTTCTAGGGCGCTGGCGATATCCACGGGTCCAACTTTGTTTAGAACCGCCTCACCGAGCTGTGCAGATTGCTGACATGAAAAGAATCCCTGTGAAGTTCCTGCAGAGGTGGCCTTGCTTCCCTCTTTACTGTAATCACAGGGCAGACTGAGGAAAAAACACCTCGTTGGCCTCCCCTTTCTTTAAGTCCCCAATATACAGCTTATGTAACATCTATAGCCGCCACTGAGATAAGAGTCTGAGAGAAATCTGGTTGGGATTTTCCCTCGTGGAACTGAAACTCGGCACTATTGTGATTGATATAGAAGCACCGAGCTGATGTCTCCTGAAGGCAATATGGGAGGGAGATAAAGTCCCATATGAATACCGTAAGGAACAACAGAATCTCGTTATAATTGTGTCCGTCCATACACCCCTCATTAAGAGGACATGTGTTTTTTAATGTTTTCAGCACATATTGTCTTTGATCTAAAGAACAACAGCACAGATCCCCCCATGGATGTTCAGTTTTATACATTTTCTTTGGAGTAGCAGGGCTTAGTTTCTAATCAGGGTAGCTAAGCTGCCTCACTTTGATGTTTGAGATTTTCAAAGCCCTGCCTTTGATATACCTCACATTCCATTTTGTTTCTGTTCCAGTCGATACCGTGAAGGATGATGATGGTTGCCCTGGTTAAACGAGCAAAAGTGCCACCCAGATTTCCTCTTATCCTTTTATGCTTTTATGTTCCTTCCCACGGAACAATCCCACTCTCCTGCTATCCACACCTTCCCACGGAGGTTCTTCCAAATGCCCGCTATCTTTACTCATTTGTACCTTTTACCTGAATTATTGATCATACGGCTGAAGCCTAATCGGTGCCTGAGCGGACGGAGACGCTGGCCTTTTTATGGATGAGAACAGAGAGCAAGTTTAGGATCAAATTAGGTGTGTGTAACGAATGCCGTGCGCAGTGCTCGTTTATCACAGCGGACCTGAGCGCAGGGCGATCGCCATGGACACGCTGGATCAGCCGCCAAGTGAGCAGAATCAACCCGAACACACGGGAATGGAGTCGGGAGAAGGTCGGATTGAAATAAACAGGGGAAGAGAAATGTCTGCGCAGGTAAACTGCTGTTGGAAGACGTGTGATAAACAGGAGAGGGCGCGAGGAGAACGCGGTGGGAACGGTGGGCCGGGTCAATGCTGTCTGGATCTCATTAGTGTTACTGTGTCTGTGTTGTAGAGGGAGACATCTTTAAAATAAATACCCACAGACCAGCAGCCTCCTTCGATTTGACTTGGTTAAGCTAATAAACTAAAACCACTTGTTTCGTGTTCAATAGTGATGAAACAAACCAGCCGAGCAGGAGACGGCGCTGCCTGTTTTCGTTTCTCCTGATCAAATCGTTGGGAGCCTCGGGTCTGGGCCAGAGGAATCTTAATTAATGCATTATCGCGAGGACGTCCCATCGCGCTTCAACCTGATTAAACAATTAGCATATTTGCCAATCTGCCGTGTCCGACAGATCAAACCGGATGGCGAATCTCCTCCGGAGGAGGACAGAATCGGTTCAGCCTCGCAGGGCTCCGGCTCGTCTTGACTCGCACTAACGTGATCTCTGGAGTGACCGTCGCCTTGTCACGAACCTGAATTACACGTGGTCTGTCCTCTGCCCTCGTCAGAGTTAATGAGCGTGCGTACGCCTCAAACGGCTGAGATCCACACAAAAGGAAATGTTTATAGGAAGAGGGATGAATGGAAACTGTAGGCTAAGGCTGAGTCATGTTTATTTATGGGTTTTCTTTGCATTTTTTGCCACATGGCTTGGTCACGCTCACGCTCGGCGGCGCTGAGCTCGCCAAGTTTTTCCCGTCTGTTAAAACCGGGACCACGTGAAAAGGCGTCTCTCCGGTGAAAAATGAGCGGGAATATTTTCCGACCTGTAATCTGCCAAACTGATGACAGGTACAGAGGAAAGAGCGGCCTGAGTGTGTTCGCAGCCCACAGATCCGCCCGGCGCTCAGTCTCGTATTTTCCATCTCAGAAAAAGGAGCCTGAGCTGAAAGAAGCTGGTTAAAATTCTGCTTTTTCCTCCTGCTAGGTTAGGAGAGGAAGCCATCGATGATCAGGCTGGTTCTGTGTCACATGATAATACTGCTACTAATTAATGAGTCTTGGCCGCGGCGCCGTCGAAGGTGCTGTACGAGACGAGTGTCATTAGGATTCATTAATTTAATGTAGTTAATTTAATCCACCTGACGACATTTTCTAGTGTCTTCTCATTGCTACATAACAAGGAAAAACCAAAGGAGGCATATGCAGATGTGGTGTTTGTGTCCTCAGCTTCTGCTCTCCCAGCAACACAGATGGAATTTGACTGCAGATTTAAGTTTGTTGGTCTGTCTCGTAGCATGTAGCATTCATTAGCATGACTTTAGGAGCTTTGGCATTAGTAACCTCAAAGAAGACTCTTATTTCCCAGATGAATGCACAGTCACCGCTGGAATTATTGCCTTGTGGCCTTGAAGACCAAGTCGGTGGCCGTGAACTGGAGCCAAAACTCAGCCTTGTTTTTATGAGAGCAATAAGTCAAATACTTAACCGAAACAAACTCCTAAACATCAAACCCCTCTCACTCACTGCTAACCTTTTACTCCTCTTTAAATGAGGCTTATTTTGGGGTGTTTTTCCACGCTCTCAGCTCGCTGTCGTACATGCAGAGCGGCGTCTTTGTGTGGAAACGTGGTCCCACTGTTCCCTAAAGGTTGTGGTCATTAGTTGTGAGCATGCTTTTTTAATGCCGCCCTTCTAACGGTCACACTAGTTCCTGACGCTTCCTGTTGAAAAGGCCTCGGCACAGGTGGTCACATGACCCCTTTCACCCCGTTTGCTGTCTCATTGCATGTTTGCTATAAAAGCTGTTTATTTGGAGTTCTTCCACAGTTGGCTTTATTTAATTTAACACTCGTTAACATCATTTTAAACCCACACAGAAGGTCACTTGTATTTCTCTCTCCAAGCTTCCTGATCTGGATCAGCGGCCTGGACATCGCAGCATTTCAGAAGGTCCCAATATTTACCAGCAACACAGATCATTGACTGATCTTTGTTAAACAAGCTTAATATCAAAAAGGAGAAATTCAGCAGCATCAAACCAGTGACCTTTAGGGCATATCAGGATATGCAAACATGCTAATTAAGAAGTCGGTGCTACATTGAAGTCCAGGAGCTTCTGAAGCCACCAGAAGCAGGTGGAATGCTGATGAGGGGGAACCTGCTGTTTGCCTCTTAAACATGGAAAATTCTATATTCTAAATGTCATAGACGACGTGTGACAGCTCCCCGGAGCTTCCTGGGCAGCTCAAACAGAAACACAGCTTCTCCTGACGCTCTTTCAGACGCTGTCTTCCTTTCTGTTTTTTTTTGGGAGGGGGGGGTGTTTACGCTGTAGGGACACAGTCAAAGAAAGGTCAGTCCTCACACAGAGCCCCTAAAAATAAAGTCAGACGGACTCGAGCCAAAGTTTCTCCACCCTCGATGGGTGAAGCAGCAGCTGGCAGGTCGCCCCCCCCCCCCCCCCCCCGATGAATCAGGATCATCACTTACATTCACTTTACAGCTTGTCTGAGCTGCATTCGCGTTGAAAACTCCGACCTGCTGCATTCAGCGCTGCCGCGCGTTCAATTTTCCGCTTCACCGGGTCTTCGCTGGCCCCCTTTGTGGGAGCTCTCAAACTTTCGTAAAAAAGCGGATTAACGGCAGAGGAGGCTCGGCTCGGGTTTGTGGTGTGTTTGGGGTCGCTGTGGTCTTCGTCCGTAGACTTTTATCCCTTAACATTGGAGCGTTTCCCTTTTTTTATGCTCTTAACCTGTGATAAATAGATGACGGTCATTTGACTGGCACGCCGTGTCTCTCTGGGCCTTCTGCTCTGTTTCCTGGACCGGATGCGGAGGCGGCGACCAGCGCAGGCGTCCGGAAGGATGAGACGATGGTGCTGGAAGTGGGCGCAGCAGCTTTAGCTCACACTCACTCATTACCTGTGCGATTGCCATCGATCCACCCCTGTTCTGGGGGGGTCTTTACGTGCCCGCCCGATACCGAACAATAACAAGTCTCCTCCCGTTTGGAATTTCAATGGATTCCTCTCTGGAAATCTGTGGTATTGTTATTGATGGGTGGGGATTTGTGTTGAAACCTTTCTTTTGGAATGAAGGCTTCGGGGGAGGCGGGGGTGGGGGCGGGTGGAATACAGGAACGAGAGATAAACAGTTGCTTTTCAGGAGTGTTCCGTCAGCAGAATCCGCTTCTGTGCCGGGAAAGCTGAATTCCCTTTGCTGAACTTAGCAGTACGGAAATGGCGTCTCCACAAGCGAATGAATGAACCTCATCAGTCGGGGGAAAATGTTTGCTCACCCGTCCGGTTGCCTGTTTTTCAGGAGGCGGCGGGGGAGAACGCGGGAGTCCACGGAGCAGTGGAGGAGAGGAAGGAGAAGGTGCCCAGTCCCCACCTCAGCCAGCTGGTGGTCCTCACCAACAGTGGGACCCTGTACGGGTTAGCCCAGCGGGTGGTGGCCACCGAGTCTCTGTGAGTACACTTCAGGAACGGCCACGCTTCTACAAACGAACGCCGTGGTTGCAGCGGGATGGGGGTGGGGGGGGGGGGTCCTGAAAACACTTGTCAAAGCTTTTCCACTGATCAAGTTAAGGAGCTGGATTCTTGCGCGACACCTTGAAAAGAAAATGTTGGTAATTTCATGAGACGGCAGCTCTGGTTATCAAAGGCTGGTGCTGCCTTTCAGAGATGGAAGTGAAGCAGAAAATGGCCCCCGCTGCGACCCCAACTCTACAGAGGTCCGCGTGGTTGGAGCTGTTGACAGTGGGTGAACCCGAGGGCCCGGGCGACGGCGCGACAATAACGGGCCCGGCCTCGGCGGAGGTCCAGAGAGCGGAGGTGAAGCTGCCCCGAGCGAGCAGACGCGCTTATGAAAAGGCTCAGGTGTCGTCGGCGCTGATCTGATAAAGCGTGGCGGCGAGGAGCGCCTGAGCCACTCCAGCTAACGCTAACGGGATTTTCCCCGCTTGGCAGGCGCAGCACGCCGCCGCGCGCTCGTGTCTCCGGCCGCACTCTCGCCCAGCGTTGTTTATTCTCACACTGACCGACAGATTCCTCCAAATGTTCAGGTATCGACCAGAATCGGAGCGTTGGGACGCACGCGGGGGGGGGGGCAATGTGCCGATTAGGGCAGGTGGACGCTGACATTTGTGTCGGAGCGCCGTTGACGCGTGTGCAGGCGCGCTGCAGCCTCCGGCGGCGGCGTTCCGGGTCCGGACCGCCGTTCCTGCGTGAGATGTGTGATACTGACCGAGGCTCCTTCTCTCTTTATGTCCCAGCGTGTTTTTAGCCGAGCAGTTCGAGTCCCTGCAGTCCCACCTGGACACCATGATGCCGGCGGCCAAGAAGCCTTTCCTGCAGCAGTTTTATTCACAGGCAAGCATCCAGCCCCCGACACCCCCCCCCCCCCCCAAGCCTGAACCTTCACCTTGAGCCTCATTTCTCTCTTCCCTGACATTTACATGGCTCAGACGCACGCCGCCTGTTTTCCATAAATATCCAATAATACCGTGTACTGTATTTTACTCTTTAAACACGACTCCCCCCCCCCCCAGAAGAGTCTTGTCTGCTTCCTGTCTGCTCTCCCCTTCTAACACACATTACCTGCCCCCCTCCCCCCAGACGGTGTCTACAGCCAGTGAATTAAGGAAGCCGATATACTGGATCGTCGCCGCCAGGGCCATCGACTACGAGCAGATGCTTCTGCTGATGGCTGGAGTCAAATGGGACATTAGGGAGATTATGTCTCAGCACAACGTTTACGTGGACGTCCTGTTGAAGGTAATTGTGGGGGGGGGGGGGGGGGGGGGGTCACTCTCAGCAGCTGAGGGGGAGAATTCATGTTTAGCAGCGTTAATGTGTCGGCATCACCTCGCCGTTAGAATAGCATCACCTTCCACTCGGCTCCTTTCAGCTTAATAAAAACTGTAAAATTTGTCCCCCCCTCTGAAAAATAATCCCTTCACCCCCCCGCCCCCCGGGGTCACTTCACCAGGCAGCAGAGGGACTTTTAGAATCCTCTGCTGCTCTTACATAACTTCTAACTACCGTTAGCTCTGATCCAGCCTAGGGCAGAGGGGGCAAAGGGGGGGCAAAGGTTTTCCTGGAGGGTCCGACATAAACGTAGACCCGTCTGTCCTTGACCGGCCCGCCCCCCCATCAACCGCTAATACCGCTGCCAACTCGTTAAGGCCGTAATAATGCGTGTGGATTGTGTTGCGTGCGCTGATGGAGACATGTTGTTATATTGCACCCGGGAGAATATTTTATTCATGGAGTCCTGTTGATCACCGCTGCTCAACAATAGCATCATTTGCATATAAAGTGCTCGCCGCGGTTCATTGAGAAAAATCCTCAAGTCAGGAACTATTTTGGGGCCGTGTTGAATTTCCTTATTAAAGGCGTTGAATAAAGACACACAACAAGGCCGCGCTCGCACGTGCGCGGCGTCCAAACCAACGCAGGTTTGGCTGAAGCTGGTCACGGACCTTCGGGTCTTTCCTCTCGGCTCCCAGCAGAAGGTGTTTAAAAAAGCCCGAGATCTGAGTGATCCCGTGATCACCGCCTGATCCCTGTGATGGAAAAGGACACGGCTCCGCCTCCTCAACACCCTTTATTTCTGTCCTTTCCCCTCTGTCTGTCAAGGAGTTCGAACAATTTAACAAGCGGCTGGCTGATGTTTCCAGACACGTGCGCATTCCTCTGCCTGTCTCCAACGTCCTGTGGGAGCACTGCATCCGCCTGGCCAACCGCACGCTCGTCGAAGGGTGAGTGTGTGAGTGTGTGTGTGTGTGTGTGTGAGCACACCTTCAAAAGTACAACTGTTGTGTTATTTGATTAAAAAAAGGAAATGGCGAGCTGAACGCGCCTGGAGGCCATGTTTGATGATCCTCATAGAAATATTCAGCGTGTTGAGCATCTGTACGGGGGAAACGAACAAGAACCGCGTCGGAGTAACGATTCTCTTCGGCGCGTCGAGGATTTCCGACAGCGCGGCCAATAATCCTGGCCGTTCCCACCTTCTGCCGGGGAATCGGCGCCACGCGGCCCCAACGGGTCGCCTGTAAACGCATTTCACACATCAAAGTGGGATCCAATAGGGGGTCCTATCAGAAGCAGACGGAACCCCGTCGGTTCTTCTCAGCGTTCCGCGGGAACATGTTATAAAATCCCGCTCTGAGTCGTGGTTTCGTGGTTGCCAGGTCGTCGTTTTGCTGCATTTTTAAGCGTTTTCTGCAGCGGGGACACTAGAACCGACCCGCAGACGTCTACGTCCGCAGACGTCCCAACACGCTGACGCTCCCACCGCCCCAAGACGCCAGAATGACGTCTGTTTGCTCCTGGCTCACTCGGCCTCTGTCCACCCCTGAAATGGTTCTGAGGTCGCAGCCCAAATGCTCGGCACCACGCTGCTGTATGACAGAAATAAAAAGGTGGCGAGTAGTCGTGCGCTGGCAGCGAGTCTGGAGCTAAAGATGCTAATCTTTAGCCGCGCTCTGTCCCGCAGCTACGCTAACGTGAAGAAGTGCAGCAACGAGGGCCGCGCGCTGATGCAGCTGGACTTCCAGCAGTTCCTCATGAAGCTGGAGAAGCTGACGGACCTGCGACCCATCCCCGACAAAGAGTTCGTGGAGACCTACATCAAGGCTTATTATCTCACGGAGAACGACATGGAGCAGTTCATCAAGAACCACAGGGTGAGTTCCTCGCCTCCGGAGCCGATCCGTCGTTCCGGCTTGCGTTAGCTGACCTTTGCTGTCCTTCAGGAGTACTCCATGAAGCAGCTAGCCAACCTGGTGAACGTTTGCCTGGGCTCCCACATAAACAAGAAGGCTCGTCAGAAGCTCCTCGCCGCCATCGACGACATCGACAGACCAAAGAGATAGACAGGCGGCGGCGGACCTCAGGGGCATCGAACAGCCACATCTCAGCAGGAACCTCAGTGTGGAATGTCTTTATTTTCTGTTCCGAGCATTTATGCTCTCGGAAACACCAACTACAAATACTACAACATTCACTCTAAAGGTTTGGGTAAATCCAGTCCTCGGGGCCTGGATTCAATCCAGGTTTTCTATCTGACAGGTAGAGAAGCGTTCATCTTGGGTTCCAGTTCATGGTTTCTGCCTGGTAGGACACAAAACCCGGCTTGTACCGGCCCTCGAGAACTGGATTTGCCCATCCCTGCTCTAATGATAATGCTTCAGGAACTGTTCTAGCAGTATTCCCAACTCTGCAGATGTTTCCGCGCTGCTCCATCATTCCGGGCTGAACATCAGCTGGCAAATTAAAACTACAGAGAAGACAAATCCACTGAGATTTAGAGGAACTAAGTTTGTTACTCCACAGTTTCATCTGACCGAATGTAAACGAGAGAATGCTAACTGGAATCACGCCGGGCTTCTGCCCCTTTGGATGCCGGCAGGATTCCGTAAAATACGCGGTTTGGATTCCAGAAAACTGGAATGCCGGAGCGTCTCTGGTTTAGCCATCAGCCTGCAGGCGGAGCCGCGGCAGCTCCTCGCCGTCCCGTCCACGTGGTTCACACTCAGCGCTGCGCATGTTCATTCGGTTTTATTCCATTTGCTGTTCGCGATTCCAACCGCGCATTTGGGACGCAGAGATTCGAATTTTGACGATGATAAAATAATATAAACGAGCGTAGCGAAGAGCTAATTGGCTTGCTAATCGTGGCGGGAGGACGTGAGGGTCGGGCGTCCAGACTCTGGTATCCGTGCACCTGCTCCATCAACAGCACTGTAAATGTCCGTTTGAAGAACGTATTTATTCCTTGCAGTCGCCTTCGTCTGTGTTTGGGCTTTATTTAATGATTTCGATGATTACAAACCTCTCAGAAAATGCTGAATGTGTCTTTGTGCAGCCCTAAAGAGGCTCAGGTGTGATGTAGCTGAAATCAGTTGTCAGTCTTTTGGATTCCTGAGATGAAACTCAATGGTTCTAAGTAATAAACACACTACTAATCAGCTCTTCCGTTCTCATCCTTGCTCCGACTACCGGCCTCGGATATGTGACATTTCTCCGGTTGCATTGGTGCCAAACGTTAACGGGATGTTCAGCCTCTTAAAAACACGGATGTTTACAATGTTGTGGGGACCTGAGTGGATCCAGGCCCCGCCTCCAGCCTGTATGCCCCGCCCCTCCCTCCTGGTCTGCGCATTGCCACCCCTCAGTCATGTCCCGTTGGACCCTTTGGGACCCCCAGCTGGATCGCACCCCCTCTTTCAGGATAACCCCCCCCCCCTAGTTTCACGCCCTGAGTCCCGGCTATCTGCGCCCCGGTTGCCCTCCGTGAGGGCTGATAAGACTTGATTCATGTCTGTTTAATCGCAGAACAATTGCTGGCAGAGTCAATTAGCATTGTTTAGCCTGCAGAGGGGCGAGCTGTGGCAGCAGCCACACAAAGAGCTCAATTAGTCGTAATGATGCAGGAATCTGGTGAGCCGTGTAGGGACGGAAGTTTCTAATCCGGCGCTCCTCGCTCATCAGACCGTCGGGGACTTCCTCATCGGAACCGTTCGCACATCCGCTTTGAACTGATTGCAAAGCTGCTTAAACGTCTAAAAGTTGGGATGGAAAGGGGCTGCGGACCGCACCTGCTGACCTCTGACCCCGGTCGTAGGGAGCCGAGAATGCCGCCGTCTTCGTGAGGCGTCCATTTTTTCCACTTTCCAAGTCCTCAGCAAAGACTTTGGTGGGTGTGGTCAAACACGAGTGTGAACTTCATGAAAAACGTGGTAGCGGGATGTGAAAGTGCTAATGCAGAAAACAGAAAATGACTTTCTTTTTATAAGGCTAATGCTAATATCCTTTACTGGCATTGATTGAGCAGCTAATTGGATGTTAGCCTCCGCTGCATAAACTCTCGTGACAGCCCACTGAGAGCCTTGTTCCACCGCTCGCTGCTAATTTGTTGCTTGACTAACTGAGCCTGGGCGGGAACAAATGTTGTCTGTGGTCGTCAACGCCAGGCTGGCAGGAAAAAAACCCCCCTCGTTACTCTGGGAAATAGTCGCACAAAACTTTCCTGCTTTGAAGTCACGCGCTAATGCGCACTAGCCGTTCTGACACATTTTGAAATAAAAGACAGCGTCTCTACGATGCTGGGCGGAAAAGTGGAATTGTTGACCCAAGGGAGAATTTACGGACCCGTTTTAACAACGTTTTCTGTCAAGAAATCCCTGCATTTGCTGTTCCGATAGTTTGGATAAAGTCATCAATCAGGCGGCTCCGCCCACAGTTCTTGTCTACAACGCTACTTTTTCTGCCTTTTGGTCCAAAATGTCCCGTAACTTGCAGTCGTCCCCCTCTCATCCTCTACTGCCTTTATTTCCCTGATGAAGAACGTGAATGGCTACAGATGTTTCGTTCGGCGGCGTTCCCCAGGGGTTAATTCTTATACCACCGTGTTGTTCTGCACTTCAGAGACTATAAATCTGGACTCCTGGACTTTGGAAGCTTCTGCAGTTCTGACCACATTTGATTGTCTTACAGTTGTAATAAACTGGAAAATCGCTGATGCTTTACAGGATTCCTGGCAATCCTTGGTGGATTTTTCCCTCCCTAATTCTCCGGGAATGAACGGAATTCCGGTGGTTCCTGCTCGGCCTCAGCAGCAGGCTGGCGAACGCGTCACATCTGTCGGCTGTCCCGGCTTTGATGCAAAGGCGGGAAAAAACAACCAAACATTCCATCCCTGTTGTTCCGATCGGAACGCCCAGTGACGGTCAGACGCCACCTGACGCCACCTTCTCTCGGCTGAAAGCTGTTACGTGCTTTAGCTTTAGCATTAGCAGCGATCAGGATGGAAAATGCTTCGTTTGTTTGTCTGAAACCAGCTGAGTAATTATGGAATCTTAGATTTTCAGCACATTTTCACGCGTTTAAAGGGTCGTTTTTTCCATTTGATCTTTCATACCAGTGAGGAGGAAAATCTCTTCCTCGTGCTGAAACGGGCTCCTCGGCCGTCCCAGCTGTTTTCAAAGCCGAGGCCTCTTCAACCGGCGTAAACGGAGCGTCACCACCAACAAAAGACAAGGAAACACGATGCCAAATGGCACATTTAAAAAAGGTGGTAGAACAGAAACATCTGGGCTGGACATGGGCACGGGCTCCCGTCCTCCCATAGCTGTGGGCTGCGACCCTCTGGCCTTCTTCTGTGGTGTTTGTGTCCTTGTTGCCAACGAGGTGCTGAATCACGATTGTCCCCGGTGATGAATTTCTGTCTTCCGTGGACCTGAAGGCGGATCTGCTTCGTGTGATGAACTGCTGTCTCCCAAAGAGCCAAACGGCGGCGGAAATTCCGATGAAATCTTCCTTTACAGCCTCTTAAAACGGGAATAAAGTGCTGTGAAAAGAGCTTCTCTGAAACTGGTTAATTATTCCGGAGAGCCGATTACCACTGGATCCCTCGTGATTATGATCTTCTCTCCTCCACAAAGTGGTGCAATTCCTCTGCGTGTGGATGCAGATTCCAACATTGGATCCCATCAGATCAAAGTCTCCCCCCCTCCAGAGACAAAGGGACGGATTAGTCCCGAGCCCGGAGGATTCCGATGCTTTGACTGTCACCTTCGATCTGCGGTTCCCACCTCTGCTCGGGGTTCACGTGCGTTAATGTGCAAATTCTGCAGCGCACGTGCCCGCACGGCCTTTTTTTGGGATCCGCTGGGGACCGACCGTGGACACGCCCCCTCATCTGGGTCACCCCCGTACAGGCTACAATGACGATAGCAATAGATTTAGCCGCGAAGCTGCTATCATCGTTACACTGCAGGGGTTCAGGAGATGGGCTTTTCAATTCTCAGAGCAGTACATCGTCATGGCAACGCCTGCAGTGCGGCTCTGAGATAGACGAGAGCCGAGTGGAGGTCTTCACATCGTCTTCGTCCTCACTGGCGGCGACAATCCCGCACGCTCGGGTTTTGTCCCTCTGCGGACGTTTCCGTGCGAGGAACCATCACGGGCGCCGTCAGAGAAGTTCGGGCGGTTTTTCTGACCGTCTCTGGCGCCGCCGGAGCTCGACTGTAATCAGCGTCTGACTGTGACAGCTGGAAATGAGCCGAGCCGTGTTTGGAGCGGCGGCATGTGACGCTTATTAGCATTATGCTAATTCCCCAGCCTGCTCCCAGGGTCCCCCTGACCCTGCTGTCAGGTCTCCCTCTGAGGGCTTCAGGTGGCTCCCCAGGAACACACACGTCCCACTGGACCTCAGCGCCACCAGGTGATGTCCCCCCCCCCCCCATCCTGTTGGCCATCAGGCGTCAGCAGAGCCTGAAATTGGACGTCTGACAGCAGCTGAAGGGCCGGAAATGTTCACGCCGAGGCGGGAGCCTTCACCGGTCCAGTAACAACCACCGTCGGTCATGGAGACTGGTGGATAATCTGAAGAGCTGTGGCTCACACACACACACACACACACACACACAGCCTAAACCTGTCAGCTCTGAAATGTTGATGAGGACATTGTTTAAAAACGGCGCCGGTGCTGCCAGAGTTGGACTGGAAGACGTTTGTCCTCCATAATCAACCTGATCCATGGTATTCCTGCTCCGTTTCTCCTAACAAGACAAAAACATCAACCAGTTTTGGTCTTTTCTGTCCCCTTCGGAGGGGAGAAGGAGACAAACACAGGACAGAGGGGAAGGACAGAAGGGAAGGACAGAGGGGAAGGACAGAGGGGAAGGACAGAAGGGAAGGTAGCGAAATCGGCCGTCAGTATTCCACAGTGTTTACACATGAAGACCAGCGTCCACCTGCTCAACGGAGCGTCTCGGTCCACACGGGTCACCATGACGATGGAGGTGAAGCACAAATGAACCGGCACCAGAACCTCGACACGGACCACAGAAAGAGGGTTTTTCTCTGGATCGATTGTCACTTTTAGCACCAAAAAAGAGGAGCTTTGAACGCGAGATTTGAAGGAACGATGAAGATTCGTCCACAACTCGTTTAAATTTGTCTCGCAGTGTCCATCTGGTGGGCACAGGTGATTCACAGGGCAGCCTGTGCACCTGTGTGGACGTGTTCCAGCCTGAATCCTCACGCAGCTGATGTTCACCAGGTGACTCAGGAGAGGAGCTCAGAGGAAAGAGTGTGGTCATGTGACCAGGCTGGTGCGTCTCTACAGGTGGATGAGCATCAGCGCAGAGGTGCTTCACACGTGCTGCTGAGGAGCACACAGGTCCATCCATCATCCATCCATCCATCCATCCATCCACCCATCCATCCATCCATCATCCCTCCATCATCCCTCCATCCATCCATCCACCCATCATCCATCATCCATCCATCATCCACCCATCCATCATCCATCCATCATTCCTCCATCCATCCATCCACCCATCATCCATCCATCCATCCATCCATCCATCCATCCATCCATCCACCCATCCATCCACCCATCCATCCATCCTCTCTTTACTTTATGCTCTTTGTTTCTTCTCTTTATCTGGTAACAATATAAAATCTCTATATAATCTAAAAACTTTCTGAATTATTTTCAGGCTCTGAACTTTAGTTGGGATCCCCGGGGGGGCGATGTGTGTGTGTGTGTGTGTGTGTGTGTGGGGGGGGGGGGTTGTTATTTGTTATTTGTAAACTGGGTCACAGGAAGTGCTGCATGTAAATCTACTTGATGAGCGTCACACAGAACCAGTTCACACCTAAATGCACTTTGGCTGATGCGGATCGACGTCTTCTGGTCCAAGATTGTGGCGGAAACGTGCACGAACACGTGTGGAACACGTGATGGAGAAGACGTGACGAAGAACACGTGGAGAGAGAAGCCGAGTTGGTCTGTGAGGAGACGGCCCTTTTTGTGGGAATCACACAAACCACGATCATGTGACTGAAAACAAACATTGTTCTTTTTTAATGACAAACAGGATTTAGCTCCTCAGCCCTGTGGATTTTTTTTGTTTTTTTTTTGGAATTGGCACAAGATACAGCTGCTGACAGATAAAGCGGTCAGGAGTGCAGCATCACAGGACACACACCTGGACACACACCTGGACAAACACCTGGAAACCGTCAAGGATGAGATATCAATAGACAATCGGGTCAATTCAAAGGAAAACGTGGTTCAAAGAGAATATGTACAATTCCAGACCGGATCACACAGGTGGACATGGGATCAGGGTTGGGAAGAGAGCGGCGAGGGTTCGGTATATCAGTACTTTTTGGATCCTTGGGTTGGACCCAGTGGGTGGGAGACTGAGTCCATCCCTTTGTTCTCCAGCCACCGGGCGGTACCCTTTGGTATCGGTGAGGACCGGACCTTCACCAGAGTAATCATGGCACCGATAAGGTCGACACGAGCGTTCCCGTTCCAGTGGCTTCGTCCCGGAGAAAACCTCGCCGGTCCCACTCCAGGCCGGCTCCACCCTCCGATGAGGTGCAGGATTGAGGAGGTTGAGGAGGTTCTGTCACATGCCGATTGTTCTTGACATCATAGTTCCACGGAAAAAGCAGCTTCAGATTAAAGTCCTCTTGTAGCCCGGCTCTGATCCGACCAACGACCCGTATTTGAGACCCGGGCTGAACCGATCAGCCCCCGGGGACCAATTGTTGAGCTTTGGCCGGCCGACCCTACGTCTCTGTTGCTCCTATGCTAGTTAGTTGGGCTCACCGCCAGCCCCTCGTCCTCACCAGACTCCCCGCTCACGCGTACGTCTCGCCTGTTTTCAGCGCCACCAGCTCGGAGTCCTCGGCGTGGCGCCCGTTCAAATGTTCACTGTTACACTCGTGGTGATACATGAAGGCCGGCACCTCGGTGATGGAGGTGGCCGTGTAGGACGTGGAGCGCATGGAGCAGTGGTCCTTTCGCCTCTGACCCCACTGGGTCTTGTACTGCATCCACTGCCTCTTCAGAGCCGCCTGGACCTGGAGGACAAGGACAAACGGAGAATCTTATACGCAGCAGGAAACAAAAACAGATCTGGCCCCAGTAGCATCCACCATCACTGGTGTGGAACTGCTGCAAACCCTCCCTCTCGGAGAACATTTCTGGTCCAACTGGACTGTACGCTAATGCTAACTTAAAGGTGGGAGCGTTATTGGTTCTAACCAAACTCACCATCAGTGACGAAGTGATTATCCCAAACTTTTCTGTGAAATGATTGATTTACTCACGACCCACTGATTCAAAGGCCAGATTATTGAACCTTTTACTAAAATAAACCGCTACCATCCGGTACGGCGCTAAAGCCTTTTCTTCCATACCACCCTAATATAGTTTTAATTACTCAGGCACAATGACTTAATTATATAAATGTTGGCAGTAATTGTTATAATGAGAACAGGGGATTACAGCTTCCATGTGAAACATCTTGCTTGATGTCACAAATACAGCAGGAAGGCTGTTTGTCTCACTGACCTAACCTCACAATGAGGCCATGGAAGGAACAAGGCAGGTCTGTGCAGTTTGGCCTTGAAATTACCAAAAAAAAAAAAAAACAGCCCCGGAAACAAGTGTCCTGATTACGGGATCTGAATAGGTCATTATACAGTCGCAACAAACAAGTGGCTCCCTCCATTGTGTGAGTTAGCCTGTTAGCTACAGCCCGACCCGGCACCAACCCTGGGGCGCTCCAAACTTTGAGAATAATGATATTCCATATTCTTGATGCTAATCAGGTAAGCTAAAAATAAAAAGTCTACTTCTTGTAAACAGGAACTGCAAGAGTTTGCTATTGACGCCCGGCTCTAGTTTACCCTTCAATCTGAGCGCACCTGTCGATCAAAGAGCCCCCAACACCAACAACACCACGAACCCAAGATCTGGACTTTAATACATAGTCTCTGTCTAAAAACTGCACACCCAACGTGTCCAGTTCACCGTCGGCACAGCTGGAGGAACCGTTTCTGAGCCGTCTTATCGTCAGCAACAAGGGACTATTTCTGCTTCCTCTGTGACAGAAAAGCTCCCAAAATAGCATTTGCATGCTGACCTTTAGAAAAGGGCAACTGCTCCATCAGCGTTTCATCACAGGTGACGCTTACGAACCTTTCCTCCAAAATGACAGCTTACGTAAAACCGGACTAGCTTAGCCGAGCGTGATGACGACGGCGGAGCTCCCACACGTGCCATCTTGCAACAAACAATACCAATGAAGCTGAGCTGAGCCATCCCACAGCAGGTATGATGGCAGCAGGAATCAGGGGAGCCCGAACGGTCATCATCATCACGCAACCCCAGAATACCACCAGCAGCAGCCGGGAGAGCAGCTTCAGTAGCCTAATACTAGCCTAATGCTAGCTATGAGTGATTCAGATTTTGTTAGTGACCTCCTAGCAGATACATCTTTATCTACGAATCCACGCAACGGCAGGTAAATCTGTCGTGTCACGTTCGATCCTTAAAGAGGAAAAATAGCTTTTACCGAAGCAAATAATGCGTTTGAATCATTGTGGACACTCGTCCACTAGAGGGAGCTGAAAAATACTGGCCTGTGAAGGAAAATTAAAGCTGGTGTTGGTGTTAAATGGCCTTCAGCTGTGTGTAAAACCAGTTCTTACCTCTCCGTTGAAGAAGCAGAATATCGTTGCCACCAGTAATCCCTCAAAAAGACAAGAAAAACACGTGAGGTTATTAGCGTGTTGCAGAGGGACGCGACGTATGAATCAGCTTCCTGTGAATCAATTCAGCGGCACGTTAGCGGTAAAAAGTGGCTAAAGAAGCGTGTTTAAATGAGCAGTTGTTTACATCAGGCACTCGCACAAATGAAAGCACCAACACAAACGTTCCCAACTGACCAGATCCGAACAGATCCGGCCCTGCGGGGAAGCTCGTTACCTGGATTCCTAATTCCTCTAACAGGAATTCATTACAGTTCCTTCCTGCTTCTTCGTTGACAGTGGAATTACGCTAGAATAGAGTTCCGAAGGGAACGTATGTGGATTGATTGCGAGTACCTGGTAGTGCATGAGTATGTGCATGATGTACTCGTACACCTCCCCGGCGATGCGGTTCTCCGGCCTCCAGGGGAATATGACGAACTGTATTCCGAGCAGGGGCACCAGGATGAGGGTGGCTCTGACTGCCTTCATGTACATGTTGGACTCTGCTCGGTGAGTGTCCCTCAGCTTGGTCACCAGCACTCGGATGATGTTTAAGAGGAAAAAGAGGTTCACCTGAAGCAAAAAAAACCCAATTATCGCCGAGATTTAGCACAACTGTCCAACAAACGCAACGCTGAGGGCTTTATTTCCTTGAATTTCCCCCTCACTCACAAGAAGAGCTGCCACTATGGGGCCGTGCACGGCGTACAGCAGATGTGTCTCCACGCTCATCCAGCAGCTACAGAGGGGGAAAGAAATGTATCAGTGAGGCCGTCGGCCCTTCCAAAGAACACACACGAGGAAAACTATTCACGTGCGTGCGGCTGCATAACCGTCTCCAGTTTGCTAACAGATGTTTCTGGATCATTACTCACTTGTCGTCAAAATACTTTTTCCTCGCCACGGCGTGGATGGACGCAGGCACCAGAGGAAAACCTGGGGGCGGGGGAAGTGTCTGAGGTCATGAGTGAGTTCAGCTGAATTTATCTGCCGCTTAAGCAGCAGCGAAAGATGCTGGAATTTCATTTGGCGTCCCGGGGCGGAGCGCCGCGGCCTCGGGATCCAGTCACGTGTTCTTTACAGACTGATATTTACGCTCACCCCAGCCGAGGAGGTAGTACCAGTGCAGGTGCTGCTCCTCGGCGAACACGGCCACCACGATGAGCGTGTGCAGGTAGATGCCTTCGCACAGCATCCAGAAATAGTTGCAGCCCAGCATGTACATGTGGAAGAAATGCAGCACTTTACAGCCGACCTGCAGAGAGCGGGATCAGACGGAGACGCATCGGTTAGCGACAGCTCGCATCGTTCCAGCAGGAGACGCAGAAACGCGCACGTGCTCATGACAGATGAGTTCGTTTCTGCACGACTAATGTGCCATCGTTAGCTAAGGCTGCGTTCTGCAGACAGAATGTTCTCCTTTCTTCATTTGACCCCCTCCGGAGACGCTCTTATCTTCTCTTTTCATTCCATTTTTGCTGCTTCGCCGGGGGCGTTAAGCTAAAGATCGGGTTCTTTGATTGAAGTAGTACTGTAGTTTATAAAGTCGATGGGTTTGATTTTGTGTTATTATGTAAATTGTGCGTGACTGTGGGGCTAATGTGAAAATTATGCATCCAGCTAACGACCGCTAACGGCTTTAGTCTCGACTGACAAGTGCATCAAATCTTTTCCAATAATCAACAACCAAAGTCATTAATGTTATTTTTTATCTTGTGTATTTCTACACACGTTTTAGTATTATTAAATAGAAAAATAGCAATCGCTTCACGGTATTCTTCATAATAATTCAATATCACGAGGCAAGTAAAAAGCCTACCGGTGATTCCAAACCATTTATATTATGAATATCTTCCGTTTAACAGATGCAGGTATTCCACCTGGATCTGTCTTGGGCCCACTTACACCACCAGCATGTTCTAAGTTAAAATGTTAAATTTACACACTCCTGAGGATACAAACCAGGCATTGGACTCCAGAATCGAGCAGAAGTCTACCATATAAACACGATACTATCCTCAAAAGCTGTTTTTTAAACAAGCTATTGATCATTTTATGTGTCATCTGGTATCTTTCATTAATCTAAAATGACAAAAATAAATCACTAATATGGCGGTTACTGGCGGTTTGATGTGTTTGTGTCCTGTTTTCAGCGTTAGCCACGGTGATGTGAGCACGTAGATGTTTCTGGTGTTTTGGGGATTCAGCCCCTCTGTGGACTCTGAGACAGAGCTCATTTTCTCAGTAATCTCCACAGCGGCCCATCTGGGCAGAAATCCGACTCGCGGGTCTTTGCCAACCGTACATTTCCCAACTTTTCCTACCAGACGTTTGTGAATCCTGGCTAATCGTGATTCTCAGAACGCCGACAAATGAAGGACGAGGAGCGTTGGTGACCACGGCCGCCACGCAGATTTGGCAAATGTGCGACGTGGCGAAGCGCCAGAATCCAAACCGAGGCCCTGGTGACCGAGACCCAACATCTGGACAGAGATCCAGCTGTAACCAGGAGGCTGCGTTCACCAACCCCGGCGTTCGATCACGAGATGTCCGATGCTGCCAGACTCAAATAGCAAGTTTGAGGTTAGAGAAACGTCTTGTATTTGACATTCACTTTACACATATTTTTAAATTCCACCTGATTGTGAATGTGACTGTAGAGTCCAATAAACCCGTGTTGATGTTTTGTCAACACCATGGCTACTGGCGAGCAAGGGCAGGATTTATGGTGCAGCTGGGCTGCTGTTTGGATCCAAACAGCCAGTAAATCTCTGCTCCCAGCTCGCTTCACTCTCTCTGTTTATCATCTTTATTTTACAATAAAATCAAATGCAATTGTTCGGCGCCTCTTGAATAAACACAGGTCAGGCGGTGCATCGGCAGGCGGGACAACCAGTGACTAACTGGGCAGCTCAAGGTGAGAGACCGTTTGAGGAGTTGGACAGACTGGTGGAGTTGTGGGGGAATTCCAACATGTTGGCTTCCAACACATGAGTTGGCCCTAGATATCAGTATGGGGGCCACAGCCTGCCTAACGGGGCGCCCTGGAAATGGCTCGAACCACTAGGTCAGCCTTCGCCTGACTTGGTCGCATTGGAGCTGTGGACAACTGTTGATGACCAATCAACTGGGCAACTGGGCGGGACCAGAACTGATCTCCAGGACTGAACTCACCGGGTTCCTGCTCACCACCTCTGGATTGTTGACCACCGCCACCAGGTAAATGATGGTGAGTGCTGAATTTAGCACGTAGGAGCAGAAGAGGTTCTTGTGCAGGGTGATGCGTTGGCAGCTCAGACTCCTGTGGAGGAGCCACAGAAGCAGATATAGTTACAACATACTGACAATAATTCCTGCTTAAAGTAACAACAGATGTAAAACAAATGTAAATAAAAATGTAAAAAAATTGCTTCATCTCAGGTGGTAGATAATGCATTGTGGGTCCCAGGGTGTCAGGTTTGGGGTGGGGGGGGGGGGCTCATTACTGGCTGCCCACAGACTTTAGTGCAACGGAATCCTGACATGCAAATTGAAAGTAAATATTTGAGTAAAAGTGGTTCGCGTCTGCCCGTTTCAGTTGTGGTCTGTGCTGCGATTTTGGTGCTCAAACCACCTACAAAAGTCCCTGAGGAGGAATTAAACCTCCGACAGACAAACACGCTGCAAATTTCTGTGCCAAAACCAACTGAGACAGGTTCGATCCAACGTTCGCCGTCACCCGTCTCAACGTTTTTCTAAAGCGGGCTGTTTTATGTCCACATCTGGATTCCATAAGACCTAATGATGTGTTTCACACTTAAGTCGTGGCTGAAATAACGAAGAAATCGCCACCGATAACTGATTTACAGCCAGATGTTCACTCATCAGGACTTTGATCCTGATGAGTTGCGAGTGTCCGGCTGTATTTCTGGGATGTGCTGTTAGATTTATGCAGATCAAACTTTCCAACAAACTTGGGGGGGTTCTTGCAACATTTCTCCTGGATCGACAGCGATGTTTTGGTGGGCGACGCCTTCACGGCGTTAAATTTAATGCGTTGAAATGCAGCACTTGGGCGCAAAAGCACAAATGAAGCAACTTTAAATAAAAAACAAATCTTTCTGCCAGAAAAATGAAGCAATTTCTTCTCATGCAGCATAATGTTCAACCACATTTCTTTAGGTGTTTTTCACTGTTGTGGAACCTTTTTTTAAGCAGCACAGGTGAGCAACATACAGCTACATGATGTAATATGGACTTGTTTTACACTCTCCCCCCCCCCCCCCCCCCGACTTGGATTAAATGACATAAATAGGTAACAAGTCATCAAATTAGCATTGCAGAGCCACCTCGCGTGGCACTCATTTCTCTCTCTGCTGGTATAAATAGAGTTTAATCCTGAAAATTAGACATGCAAGCCAATAACAGAAGCTGCAGAGTGTGAAAAAGACACTGGGAAAATTAAAAAGATGCAAAAGAATTAAATATTCTACAAGATATCGAGTTGGCATGAAATTAGTCACACTTCTGGCGTGCGGTGTTCACACTCGGGTTGGCTAATTTGTGACAGCAGTTTTTTTTAATCAAATCTCCAGTGTTTATTTAGCATTTTAGCTAGAGATTAAGCTGGAAATCTGATTTGATTATAAAGGGACAAACGTCAGCATCGCTCGTTTTCTGGCTCGGTGCGAATCATAAATCCCGACTTTCTGTCTGACGGAGCATCTTAATGACGTCAATGCCAGAAGGTACAAAATCCAAACCCAGGTCAGATTTGTCACCTGAAGTAGAAGAAGATTGCCAAAGAGATGAGCAGCGAGGCGATGGATAAAGCATGACCCACGATGGCCATGTAGAAGAGGATGTACGCTGACTGCAAAATAGCAAAACACACCGGCCCAGTTGGAGATAAGTGTCAGTAAAAGTGAATCAAATCACTATTGCTGCATGTTAAACAACAGATATTACAAGGAATGGGTCTGAAATATTCTGTGGTCTGCTGAGAAGAAGACATCTTGTAGAGGATAAAGTTGATGGAGTGGTGGATTAAAGCCCCCTGAGCCGTCAGAGAACTATTGAACAAAGATTTAGCCTTATTTCCCTTTGGGTTGAAACTGCTGAGGCGCTTTTCCTGAAGCCAGAAACGGAGTCAGCAGATATCAGGTTCCAGCAGAAACAGAGCGAGCAGATGAGTTCTGCCATCGATTGATCAGCTTCGATTCCTTCGGCTATTTTTTGCTGAGGATGACGTTCCCATTTAGGACGGCTCGTCGTATTTTTATTTGCGAGCGGGCACAGTCTGCTTGGCTTCGAAGCGCCTCTCCCGGTTCCGGAGTGCGAATGTGGGCTAAGAACTGAACTGGCTCTGCCGCTTCCCAAAACCAACAAATTAACTTTTCTTCCCTCCATCAATCAAAGGCGTGTTTGGGATGGAGACACAAATTCAAGGTTGCAACGCTTGTTTCTGGAAACGTAAATACCCTCTCGATCCAGGCAACCAGATGCTTCAGGTGAGGAGAAGCCCAAACATCCTGCAGGCTGCAGTAAATGTGCTTTTCCCAGATCTGTTTTTAGTCCTCGCCCCCCGGCTACCCGCAGGACTGAGGACTCTGGTTTCCTGGTACGGTTCTCATTTGGGAACACTGAGAACACAAGCTGGGCGCCGTGGGGGGTGACGCAGGTGGCACCGCGAGGACACAACTGTCACAAAAGAGGACGAGGCTTCTCCGTCACCCCCTCAGACGAGCTGTAAACTGTGCCATTAAATCACAGCTCTAGGACTCTGGTGCGCCTTGAAACAGTTCAAACCGCCTGTTGGTGGATTTTATGGCGGAGAGAAAATAACATTTGATCATGCTGCTCGAGTGGAATACCTTCAGCTTTGCTTTAGTGTTTTCGTTGCAGAGCGTGTAATTGGACCAAGTCCTGTTGGTGTCGGGGTGGCGGAACCACTGACCGTCCTCTCCGCAATATTTAGTGGCCTTTTCTGAGAAGAGGAAAACAGCTGCTAAATACAGATTGTTGGTGTTTTGTTCACCTAAATTAGATGAAAAGCTTTTTGAGCAAAATCGCAACCTGTGGGGTCGAAGTCCACAAAGTAATTTGGGCAGTTTTGAGAGGCGTAGGTGGCCGCCGGCGTGTCGTCCCAGCACAACCATCCGTCCCAGTTGCGGCTGCAGTACGGAGCTACGGCGGAACAGAGTTAAACGTGGAGAACAGGAAGTCCGTGGGGGGGGGGGGGCTGCGCCTCTTCCTGCGCCTACCTGTCTTGTTGTACGGTGGCTGGCGGTTCATTTTCTCAAAGCATTTGTACTGGCTGTCCAGGATCTTCTTCCTGACCATTTCCTGCTCCTCCGGGTTCACCATGGGACTGACCGTGGCCTCGTCAGAAGGGTCCACCTCCAGGTCCGCCGAGAACTGCGCGGCTGCCTTCATTGAAGGCATCGACACAAAACCATGCGATTGCTTATATGAGGGGTGCCTCTGGACTGGTGTTCTTTCTATATGGTTTTGGTCTGATACTACTTGTTTTATCACAGTTTATTGCATATCTTGCTTTTTTACAAGGTTGCTGTGTTGCTTGGCTGCGTCGCTATTTTCAGAACTTAATAGTTTATTTATGCTTCCCTGATCTCTGTCGCTCTTACATAGGTACATTCGATTCTCTGTTTGCTGAACCTGAAATCACATAATTTGAGGTTTCTTAGTAAAATATAATAACATTGCTACAACTGAGTAGTGTTGGTGAACTAAGATTGACCCCAAACAGACCAGGTTGGACTGGTGAAGCCGAGGGAAGTCTACCTTCAACATCTCCTTGTTTGAGACGGAACAGAGAGAATAGTTGGTCCACATCCTGTTGGTCTCCGGATGGCGAAACCACTGGCTGTCGTCTCCACAGTATTTAGTGGCCTTTTCTGGAGATCAAAGCAGCAAAGCAGCCTGTCATCTCAAGCGCTGCGGCCCATCAGCTGGGCTACGTTAACGGTCCTTCAGCTGCAGCGCCCCTGCTCACCTGTTGGGTCGGTGTTGAAAAAATAATCGGGGCAGTTCTGAGAGGCGACGGTTCCCGCCTGGGTGTCGTCCCAGCACAACCAGCCGTCCCAGTTGCGGCTGCAGTACGAGCCTGCGGCAGCAGCAAAGCATGAGAACGTGTCGCACCAACAGAGTCCAACAAACAGCGTCAGCACCTGATTTGTTGCCGGAGGCCTCTCTGTTCATTTTGAGCAGACATTTGTATTCATTCTCAAGCAGCTTCAGTTTCTGAGGAAGAAAAATAGGAATAAATGAGGTTTAATCTGAATAATCTGATGTTCTTCAGGTAGACTGAGAGGGTTCCGCACGTGTTACCTTCAGTCGTTTCTCCTGGGTGCTTGCACAGAGGGTGTAGTTGGTCCAGATCCTGTTGGTCTCTGGGTGGCGAAACCACTGCCCGTCCTCTCCACAGAACTTGGTCGCCTTTCCTGAAACAAACCACCATCCAGGGACACTTTTGTCCCTGATTCTCATATATCTTCACCCGGTTGGGATGAGAGTTACTACTAATCACCGACAAGTAAACAACTTCCAGAAGTGATTATATGAGATCTGTTATAACTCAAACTCTTCACACAATCTGTTGATTCATCTGTTTAAAATAACCTACACTCACTTCGAGCAGCATAAACTTCCCTTCCTGGCATGGATCCTGGAAAAATGTTTATATTAGATTCTTGATAAATTTCAGTGTGACCTTGAGCAGCCTGGACCAGGCCAGGACACTTTTTATCATCCATACAGCAGCTAGCTGTTGTCTTGTTGTTTTTTTAGGTGGCATTGAAGGTTTTAATGTGTACATTTTATTAAATGCTTTGCTTAAATAAAGCCTTCATCACGATTTGAATGTTCATTTTCTGGAATACCTCAAGGCTACGTTCTTGGACCTTTAACATATACCGTCCATATAGTTGGAGGCATAACTGTTTTAAAAGAGATGCCATGTCGCAGATGTTTGACCTTCAACTTTTAAATTCAAAAACTTGTTTAGAACTCCTTTTTAGAACTTCCAACAACTCTCAATAACTGATAATAACTACTAAAAAGAGAATTCTTCTGAGTCTATACATGAGAGAAGTAACAGTCTTCTTGCATACCTGGTTGCTCAAACTCGCTGAAAAACTCTGGGCAGTTTTGGGAGGTGTAGGTTCCAGCCGGGGTGTCGTCCCAGCATAGCCAGCCATCCCAGTTACGGCCGCAGAACAGACCTGCGGCACAGATGCGTTCAAAACACGAACCGATCACGCTAAATTGACAACGTAGGGGCAGAAAACGGACCACCTGTCCCGTTGTACGGTGGATTTCTCTTCATTTTCTCATAGCACGTCTTTTCGTTTTCCAGGAGAAGCTCCACGATGGCGCCCTTTTCCCCCGTTTCCTCTGTGCGCGGCTCTGTCGGCGCATCCATCAACAACTGGAAAGTATGACGGACGAAAAGCTGAACATACCATTGTGGCCTCCTGGAATCGGCGGACAATTTGAAGGTAATTAAATACCGTTAATGTGTGCCGCGAGGCTGGCTGGCAGGTGGAGCCAGTCTGGATCCAGTTCCCCAGACTGTCACAATATTTGGTCACTTTTTCTGTGAATAACATTGAAATCACAGGAGGCCATTTACTTTTTCCAGACAGACAATTTAACTTTGCACACATCATCAAAGACGATTTCGTGTATGCTCTGGAGAACGGAGGAAGAATGGCTCCTCATTATTCCTGTCTCCCCCCGACCTGCCCGGTGTTCTCAGGCAGCTCCTCAGCCTCGCCTCCCCCGCAGCCTGGGATCAGCAGCGTCAGGAGGGGTCCTTTTAGTCACAGGTTCTTCTGGAGGATCAGCCTCCTCTAAGAAAAACAGACCCTCTTCCCATTCGTATCCTCTCTCCACATCCATCTTTTTAACTTCTCTGTCCGTTTTTGGAGATAGGCATCCCTCTGCTTCTCCTTTTCTCCCCGTCCATCATGCGTTCGTTTGTCCTCTCCTTCACCTCCACTCTTCCCAATTCTACATCTCTTAAATCACATTTGACCTGACCCTGGATACCATCACATACATGTTATTATACCGTTCATTCCTCATTACAGATATTTTTTGTCTTCTTCTTGTAGCCAAACTGTTAGTTTCACATAAAATGAAACTCATTTTTACTCACGAAGGTTAATCTGATTCAACTGCAGCAAAACACCATCAAACCTTGCGCCGATTAAGAGAAAAGCCTGCATGAAATCACCACCATTTTCTTTTAAAAGTGCCTCATCCCACTATTGATGCCCCAAAAGGCTCATCTGCCACAGCAGGAAACACAAAGAATGGAAAATATCTAATGAGCGCCCACATTTATGAGCATGTGAACATTAAATCGATAGTTCTGGGGTGATTATGATGGAGGATTAGGAAACTCTGTAGGCTCGGGAAGAAAATCATCAGTAGCTGCTGATCTCATGAGTGAATCATCACCTTTTGATGCATATCATACACCAATCCAATCCCAAATCCCTCTATAATCTCATAAATGTATTAATCTGCTCTTTCACTATCTGCAGGTCTTAGATTAGATGATTTAACACGTCAAAAATCCTAATGAGGAACACAGAACCAGTCAAGTAAAACCCTCATAAAACACGACAGCCACGACCTTTGACTCCAGTGCACAGATGAGAAGGTCAATTCAAGAGCTGCTGCTGAGAATCATCAGTTCCTTTCCTTATCAGTGTGATGGGTCTTACCAGCAGAGTCCAGTTCAGGGTGGTCTGGGCAGGTTTTCGTGACGGATTCTCCAGCTGGCGTCTCTTCCCAACACAGGAAACCGTCCCAAAAATGTGCACAGAACATGCCTACGGAGGGGTAAAACAACAACCTAAAACAGTTTTACAGGGTTTTGTCTGCTTAAATTTGTGTGTCCATCAGAAAAACATTTTTTTAACATACAATATAATGTTCGTGTCTAAATGTGTGTGTGTGTGTATGTTCTCGTACAAACTACATAGTGGGGACCATATGCAATTCATCTGCAAAGCGGGGACATTTTGGTTGGTCCTCACAAATTCAAAGGGGTTTAAGGGTCACAGTTTTCAGGCAAAGGTTAGATTAAGTTTGGAGTAAGTTTAGGATTACGTCAATGAGAGCATAAAGATATAATAACCCGTGTGTGTGTGTGTGTGTGTGTGTGTGTGTGTGTGTGTGTAGCTCTGGTAAACAGATATTTTAATTCATCTTGCTGTTCCTTCTTACCAGTTCTGTTTCCTGGAGATTTGTTGGACATCTCATCACATTTCTTTTGACGCCATGTCAAACTCTGTCCAGGACTGAGCGATGGCTCTGACAGTGACTCAGTATCAGTCACCATCTAATGTGGAGGGGACAGCAGAGGGAAAGGACAGAAATTCAGCACTTAGACTGATGAGGACACAACATGAGCGTGTCTGTGGGTGTTTAGAAACCTGCCGAGCAACTGCACACTGCGGATTCTTTTGAATAAACTCTGATGAGCATTTTCCTCTTGGTGTATCTTCTGCCATTGTGTTGGCTCACAAAAGATGTTAGGCAGAAGAATTTCCCGGCAGAAATCTAATCTGTGCTCCATTGTTTGTATTTAGAGGTGAAAACTGGCTGCCTGCGTGAATGCTGATGTCGATAATACTGCTCACCAAGACATGAAGAGCTCATTTTGCTGGGACTTATCTCACCGTTTATTTGGAAATGAATTCAAGCCTCTCCTGAGTAGCGAGCTCATGCTTTCACACTTTTCCTAATGCGTTTGGGTTTGGGAGCCTTGCCCGTGCAAGCTTGGGGAATCCTCATTAGCATCCACCCCCAACTGAAGAAAACCAGGTTGCCGAAGTCTCTTGTAGCAGTTTAGCAGCCGTACATATGATGTCACTCCAATCATCGAAGTAAATGACGTCATGCATACGACCACCAAGCCACCACCAGTATCAGAAGACGAGCTCAACCACAGACGGGGAAACTCGCTGCTCGTATGTTCATCAACGCGGACGAGCGACTTAACGAAGAGCTCGTGTTTGTCCAACATTTACGACACTTAGCATCTAGCAGTAACTGCTGCTAACCTACTCCGCTGGTGCACCTAGCTGCCGTTTAAACTCCACCCCAATCAGAAAATCAACCAATTTTAGCCCTGAAATGAAGGTTTCCGTTGGTATGGAGTGCAAAAGAGCATAAACTGTATAGAAGCAGTCTGAATTCAACTTCTATGGTAGCATCAGAGCCTTTTGGCTGAACCTGTTGAGTGGGGTGAAGAAATGTGCATCGTCTGCATAAACCAGCATGCGACGTCGTTCACAACATTTGACTTCTTCGTTAAAACTAAAATCGCAGAGTCATTTGGTTGTCGGTGTCTCTGGAAAAGTCAAAATCCTGGAATACACACCAACACAGAATATATACGCTATAGAACAGGGGTGCTCATTCTGTCAATCGCGATCTACCGGTCGATCGCGGCGTGACATTAAAAAATATCAGCTATCATTCATCCTGTCACTTGATTGACATATACAGGGCAGCCAGTCAGAAGCGCTAAGCGATTCAGCGAATTACCTTTGATTTTAAGCCATCGCTAAAGCTTATGGTCATCAAAATGAACGAGGGAGCGGGACCAAGTAAGAGGACAAAAACATATCACTTTCATACGGAATGGGAGGTGGACTATTTTTCACGATGTCATTTTCGAAGTGCATTGAAGATTATTAAGTACATGAAGATTATTAAGTCCAAATACGTTCCACCATGACTGATGAACTTTTGGAAGTGTCCTTGAGGCTGTCAGCAGCTACTGTCCGGACTATGCGTCCCTGGCTGATTCAGTTCAGTGCATGTCATCAAAGTAAACTCTGACAATTACAAAAAAATGTTAATAGTTGATTATTATGTGTGTTTTGCAATATTGGCTGATTCGGTTATGCTTAAGTTACATCAACATACATTGTACACACAAAGAATCCTCAATACATTTGAAAATAATTAGATGTTTTGCATTTTTGTGGTGGGTAGATCACTTTGACTTGGTCATTTTGTAAGTAGCTCGCACGCTGAAAAAATGTGAGCACCCCTGCTATAGAACATTCGGGATTCGACGTGGCAACATTTCCTCTTACCATCAGGAGCAGCCAAAGGATGCAACTGTATCCCGCTGACTTCATGTCTGCTGCCCAGATGTCTAAAGATAGAAGACAAGGTAACGAGGCGTTAGAAAGGAAACGCAGTCCGAGAGCGTGAGGCCGGTCCCAGAGTGGGATTACAGAGCTGCAGGACAGAAGGAAGCGGTGAGATTCATCTGAAATGCAAAACATTGCAGCAGAAAGGCTGCAGTCGGTCGGCCGTGCTGCTCGGCTCGAGACGGACGGACAGAAACAGATGAGGGTCGTTAATCACGTGCTGATGCCTCCGCTCCTGCAGGACTTCAGCAGCACATGGGGTCAGTCCAGGAACTGTGCGGAGGCGGGTTTAAAATTCATCCCAGGTCTCTCTGCAGGGTCCCTGTTGGAAACTCCATCACCCCCTCCAGTCTGAACAGCTAGGACAGCCAAACAGCGTCTTCGATGGCCCCCGGGACGTCCTCGCTTTCAAACAAATGGACACGCGCGAGCAACTCCTACAAGTCAAGAATTTTAGTTGGATGGATCCTGTTAGTTTTGGCCTTCAGCTGCTTACTTAGAAAGTTTTCCGTAAATCAACAGGGGTTCCGTCGGAATTCACCTCCGCTGCGGCTCTCAATACAGATCAAAGAGGAAAATCCAGGGAAATGATCCTTGAAAGGCCACAAAAATCTAGCAAATGTCACCCCGACGGATTGACACCATCACATTTTGAGCGTAGCAACTTCAGCGAGTCGGCTTTTCTTAACAAATCAGATGGGACTTGTAAAAACAGCTCCCATCTTGACATTTTCGAAGATGGAACGAAACCAAATAAAACCCAGTAAATTAGATCTGAAGGTAAATTTAGCTTGGTGGAACCGACATTGACAAACACGACATTAAATGGATTTTTATTCTTCTTCTTCTTCTATTCTATTGCATCCAGGATTCAGCATTTTTAATTTAACCCAACCCTGAAAGTTTCTAATGTGGGAAAGTCAAAACTACTATAAAGATTTTGTGGGTTCTGCAGGAAGGAGAAACCTGCTGAGAGTTTTATAGGCTTCCATAAAACTCACCACGTACATCTGCACGTGCGAGGCGAAGCTAAGCTACAGGAATAGCCTCACCGTGAGTGCGTGACAGGAGTGCCTATTCTTATAACGCGAGGATGATAGAGATAAGTGAACAGACAACTGTTGGATGAATCTCCATTTTTTTCAGCCTTTTAGCCTTTAGCGCTACGTTGCGAAATCCAGCGCCGGCGAAGACACTTTCATCCCATCAATAATAAATCTGTGGCCACATTTCTGTTTTTAATCTCTGCAAAAATGTGCGACATGTTCCTCGTTTTACCTCCCGGCTGTATTTGAGCCTTGGCTCCATCAGCTCTCTAAACATAGCTCTGGCGGCGTTTTGGAGGCCATTAGGTTGAACATGCTATGTCCTGTGTGTCGCTCATTACAGAGACCAGACCGCCTGCTGAGAGGACACGGAAAAGCACTCACGGGCTTCGGGGAGTGTGTACGGCCGCATGATGCAAATGCTATTTAGCATTGATGCAGCGCGAGGTGGTCGCAGCACCAACAGAACTGGCAACCCCGGCACTTTGCAACACAAAAGGGGCGAATTTTAAAAATGGCTCCGGAATCCAGGAGCTGGAGTTAAAGTGATGTGCATCATTTCTTATTCTGCACGTGGTTCACACAAAAACTGAAATTTCCTTTAGTCTCGGGCTCTCTTTGATCCTCAACCTCCATAAAAATGGATTCTGTCTAATGCTGCAGATTCGATGCACTCGGTTCCATGCCTTCCTCTGCTATTTTCTGCTTTTTGCTGGTTCTTTGCGGTGCTCTCGGCGTTTGGTCCTCCTAACATCACCCTGACAGCAGCCGAGAAAGCCCAACACCTCTTTATCCCTCCGGCCCTGAGCAGGAAGCGGCAGGGCGAAAGCACACATTTCTGCCGGAGCAGTAACACAGATGCCTTTCTCCAAACTTTGGACACATCGACCCTCATACGCCTCCTGCTAATGCAGGCAGGATGCTCTGCAGGCCCTGATAGCTGCTGCTCACTCATGATGGTTATTAACTCCAGGTGACGGTGGGAGCTGAAATACAGGCGGGGGGGTGATAGCAGTGCTGCATAGTTTGCATTCTTATTGCCGTTTCAGGCTAAAACGGAAATAACTGAAATTGAGTAAATCGTGGCTCAGAAAAAGCATCATAACTATGAGAAACAGCAGCCCGATGCAGCTTATTACGCATGTTAAAACACAGCGTCTCCATGTAACGTTGCATGTTAAAGCCAGAGGTCTGAGGTGCCGCTCATCTTCTATTATATTCTAAACAACATTAACAAAATCACTGCACTGCCTCAAAGGCTTCCACGCTTTTCTTCCGGGGTTTTTTTCTGCCTCGCATTTGCAGCCGACGCCGTGTTTGATGTGACGCCGGGTGACTTTTCTCTTCCATTTTTGTCTGTCGCATGCTTGCCAGCGTCTCCAATTAAGGGAAAAGCCGTTTGTTGCCTTGCTTGAATTCACCCCACTCAGACACGTGTTCTCATTTCCTTTCTGTTCTTTTCTCCCCGTTCGACGACAGAACTCGAGCTCTTTTCATCTGTTTCCCTTCTCACCTTGTTTCTCCATCTGACTCTCATCCAGCTTTTTAAAAAAAAAAATTTCAAGTCTTTCATTCAGAATTTCTTGACATAAAATGCAGATTTTTCAGTCCTTCAGTGCATCTTTTCTTTGTCAAGGTTCTCCTCCTTTGACACCATTCAGAACATTATTTCTAGTCATTTACACTATTTATTGTGAAATAATTGAATATTGGATGCAACAACAGAAATAAATTACTATCATTTAGAAATCTGCTTTTTTACCTTCTATGACTGTCAAAAAAACATTTTTACCACGGTAACATTTATATTTGTGAATTTCAGTTTTACCAAACTAAATTCACATGATCTGAACTAACGTGTGGCACCTCTGTATTTTTTGACAATCTTTGATATTCCAGGCTTGAAATTGACATCTGTAAAAATGGATGTTTTTAAAAAAAATTATTATTATCTATTTAAAGGGACGTCTGAGTGAAATATTACTGATTTAATCTCCGGTCTTTGTGTCTGAGTTAATACACTGGCAGCCTCTGAGCTGTGGAACGAAACAATGACACTCATCAGTCAGCGCGATCGTGCGGCTGACGTCTGTGAACAGAATAATCACGAGCTCTGCGTCGATTTCCTTTGTCGCTTTAGTGATTGCACACTGGTGAACGGAGCCGATCGAAAGCGCCTTTAAAGAGGCTTGAAACAACTGTGTTCCTCCACCGATGGACCGGCGAGGCCCGATTTACCTTCCAACCAGCAGCGAGCGCCACGGCCGGCGGAAGATCAAACGCCTTTTGGAAGGAGGGGAACTCATTTCCAATGACGGGTGAACTTATTAAAATACATCCTCAAAGACTGGGCTAAGTGGTCGTTTATATCCAGCAGCATCGTGCGGACGTCTGGCAGCTTCCTCATTATCCGACTCGTTTTAGGCTCTTTACTCTGCCAACGAGGTGATTAGAACCCTCCGGTGGATGGAGGTCCCCTCAGCTCTCCTTCCAAAGCTCTCGCCCCTTTGGAGCGCTGGTGTCAGATCCTCGCCGTTGTGTCGGAGATGAAGCGTGAGGAGCAATTCCGAGTTCTCCGTGTTCAGACCAGCCCCTCTGGACCAAAAGGCTCGGAGTAAAACCTGGATTCACCGTGGACGGGTTTAAATCCCCAACGCGGGGGAATTGATGGATCATTGCGTCTGAAAACGAACGACATTAAGATATTTACACGTGCTTCATCTGCACATCTGCATCCAAACCCAGGCGGATTCTGCTCTGGCCCGTTCCCCAATCCTCCATTAAGCTTCACTGAAATCTACCCAACACTTTTGCACAATGCTGGCAGCCGTCCCAAAAACACGATGCCCTCGGTGTGGCAGCAACAAACACCCATTACCAGTATTTTGCACAACAAAAACCCAATAAAGGATGAGAGGGAGAATTCAATAGCAGGATTTAGAACGTTTTCATCAACAATGGTTCCGTATTGTGAGAGTTGTGGAGCAGATGAAGCTGCAGAGTCGGTGAAAACAATGTTGTTTATCGGCTGATAGGGGTCATTGTTTATGGCTCGGTTAAACTGAATTACAACCAAATGTAACCACAAGGGCCATGTTTGACCCAGAAAAGGTTCTACGTGTTCTTTGGAGCAGGACTTCGCTCATTATGCTCGAGTTAATCCAAATTTCTTTCACTCGCGTCTCACCCGCCTCTCTTTCTGCCTGTTTTCTTCGCCGCCTGGCTGCTCCTCAAGGTTACAGTCACGGTGGTCTTTGAATGGATCCGCCACCTCCGCGGCCACGAAGCCAAACGATCGAGAGCGCGGCCGCCGTCGGCGCGTTAAACTGTCTTTATCTCGGGGAAATTCACGCGGATCAATAAAACATAGAACAGAAACACAGATGGTCAAGTTCTTGTTTTTCTCTTTTCCATAAAAATGAGCCTGAAACGAGTCTTTTATAAACATTCACCAGGTTGTTAAAATAAAGCTGCAAAACCATCACATTAAACCTCCCTAAAATTCCCTTTTAGGCTACAGTAATGAGTGCACAACCTGATTGTTTGAAGGTTACAAATATCAGCTCTTCTCTGCTGTTTCAGGGGATCGTTTGTTCACACGGTCCCTTACTCCGATCCTCCCACAATAAGAGAAGATACTAATCAAATGTTAAACTCTAACAGAAGAAAACACACAAAGCTGCCGCACAATTAATCCCATCTGCATATCCGTGCCTAATTTGCACAATTGTTGCAGCGTCCCCGAGGGTTATGGCCGAGGAGGCGTAGGCTAAATACGTAATTTCATGCTTTGCTTTGTCTCCACAGTTAAAGTCCTGAAGTGACAGAAAGCTCTTCTTCTTTTTAAAGTAAATATACTCCGACTTTACTTTCAGCCTGACCATCAGCTGCTCAAACATCAGCTAAACTGGGAGCTAATTTCACAGGGGAAAGTTCTCCTCTCTGACAATATTTTCTCCACCCCCCCCACAGGCCAAGATCGGATCGCATCTGCTGGCTAACCGATGACATTTAGATGGTGCGCTCTCCCAGAAGAGGAGGGAGCAGAGGACAGATGGTGAACGAGGTAAGCGACCTCTGCCAGGATCCAACAGGCCCGGTGTGGAGAGACACACAAAATCACTGAGTTACTGAGGGATCGGGGAGGGAGGTTTGAGGCCCAGAGCCTTTTCCACCTTAATGCCTGCTGTGATATCCAAACTGCTTCATGATTTCTTGCTAATGCTCCACATTTTTGTTTGGGCCTGCAGTGGGAAGCGCTTATTTATCCCATATTACCCTATTTTAGGCGCAGAGATGTTGTTAGCGATAGCATGGCCCATCCTATCATGGACAGTCCCTCCCACCCCCTCCATAACACAGTGGACAAACTGAGAAGCGGCTTCAGCAACAGACTCCTGCAGCCTCGCTGCTCTAAGGAACGGGACAGGAAGTCGTTCCTGCCGTCCGCTATCAGACTCTATAACTCATCCAAACCCAGCCAATAACAACAACTGTGTAATGTTCATGTTGTAATTTTATTTCTAATTTATTCTATATTTATGTATATATGATTATAATGCTTATAATATATATATATGCTTATAATATATGCTGTATATATGCTTATAACATTCTAATCTTATCTGTATTTATTTTTTCTGTCTCTTTACTCTGCATACACTGCTACTATAATTCAATTTCCCCACGGGGATGAATAAAGTTCATCTTAATCTTAATCTTAATCTTAAATGCAATTTTGCAAATATCTAAACCAGAGCGTCTTTAAGTACTCGCTACGGCTTTGTTTCCTAGTACCAGCCACGATAGGCTTCTTCTAGGTGGGTGGATGAATGGATGAAGGTGACTGTAGACCCCCAATCCTACTGCTGACAGGCTTCTCAGGATGAGCCTTCCACAAACCCCCATTGCTTGATAAATCTAGTCTGACTGGATCAAAGAACAAAAAGGTGGATGGAACAAGAATTTGTGCTCCAGCGTAGCCGAGTGCAGCTTGTCCAAGCATTAGTGGAGAAGAGGTGCTGCAGTTTCAGACCCAGAGATCAAACTCTTCTGGCAGGAAGATCTCTTTCAAAGATAAAGTGGAGCTCTGAGGATGAGACAAGGAGGGGGGGCGGACATCCAACCTGGTCCTGATCCACGCGTCTTAAATAAGATGGCTCCAAAGGAAAGAGATTTATTCCGATGGAAAACATGGCCCGGGTGAAAGGCATATTATTATTGATGATAAATGAGGGCAGGAGGGGGAAAAATGAAGCGGTTGTCAGAAATGGCTCCATTAGAGCCCAGCAGAGGTGGACGAGGTTCTGTGTTCCTGTCTCATCCAGACAGGAAACACGCGGATCCCTCAAAGAGTTCTGACAGGCACCGTCCCTCAACTATGGTTTCCATGTTGGAAAAACCTTTGGGATATTAAAATATGTTTCTAAGAAATCCTGTAATCCGTTCTCTAAATCAACAAACGCTTCCCCTCCACACAAAACCTGTTATTGTACTGCAGGTTTGCCATTATTGATACTAGGACCAGCAGCAGAACAGGCCAAAGTGTCAGGATCGGCCTCAGAAGTGTGCTGATGGATGACTGCAGGGTGAAGGCACGCTGACATGCTGTTGGCTCAGAAACATTCAGAATCTGGGGGGGTGGGGCAAAAAGTTGACAATTTTACAACATTTAAGGCCAGAAACTTCTGCAGAAATTCTGTTTTGCAGAATTTAATCACCAAAAGTAACCTACAACTATTAATTGTTCCCAAATATATTGTATAGTGGAACAACCCCCCCCCTTCTAGCGTCTGTATATCACATTAATAGCACTTGAGCGTCCTCTGCTTGGCGTTTTCTTCCTTCCTGCCCTTATTTCCAGAGCCTCAGCAAATACTCCCCAGGCTGCCGTCATGTCCACCACAACGAGACAGAAATTAATTTCAGCCCGTAGATTTTAAGCGCTACAAAGACGGCCCGTGGGATCATTTTTATTAGCGGCGTTAGCTGAGCTAGCCTTCGGACGGTGTTTCGGATGGAGTTTCTTCTCTCACACACGGACACACACACGGACAAATATTCAGAGGTGAGCAGAGTCCCATTTCCCCTCCATCTGACACATTACCATTACCTGTGGCAACCATTTACAGCCCCGAATGAGGCCGGACAGAAAAGTAGGCTGAAAATTGCCCCACTATTAACTAATCGTGGCACGGATGTACACTGATGCATTTGGTGTTTGGAACACAGTTGGCTATAATGATCCATTAGCACGATCTGGATTAAGTTGGAAGACGCGTCCCGTCATGTGGCTAAACTTTGATGTCGCGCGCCAGCGCTCGCCCATGTGACCTCGATTTTCTGCCCAGAAACGGGGAAGAAAAGGCTGAAAGTGCGGACGTCGACGGCGTGTTCTTAATTATGACCCTGAGTCTCAAAAACATTCAAATCTCCCATCCGTCATAGAGACAACCTGGCAAGAAACAACACACCTGGGAAATGAAGCAAGAGAAGCGCTCTTGTTTGGCAGAGGGAGACATTAGAGCACAATAAACAATAGCATTAGCTTTGCTATTGTCAGTTATGCAGATGGCTGTTTTTCACTATTGTCATCTGTTAATTTTAATATCAGTCTTTTTCTTCCTATTTATTCTTATGTTATATTCTTATGTATATTCTTATGTAACATTTATTGCAGTCTCACAGGAATATATATATATATATATATATATACAGTATATACTGTATATATACAGTATATTTGTGTGTGTGTGTGTGTGCAGCCGTGAGAACCATTTGCGCCTTTATTACAGGACTTTTTCTATTATTACATTATTACGCAGTATGTTGTTGATCATATAGAGGAAGTGAGATGTCAGAAAAGTGGTGGTTATTCCAGAAGATTAACAGGTTCATAAAGAGAGCTGCCTTTACGCTTTATACCTGGCAGGTGAGCGGGAGGCTGCGGTGACACGCACAGACAGAGATTATTCCTGGAGATGTTGTTTCTTTTTTGGGGATGGAAAAACTCAGACGGATCCCAGAATTTGTGGATCAGCAATCTATGTAGAGAACTGGATTCAGAGAGAAGAAAACCCCTGCTGGCCAAATTGTGGTACTGCAAGGATGGCGTCGGTCACGCGTTTGCTTTGGGCTCAAAAGGCAAACATGGTGCAAGAGTCACCTATAACTCATCAACTAAATGCTTTGTCGATACATAAAGATGCTAGTAAGGATTTTTAAACTACCTACATTTAAGTCATTATGTTACAATTTTTTTAGCTGCCTTCTGTTGTATTATTCTCAGATCAGAGCAACTCGGGAGCCAGCTCGGGGGGCAAATAGAAAAGGGGCATTAGTCCACTATTGGCTTCTCTACATCAGGTCCTGGTAAAATGTATCGTAGACGTTAAAATCCTCCTCTTCACATATACGGTTGTTCATGGTCCGTCTGGTCAGTGTCATTGTTTAAAACTAGACAAAACCTTCCTTTTTGATGAGGCTCATTATTTAGGAGAATTTGCCCTCAATTACGCCGCTATAGGCTCAGAGGCACCTGCACCTCTCCCTTTCTCTAAAAAGCTCCATGTGAGGACATCTGGTGATGCACCTGGGCCCGTGGACTTCTTTTTTATTACCTGTGATTCCTTCATCCATGGACAGATCACACACGACCTCCTAAATGGAGCCCTGTTGCTAGGAGGTGAGCGTGCTAAGCCGTGCACCACCTCAGGAAGTGTCTAACACACGTCAAGTGGATCGATTCAAAGAGCCGCAGCCCTTTTTAAAACGAGTTAATTACAGTCACGAGCACATGACTTGTGACTTCGACCTGCTTTTAGCACAAATGTGCATTTGTTCCCACGCTCCTGCAGCTTTTTATTAGTGTGATATTTTAGTCGTCCTTTGATGAGATCCGTTAGAATTGTGTGAATGAGATCAAATCAGCACGGCATCGGGGGGATCAACGGACAGATACTGTACACAAACCCAATTAGCAGACTCCTTTTGCCCTACATCGCCAACTGTTAAATTGATGAGCATTTGCACAGACACACTGCATCTGAGGATGATGGGAAAGCAATTAAAGCAGTATTTTGTGGCTGGACTTCAGCCGAAAGGAATTAACAACGATTTTCTCCCGGCCGTGGCGTCCTAGCGTGCTTTGCTGCGTCAGGGCACGTACGAGCGATACAAGCTGCAAAGCAGTAAGAGAAAGGGGCCCTATGATTAGGAGCCTTAGGACACTTGGGATGCTATCACAAAGGCTCTCACGACCCTTTAACACCCAGAGGGGCGAGAAGGGTGGAAATGAAAAAAGCAGCAGAGGGGGTAAAAAGGGGAATGAAGGGAAAAGCGATGCAACACGGCGTTGCGACGCATTAAAGGAGGGACAGATAGAGAGCTTTTCAAGAACACTGTAGTTACGTAACAACTCGCTCCGTCTCCACACGAGAAGCCCCTGAAGTCTCGTTCTGAAGCCCCACTCAAATATTCAGGAAACTCAACCAAAACCTTTCGCCTGCTCTGATTCTGAAGAACCAACGAGAAGGACGATCCTCGGGGGGAAAAGGACAAAATTTTGTGCAAGACTTTTTAAATAATGATATTCCAGTTGTTGTTTTTTCCTCGTGTGGCTGTTTCTTACGCTGGATTATATTCAGACGATGGATTCCAGAGGTTAGCGTCAACAGATTTGGACGACCGCAGACCTCCGTACGCAGACGATGTGATCGTGTACGTTTGCGCCACAAACTCTGGATTTGCAGAACATCTGGATTTTCTGGAAATTGCAAGTGGCGTAATGAAATGGGATGTTTCTTAAAAAGAGGAGCGAAGCTGAAAAATCCCGTGGAAGGTGGGCGCAATGTCCCCTCCCGGGTTACGCTCATCAACGACGGGATCCTTAAATGGGCGATGGCGGCACGAAAGTGGAAAGAGCTGCGACGACGATAAAGATCCAAGTGAATAAGAAAATCAATGAGCCGCCTGGCAGTCCGGGGACATCGTAATAGGGATTAACCGTGTCTCAGAGCACACAGAGCGGCCTTTGGAAGAAAACGTAACGTTAACTAATTACCGCCGAGCTATCTCGTAGCCCCCTCGGGACAGAGGCTCATTCAGCAGAAGCTGATCTGTCACTCATCCACTAGATTTGTGTGTGGGCCATGAAATTGAGTCATCTTCTGCCTTGTGTTAAAAATAAAAAGCAATTTTCAACCCTTTTAATCAAAGGGAATCTTCAGCCGCACCTTTGTGTTTAATGTGCGAACAGCCTGAAATCAAATATTAATGCAGAAGAAGGACGAGATGGCTCCGGGTTAGGAGGACGTGATGAGCGTATACAGTAATAGAGGAACGGAGTTGGAGAAGATCGATGTGCTTCTCATATCTCCTATCTAAAATGTCGTATCCAACAAAGGGAGGCCGATGGATCCGTTTGCTCTGATTGGTGGTCTCAGAGGCCGAGGAAGAGAAGGCTAATAAATCTGGAGAATCTGGCTACAACCGTCCTGATCAGGCAGACTCGGCGTTACTTCGAACACCAGTTCGCTCCTGTCCTACACGTCCGTCTGACCTAATCCGCCGGGTGTTTGGTGGCCGTTCTCATCTACGCTCACCAACAGTTTGTGGAAAACGAGGGAAGTTCTGCTTCCTGTCTGAAAAACTCCTCAGAGTCCAGCTGCTGCCACCATGTGACTCTTGATGAACGTCTGGACCCGCCTTCCTGTCCTGGAGCCATATCTGCATCTAATTATTTGATTACGCCAATTTTAACTCTTCTATCCTGATTTGTCCCTCAAAGGCCCTCGAAGCTATCATTAGTCAAAGTAGTGGACTGCACCAGTACAACCAGCAATTAGCTTAATCCTTAATTAACTCCGGTTTTGGTTTGTTTTGTGTGTTCCAGCTTCTTGTGCCTTCATGCTGCACCCGATCTTCATCCCCTGTTTGTTGCATTTAACATTTAGAGACCAGTTAAAGTAAAGACTCGTTGTTATATTAGCATAAGCGGGCTAGCTTGGGGTTCTTTTGGCAGAGTGGATTAACACTGCATTAGCTAAAATTACCCTCAGGAACATGTGGTATTCAGCCACTGCTCATCCAGTTCAGCCATAAATTAGAGCCAGTCCCACACAATCAGGAATCCCTGAGCTGTTTAATTGGAATGTTGTCTTTGTCCCCGGTATACATTTACGGGAGTGGAATCGGGTCACCTCCGCCTGGATAGGTGCCGATTTACACTCCGTCTGCTCGTTAATGATCGGCCATTTCCGGTTGACCTATGAGGTCACAGACTGCAACAATCGTCAATAGTGATCTAGCAAATTAGCAAACGAGGGGTAAAGTGGTACTACAATGGACAACATTGCAAATTTGGACATGGTGACCTCTAACCTTTCTAGCTGCTGTTCGACTCCCAGGTCAGGATGTAGCGCGGCGCAGTAGCCAACGCTCAGATCATCTGGCACCGTTCCAGTCGGACTGATGAGGAGCAGAACGACTGTCAATCTCATGATTTGGGTTCCAGTTGAGCTAACGTGCTTTGAAAGTGCAGTTTTAGTCAGACTAAAGCAAGAATCCAATTTCCTAGTTACACAAATCTACTGACGGCTTTATAAAGAGTGTTTCCATTAAAAAAAACAACAACCTCGAACTAGAGTGACTGTAGCCATGCAGGCGGACAGCTGCCTCCAGACTCTGACACGCTGCCAAACACCAAAAAATGTCAGCCAGGAATCTGCCAGCGAGCCCCCGTTAAATGTCAGCTCCTTAGACAAGCGCTGAAGCTATCTGGGGCGATAATCTGGACACCTGGCTGGAAATCCGCAGGGACGAGGACGGGGAAGAAACCCAGTAATGCTGGGACGGAACAACTCCATTTAATTCAGATTAAAGTTTGTTGAATCCTCTTTTTTTGTGGCTCTGAAACAGAGTCGGAGCCCTGACAGGACATCAGTCTCACCATCTGTCGAGGTGACCCCGACTCCAGCGTGAATTGTGGCTCCCCGAGCAATAGAAAGCTATCAGGGCTTGACAGTTTGGCACCCAGAACCCCCAGGACCTCATTCCAAACACGCACAGGAAAAGAGAAGGTGAGCGGATTTAATAGAAAGGTGGGCGGATGAAAGGAATACTGAGGCCTGGGCAGAGGACAGGAAAGAGAGACTGAGAATGCAATTAGCAGCGGAGGACAAGGAGCCGCTAAGGACGACGGTTTCAGGAGAAATCGAATAGGAAATAAAGAGGAAACGACATGAGCTTCCACACAGGAGCACCCGGCGCTCTGTGGAAGAATGCACTGGAATTAATGGATAGAAAGGAGAAAAGAAACGGACCAAAAAGAGGGTGAACAGTGAAAGGAAGGAAAAACTGGAGTCCTGGATGCAGAAGATTGTTTATTAGCTGGTTAATTGGATCCTTTATACAGTCAGTTTCACTTTTATTGTCTGTCAGGAGGATACAGATACGATCAGTCTGCACACGGTATTGATAAGATGATTTATTCTGGATTCATTAGGGATTAATGGGAACGTTTATAATCAATGGGTTTTCAATCAACATTAAATAATGGGATAAAGAAACAGTAAAGGACGTCAAAATGGTCCCAAAGCCTGGTTTATTAGCTAAAGAGACACTTCCTATCAGCTATTTGTCACCATAAACTGAAAGAAAAAGCCAACTTCTTTGTTTCTTTCCAAGCCTACGTTGGGAATTTGGGGGTAAAAGGCCAACGTGCTCCAGCATTTCAGACAGGAAGCAGTCGATCGATCAAGGAAGTCAGGCGGCACGTTTCAGCCATTTGTGCCATAAATTAAAGTCAGGAATCAAAGGACAAGGTGAAACGAAACGATCGGGCACACACACACACACACACACACACACACACACACACACACACACAGATATAGCAGCCTCCAGTCATTCACTCGAGTCTAGCACCACCTATTGATCCCTCTGCTCCCTCTGTTTCACTTTACTTTCTTCCAGAAAAACCCCACATCTGAGCAAAAAACCATTTAATATGCAACGATAACTGCGGCATGACTGTGAAATTGAACTGGAGCTGATCAGATCTCTGGGCTCCAACATGATCCCGGCAGCAGCCTGTCGGATCCGTCACGTGTGACACCACGAATGTGGGATCCGGCTCGGCAGAATGATTCCATCACCAACACGCGGTTGGAATTACTTGCTTCCCCATCAGCAACTCGTCGTTGTTAATCTCAGCGTGAGTCAATTGAGCCCCATCCTGTTGTCGCGGAAACCTCGGTGAGGATGCTTGGACAGAGACGGAGTGACATTGCAGATTGTTGCGCGTAGCCATGAATAAAACATGCTCCATTAGCGTGATTAGTATTAAGGAATATCAGCAGGCAGTAGGCATTTTGCTGACCTCCTACGCGTGAAAGGTCTCAATTACATGAATGTGTGTGGATGAATGTGTGTTCACTTTAATTGCATACCGAGTACCGCATGCTGGGGCCATGTAAGTGAAGTGGGGGCCACATTTCAAAGGACTGGGATTGGGATATTGTCAGTGTCATGGGCTTAGATGGGATGGCTGGGGTCAGGGTGACGCATGGTGTATGTGGAGGTACCTGGAAAGATAGAAGAACAAGAATGTGCGTGTGTGTACGTGTGTGTGTGTGGGTTTTTTGGGTTTTTTTTTGTGACGCCCACCAGTTTACACCCGACAGACAGACAGACAGACAGACAGACAGACAGAAGAACGACGACCAAGTCGTCTCAGAGACCAGAGAGCAGGCGGACGCCAGCGTCCCGGCTCGGCTCGGTACCAGTCTGCCCGTCTGCACACGTCTCCCCTGATGCTGCTCTTATCTGCGCGCTGTCATTCACGCGTAAATACGCACGACAGCCGCCGGGCGCCTTTCGTCGGTGCGCGTGCGGCACGCGCTTCAAAACGGTTACGTAAACACGGAGGAATCCCCACCAGAAGAATCCCGATTTAGCCGCAGACATCAGCCACTTCAGCTGCTGCTTTAGAACAAACGAGCTGTTGCGGCAGCAGCGGCGGGGCGTGCGGGGGGGGGGGGGGGGGGGGGCTTTTGTCTCAGGGGCCCGAGGTGGAACATGTTGACACAGCGCAGGAGTGTGTTTTAAAGCTGCCAAATCCGAAACCATAAAGATGAGACGCACTTTTGTGGCGTCATCTCCAGCCTCTCTGTGAGGCTGCACCTCTCATCCGAGGCGAATGAGCAGAATCTGAAAGAGTTTATCCCCGTCGTTTAAAGACAGGACGGATGCGTGCGTGCGTGCGTGTGGATGCATGTGCGTGTGCTGAGGTCACGGGTCTGCGTGCGGCGCACTCCTCTGCGTCGCTGCTTTCATCAGTTCCCAGCGGTGAGAACGTCTCTCCCAGCCAAACTCTCATCCCGAACCTGCATTCGCGTCTCCCAAAACCAGGGCAAACCCAGAATTCCAGCCGTCACAGGAAACAATTCACATTTTTTTACCTCGAGCTAATCTGTTTAAAGAGGATTGTAGCAAAATAAATAAATAAATAAAACCTCTTTAAAGTGCAAACACGAAGAGAAGAAGAGTCACAGGAGTCCCCGGCAAAGGGAAGCAGCTTCTGCTCCATCAGTCCGTCCAAACACATGTGGCTATAAATAAATTAACACCACCGGATGACTCATCTTTACATCTCAGCCTCAACTTAGAGATGTCAATGGGGGGGGGGGGGGGTGACTTACTTTTGAGGAGAGGTTCTTCGTCCACAGCCCGGGTGGAGGAGGCAGAAGCCCTGGTTGTTTGCGCCTCCCGCGTCTGCTCTCCTCCCGTAACGCCAGCGAAAAGAAGAAACTTTGTCTCTGCATCCACTGAGGTTAAATACAAATAAAAGTCTATCAGTCAGGCGGCGCCGGCGCGGCGGTGCCCGGGCGGCAGCCTCCTCTGCGAGCTGCTGGGAAGCGGCGTTTGCGCGCGGTGGCAGCGGGCAGTGCGCCGCTCCGGAGCCGTTCTGAGCCGCGACTGCTGCCCGCCCGCTCATCCAAGTGCGCGTAACAGCCGCCGAGCGTGTGGAAGCGGAGCCCCTCCTCGCTTTTACCTCCGACTGCGCTGCGCACGGACGCGGAGAGGGAGAGGAGGGCGGCGAACGCAGCAGTGCGCGCGCGTTTGGATACAGAAACACGTCACGATGATGCGTTATAGATCCAGCAGACGCTGGATCTGGGTTTATGATGTGACCCTGCATCAATGAGAAGACCCGATCGTCTCATCCAGAGATGCCTGTTTTCTAAAATCCAACATTTAGGTGGCGCATCGTTACGTCAAGGTGTGTTTGCGCGACAAAATGCATTAACTTCCTGAAATGATCTGCGTTTATGAGCTGCCTCCACCCTTTCCAGTCATTCTTGATGAGTTGGAGAAAGAAAAAAGGTGTCGCTGGTGTAACTGTGAGATTAATCCTGATTCATCTGACCTCTGACCTCTACTCACAGGTTGAATTCTATGAATCCCAAATCCTCAAACATCATCAACTATACATTAAAAAGAAAGCTCACAGAAGTACCTGAGAATTGTCTCTTCGGAGCTGAAACATCTGGTTGAGGTTTGTGGATCTGGACCTTCTGCTGGTTGTGGGCGGAGCTACACGCGGCTGAGGATTTGGTCAACATCTGTATCCCTCAGAGACCAAAGGATTTGACGCAGTAAAAAGGCTCAACTGTTTCCAAGAATCATGCGAGCTCCATGAGAGCAACAGGGACGCATTATTTTAAATCTCAAATCTACAATGTCACGGTGGAAAGGAAGCTCGGGCAGCTGCCAACATCTGGCCCGCACGCCTCAGCTTGAAATCGGTCCTGCGACAAAACCTCGCTGATCGACGGGTTCATTGCAGCTCTAAAATGTTTGCAGCGTGACAAAGACGCTGACTTCAGGAGTCGGGCGACAGATTTGGTTCTCCAGACCTCTGGGCCGAGGACGTCTCCTCATCTCAGAGGCTCATCATTATGGTCAGCGGCTGCGGCAGGGTGGCGTGTTTGGAATTCAGAGGAGAATAATGATGGCGGGAAGGGATCACAGCGTCACAGCGCTGCTATTTTACCAGATTATTAAGGAGCCAAGCTGATGGGACTTTTAAGAAAGTCTAACTTTGATATTGCAACGGGATTCTCTCATATTTGGGCGCCTTTCCAGCTGGGAATCAGGCAAAATTCCATCAAATCCATCACGGATTGTCAATATCAAACTCGCTTAGGCTTCAAAAAGGCCAACAAGGGCAACATCACGTCTGAGTGTTTCAATTAAAGCCCTTAACGCTCATTGTTTCCTGAGCTAAACACCCACCGATCTCCGTTTAGAGCCGCCCAGACGTTCAGCAGCGAGCCGTTAAACAGACGCGCCGCCACTGAAGCTGGGATGTTTCCCTCAGGATGTGGCGGAGGCTGAAAACCCTGATGGGCAGAAAGACTTTCACAGATGAATTTATAATGTTATGTTGTTTAAAGGGGCAGTTTGGGAGATGTTGAGGGTCTAATTTGTTGGTTTTTGGGGGGGTGAGCCTGAACGCACCAGGCTTTGGCTTGACTCTACGTTGGCGCAGTCTTCCATTTTATTCCCGCCGCCTCTTGCACATCGGAACAGGTCATTTGAGTATTAGAAGCATTCTGAACTGTCAGCGTGAAGCCGAGAAGCAAATAATGGAATTAAAGGGCTGAATTCCATAAGGGACCTAAGATTGTTGCGTCTGCCTCACGCTCGGAGCGTAATCGGACAATTATAGAACAAAGTGATGCTAATATCAGCATCCATGCTCCTCGGCCAAAGGAAACAATCATTATTTTACTCCCCCATCCGCAGGTACAGTCCATCTTCAGGAGAATTCCAGCTTTAGGGTTTTGCTCCTCTCACATGGGGGAACTTGTGCTGGGTCAGCTTGTATGAATGCGCCATTGCTTTGTATTAGACAGCAAATTCAAATGTGCCAGCGGGTTCCGCCGCTGAGTCTGCAGAGACGCGCTGAACATAAGCTGACAAAGTCTCCGCCGAAGATGAGGAAGACGCTTTTTACTATCCAACCTGCCAGATGTGCCTGACAGATACAGTATATTTAAAAAAAAAAAGAAAGCCCCATCTTGGCATCAGGGGGAAGCAGACGTTGGTGTTTGCTGGTTTGGCTGAAATGGAAGGATTCCAGCACGGTTCTGTGGGCCAAATGCAGCAGGTTTGTGTGGCGGATGAATCATGTGTAGAAGGACGGTGCGATTGTTGGGGACACGCGGCTGGTGGGAGGAGACGTGCGACCATAACTCTGTCGAAACAGTCGGAATAATGATCAAATATTTACATTTTAAACGCCGCGCCGGTTGGGACGAGGACGGCCCTTCAGCCGAAAGAGCGCGGAGAAAACCCAGATGAGCGTCCCGTGGTGGGAGACCCACCTGAGCCGCTCTGTCTGCTGACATTATACAACGGCTACATGTGTTCAGCAGCCAGGGCAACAGCGTGGAACAGCTCGCCTGTCACCCCCAGACACGGGGGGTGGCGAGGGAGGCTGACGGGCTCCGTGACTTCTTGTGTAAAAGGTCAGCATACCGGGGGGAGACGGTGATGTCATGTTTGGTGTCCAAAAATAAAAAAAGAATTTTCCTCATTTAAGCATCATCATATATGTAATATATAGGGACGACAAGCAATTCGATTATTATTGTAATATGAGAGTAAGATAAGTTTAATGACTACGAATATGAGTAATGAGAACATTGTTGGAGCCTCCTGGTCTTCCTATCACGGATCCACGTAGAGGTGGATCTCCTTACAGTGATTTTACTGATTTCTTTATGCTTCTGTGTGTCCAATCCCATGATTTCAGTCACCAGATCCTCCTACTCACACAGATGGCTGCGGACTCCGTTCAGCTGAGTCAACAGCTGTGGGCTGCTCTCTCTGAAACATGAACAAAAATGCCTCCAAAGTTTGTTGTTTTCAAAGTTTGTTGCTTTAATTAAAACAGCCACTTAGCCCTGATGTTTTTCATTAGACTGCTATTCACTGTAAAAACATGGAAGCTAATTAGTGCGGAGCTGTTTCACATGTATTGATCTGCCACCAGGGGGCGATAGACCTTCTTTTATTAGAATTTTGTACCGAGAATTTTGAATCTGATGTCAGAATAGGAAAACAAAAGGAGAAATTTGTTCCCAGGATGAATCCGTTTATTTCTAAAGTTCATTAATCCCCATTATCTATGAGAAACCACATCAGCCAGCCTAATGTAGTGCATCTAATGCAATAACCAGAGCGGGCTCAATTGATCTCCCTCTGATCTGCACCAGATCGTGTTTATTTTACCTCCACCTATTGATGATCCAAGGAGCTGTGGTTAACTCCCACCTCTATCTGCAGCCCCTCCACGTGTTGTGATTCAAGGTTTGAGACGTCAAAGTCAACAATCTGAGGAAATCTCAATCATTCCACACGGCAACAACGCCGTAAATGTTTTCTTTTATTTACTGCTTTGAGTGGATTTCTTTAAAAAGCAGCAGAAGGTTGGAGTTCAGGAGCAGATGGAATCGGCCGCAGGCTGCAGCCTCCTCGTGCTGCCGTCAGCCCCATCCCTTAACTTTGCTTCCTAAATGTATCAGCTTGTATTGCTATTTATAGCCCAGACGAATTGGCTGAGCCATTTCCTTTGATATCCACTATAAATATTTATTATCTGCACAAAAGCTCTTCTGTTCTCAGGGCGGACGAGGAGGTCTCCGTCCATAACCTCCAGGCAGCAGCAGGGCTGCGGCCCCTGCCGTGTGATCCAGCCCAACATGCACCCATGAGCTCTGGGTCCACGTGCACTTGAGCTTCACCGTAACCACCTTCTAATTGCAGCGAACCTGACTGTTTCTTTGTGAAGCAGCAGCTGCACGCTGCAGCTAATGAACCTGCCGGTGAGGAGCACTTCTGCTCCTCTGTTCCAGGCTGCATCACAGAGCTCAGCCTGGAATTGAGCAAAGAATTTCAGCTCTTTCCTACTGCTGTTAGCTTCTGACCCTGGAGAAAGCAGCGTAAAAGAGCGAGATCGTGTCAACTTTAGAGCATTTTATTTAAAAAAGTCGCTATGACAACACATCATTACAAGAGAAATACATTACAGTGTCAGAACAGTGAATCAGTGCAGTAAACAGCTAAAGCCCCCCCACCACCACCCCATTGACGGGCAGTTTTAGCGTGAACAAAGCCGGTTCATTTGACCACGACTGTCCTCCATGCACGTCTACGCCTGCATGAAAGTGATGCGATTATTTCTATTCCGGCGCAAGCGGTTCGTTTTTCCTTCCTTTGTCCTTATTTTCCTCCCTGGAACACAAACACAGCGGCCGGTTAGTGAGATCATCTGCGTTGCGACTTTATCTACAGCTTAGCAGAGTGGGACTGGATTCCATGGCAACGTCTTCTTCAGATGCAGAGCTGGGTTCTAATTTTTTTTTTTTTTAATTTTTGGGTCCTTTTTTCTTAGCAAGCCTGACAATGAACGGTTCCTCCCCTCGCCCCTCCTCACACACCTCTCATACACACATCCTTGCAGCTCTGCCTCGACACAAAATTGTTGCTGCTCCCTCCGCAGCCCGAGTAGGCGAACTCCTCGCACCTCTTGGTGGCCGCGTTGTAATAATAGCGAGGGATGGATGCCGAGCACTTCCCTTTGTCCAGAGGGTCCAGACAGAGGACGGGCAGAGCTGTGGGGACACAAAAAAAAGACTCGGGTCAAGATAGAGCCTGCGATAAAGGGAGACGTGAGACTCGGGCGGCGCTCACATTTCTTTGGGCTGCAGTACTCCTCGCAGGAGGCCAGGTCCCCGAAGCGGTTGGAGTTGCCGAGGCAGCCGCCGTAGTAGAAGAGCTCGCACTGCATGCTGGTCATGTTGAAGAAGTACTTCCTCAGCAAGGCACGGCAGGGACCCACCTCGCTGGGGAATCTGCAGATCTGGGGGACTTCTGGAGACAGAGAGATGAGAATAAACATCATATTTACAGTTAGCACCGCCATATTATATTATATTATGTATACATATATATATATAAGTTATTCTATACCTACATCTGAACAGTGTCAATAAAGTGGGACAACTGTAACTGAACACCAGGGAGGCGTCGCCAAGTGTCTCGTGTAGTTCAAATACCCTAAAATACTTGAATACTTACAGCAAAACCCCATAAATACTGCAAATAAATAAATAAAACCAACCCCTCGAACAGTGGCAGCAGCTTCGCGGCCAGTTAATAACGGCTGTCACACCAGAACGGAGGGTGATGAAGGACGGGTTCCACTCTCCGGATACTTACTCGGGATTCTGAAGCACGTTTTCTGGCACTCCTGGTAACTCTTGAAGTTATTGGCATTTCCCTGGCAACCTCCGTAGCTGAAAAGCTCGCACTTCTGCGTAATGGTGTTGTAATAGTAGCGCTCAATGTCTCCTCTGCAGGGACCCTCGTCCACTTGGAGGAGGCACACGGCTGATAACAAAGCAGGGGAAATAAGTTCAAGCACCTTGAAGCCAGACTGGAGGAGACTGCTATCGACTTGTCTTACCTTTGGGGGACAGCGCCAACGCGTTGCAAAACGAGGAAAAGAGCGCAAAGGCGACCAGTGCGTAAAACTCCATGGTGAAAGTCTTTTCTGCCTCTGTGGAACCTGTCCGAGCTGCACCCAGCTTTATAGACCCAAGTTTTTCACTGGAAACATTTGGGGGGGTGGGGTCTAATGACTCACTTTACTTCGCAACATAGCAGCCACATTAGTGGGTTCGTGCTCCGAAGAAATTGAGTAAAGGGGCGATTTAACGAAATGAGTGACGTCACGACCAGTGACGACGATGGTGATGATGATAACGATGATGATGGTGATACATTTCTGAAGGACTTATCACATGTGATCCATGTGTCCATTCCCCACTTTTCCCTCCACACACACGCGCGCGCGCACGCACGCGCACAGCGACACGGCTGCCCATGTCCTCTGCATCCTCTTCTCCTTCATGTCCTCTCTCGCCACAGCCATAAATCTCCTCTCTGCTCTTCCTCTGGGCCTCCTGCCTGACTGTTCCAACCTCTTTTGTCACTTCCAGAAGCACTAAAATCCCAATGATGAACTCATTCCCGATTCTATCCATCCACCTCAACACGTTCGTCCCCGCGACCTCCAGCTCTGCTTCCTGTTCCCTCCCTTCGGCCCACTTTTTAGATTTATTCAACAAGCTATTTTGCACAGCGGCACGATTCTGCATCGCTGCTCCGTCTCTGCTCACCTGGAAAAAAAAATGCCCTGCACTCATGTTTGGAATAATCAGGGAACGCCGTCTTGACAGGTGGAGGCTAAATACAGATTAGCCGTCTTATCAAAGTGACCTGATGTATGAGACCCCGCCCCCTGAACCTATTTTTGTATTTGATAAGAGCCCAAATGCAGCTGCAACAGTGCTGATTTCAGATGCAACGTGCATCATTTGTGTTGTCTTTTACAGGCTGTGTGATCCAGAGGAGCCCGAACAGACTCCAGTGTGTCTGCTGAGTCGCATTCATGAGATGCTGATAATGATGAGAGACCTGGGCCTGGGTTTAATCAGATTAGCAGATTAGGATTGTTTATACGGATTACTTTATAACCCAGATTGAGGAAGAGGAGAGGGGACTCCTCAGCAGGGCTCCGGGAGAAGAGGACTGCTCCTTTTATTTGCTCGTAAGTGTGTCTGGTTTCCTCGGGGCCTTCAGGTGTTTGTGTGGTAACAGGTGAAGCTTCTTCTCTTGGCAGAGGATGCCGGTCATAAATGTTGACGACCTGACGGACAAAGATAAGGCGCTCATGGAAGTAACTCAGCTTAAAAATGAAGTGAAGCTCGAGAGGTGGTTGGTAAGTTGATCTGCGAGATCCCGGGCTAATTGTGGATCCCTTAAGAGAGCTGAAGATCTCTGAATATCGAAATTATTATTGTTATTTTAAATGTGCAACCCCTTTATTCACCCACCTCTTTGGGGACTCTAGGGATTTCTAGTGAATAAATATCCTTTTTAGAGTTAGCAGGGCCATATTGTATTATAATATATAGATAATATATTGAATTGTTATTCTGCCCCTGTGTTGAGCAGTAAATTGGCTGTTTGTCCCACATTAAGTCAGGTTATTCCTTTTAGACATCTAAATGCTGTGAGGAAATCAAAGACTACATCGTGGCCGGAATGGATGAAGATATCCTCGTCAAAGGCATCGCAGAGGATAAGAACCCCTTCAAGGAGAAAGGTGGCTGCGTGCTCTCCTAAACTGGACCTGAGGAGCTTTTCATATTTATGTCAGATTAGCACCCGGTGACACCCCCCACCCCACCCCCACCCCCACCTCACAGAACTGATTAGCAAACTGAAAAAAAAGTAGAAGGATATAATAAAGAACTATATGATTCCCAATTTTCTCTCCAGACCTGCAGCCTCACTCTTATGAAATAAACAGGAGCTGAATTTTACAGGGATTATAAATCTTTAGGTGCGTATACGGTCTGGATCTGGATACGGTCCCGGCTCGCCTGTTGTTTCATGGCTGGAAGCGAATGTCATTAAATCCGCTTGTTTGTAACACAGCCTGTCTCCATCCTTCACTGTCGGTCGGCATATAGGCCCAACTTCATGAATCAGATCACATGCGCTCTAGATTGTAATTTATTTTACGAGCTGTGTGCTCACTCTTTCCGATTTGCTCTTTCACACACAGCCTGGGGTTACAGAAAGTACAAGTCTTGGGCTGGCATTTAATCAAACACAATTCCTGTAAACAATGAATGTCAACAGCAACGGATTTGGAAGCTCTGAGCACCTGGTAAAAGTGTAAATGCCAAGAATGCTCTCTCTGTCTGAGCGGAACATCCCTAGGTTTCTGATTCGGTGTCATATTAAAAACACCGGTAATAAATGAAAAGAGGGGGAGAAATGATAGTTTATTTGAATTAAGCCTTTGGGACGAGACTGAAGGTGTTATTTTCCTAAATGAGTTGAGGATGAGTGAACTCAGCTGGCCATTTCCACTCAGCTCCCCACTTCCGGTGGGAGCGGGACCCACGTGTGCGCATGCGTAGACGGAGGACAACAGAAATGGCGCTGCTCAGAGGAGCTCCGCGTCTCAAGCTGCGACTCTGCGGCCGCGTTTTTAAGCATTCCTGCTCGCCTGTCGGTGTCCGGGCCCTGTCGGACCAAGTGTTGCCTAAAGCAGCAACGTCTGGAGCCCCAGACACCGTCAGTGATCATTTACTCTACACACCCGAGCACCTTGCGTTGAAGGAGTCCCTCAGAAAGGTACGCAGGAGTGCAGCGAACTTTGACTTTACCGTGGAAAAAACTGACATTAAGTATTTTCTATTAATACACAGCTAAGCATCAGTCTGTCCTACAATAAAAAGAAGCGCAATATGCTTCATCTAATCTATTTATTCATTTGATTTTATAATAATGAAGGTCTTGTTATGGTGCGCCAGCGACGCTATGTTAATACGAAGGTCGTTGGTTCGAATCCAGGTCCTTGCTATTTATATGCGTCCTTGAACAAGATACCGAGCTGTAATTGTTGTTTTAATATATAGGAATTGTTAATTAAATTAAAACACGAGTAGGATGGTTGAAATAAGAACAGATGGACACAGAATATAAAATCTGCTGCTTTAGCTCATTAAAAACGTGCTAATTAAGTAATAATCAGTGCTGTTTACCCAGCAGAGCAGATGTTAAACCTCTCTAACCCCCAAATTAAGGTAATGAATAAATAGGAGGAAGCATTAACATCTTGCTTAACTCTTTTAGACCGAAATTACAGGGTGCGAAAGTAGCACTGGCCAAATGTGTTGTGTGACTAAATATCAATAGGTTAAAAAAAGAAACTATACCTCTGGGTAATGGGAAGGATACAAATATAGAAAGGAAACGAGGAACAATCTGCCAGCAGTGCAGGAAGGGAAACATCAAGGTGTATTAAAAGAATTCCCAGTAGGGTAGTTTTTATAGATGTAGACAAATGGGGTTGTAGGAAGTCCTTTAGTGACTCTTCAAGGTCCCGCGTTGCTAAATTGTCTCTCCCTCGCCAGGGGTTGAGCTGGTGTTTGGTGTTCACACAGGCCCAGACAGACTGCTTCCCATGTTGGGGAATTAGTCAGAAATTCCTGGTTGTTCCACTTACTGTTACAGATGCCGTGTCTCCAGGACGGTGCTGCACCAGGACAGAAACGCCAGACTTCTCCTGCCACTTCTCGGAAGTGACGCGCGCCGCTTCCTGGGTTTGAGGCCGGCATTTCCCAACACGGCAACAAAGTCTATTGTTTAAGTTTGTAGATAATGCCCTCGGTCATTTCAGATAACTTCTAAAAGTAGGAACAGGAAGTGCTCAGCATGCGTTATGCTGTCCTGCCGTGTCTTTGCAGCATTACTGGGAATAATATCATACTCAACGTTTACTCGTATTTTTGCTACATGAATATTCTAAATCATTCCTGTTTAGCTGATGTCGTTTCCTTTGGATGGAAGCTGCCTGGTTACGTCGGTGACGGATTATGCGTCATCGCAGCTGCGGTGGCTGATGAGCAGAACATCCCTGGAGTGATGGTGTCACCGAATGTCAGAGAATTCCCATTTAACGCAATTTGGTTGGACAAAGAGCCAAAATCTTTTCACATTCCAAAGCTTCGGAATCACAGTAATATCCCTCAGTCCTGCGAAAGCCTCGTTCCTGAGCACCGGCCTCGATCTGCTGTGGCATTCGGGAGTTTGTCCACGCTAACCTTTGTGCAGCATTGTGGGATCACTCCCAGTTAGCGCTCACTCCCCCGTCCCTTCCGGAGAGCTGAACTCCAGGGCTGATTGGAATGCAGGTCAAAGGTGACCAGCCTGTCTAGTTATCGGCCTAATTCTGCATGTTGTGCCTGCTAAATCTGTAAAAGCAGCGTCTGCTTCCTGTTTCGACCACAACGGGAGCGCCGCGCCGCCCCTGTTCCGAGGCTCCTCGCTCAGCCTGTTAGTCTTGGCAGCCCGTGCGCGGCTGGTTTGCATTTGTGTGTTTTGGAGGCAGAAAATCAGGTCTGATAGTTTGTCTTCAGCTCTTTGTTGTTCTTAGGTTTAGATCTGAAACAGCTTGTTGCTGCGCTCTTTTCTTCACGTGCATTTTCACACATTGAGGAATAATTAAGTGGGATTTATTCTCATATCACTAATTATATGTTACATATTGCTAATTTCCATTGGAGTTGTGTTTAGAGTTACTCTGAAAAAGAGAAGAAAGCTGGTGTCTGCATGCAAATGTTGACCTTTAACGGCGCTCCAGCTGAGGACACCTGAAGAAGCTCAGCGGGAATCACGTCACCAACGTTTCTACACTATAAAAAAGGCTCTCGTCTATTTTATTCATGACTCACCAAAGTCGGCGCCGGTGATGTAAAAAAGGAAGCTGCTTGAATTCAGATAGAAAAGAAAATCTATTTCCTGTTTTCAGGTGACCTCTGAAGTTCTCAGACCTTATTTCCATGTAGCTTGTAGGAATTAGCACACAGCTCCAGGCTTAAGCAGCGTTAATAATTAAAACTTAGGAAATAATCACTGCGTGTGCACATTTTACTGCCCTTTTTTACATTTTAGCACGCTAAAATAGTTCCGCCTCGCCATATAAAATGTGGTGTAACCCCTCAGCCTGATTCGTTGGCGTTAAACTCCTGAATGGACGGATCAGCCGCTCTCCCGGCGGGAACGTCGTTAGTTTCAGCCTCATTCTGCTGCTCCAAACATCACGAGGTTTTTCCCACCTTGCCAAAAACTGAAAGGAAGCCATTAAAATATTGGCATCCTGGCGGCGGCGTGCAAAGATGCTGAATGTCAGCACAATGTTGCCCGTGATGTCTAATCCTTCGGCGGCACAAATCCCCGGCTATAATTTGTTCTGGGAGTTTGACTGGACCTGTTGGTTTCATTCCAGCCTTATCAGAACACGGCGGTTCACGTGTGTGTGTGTGTGTGTGTGTGTGTGTTTGCAGAAAATAGATCCCCTGGCTTCGTTCTGATGTTGATATATAAACTGTCTGTGGGATCCAGATCCAAATACTGGAGATGGGTGCAGAGATTCGCCCCAGGAAGCAGGAGCCTGAATATTTCCTGTGTTTGCGTTTTAGATCATCGATCAGGAGATCAACCCTCATGTGGATCAGTGGGAGGCGGAGGGTCAATTTCCTGCTCACAAAATCTTCAAGCTCTTGGGAAACGCTGGTTTTCTAGGAGTCAACAAACCAGTCGGTAAGGAGGTTTTTACCGCCGTTGCAGTCGAACGCTGGCGTTCCCGCCGTGGCGGCGGGCGCCATCCCGTTCCCAGCCGTCCCTGCTGGGCCGGGGGGACATCTGCTGGAGGTCTGGTTTGTCTCGACGGGACGATAGCTGGAGTCGAACCCCCGACGATCGACATCTATCGTGTTGAAGATTTTATCGCAGGTGTCGGGGGATTAAAATGTGCAGCATAGACAGGATGTGAGCTTTAGTCAGATGGATTACAGAGCAGCGGCGTGGGGGCGGAAGCATGAAGATAGTTCCTTCAATAAACCGGGGCTGTTTATTCACATATCTGCACATGTTCTTAGTCTCAAGAACCTCCAGGAAGGGGTCAAAAGCCCCACTTGTGATCTCGTCCTCCTGATTGAACCCCAGCAGAGTTTTGGTGGCTCCATTGTCCCGTTACCAGGGAATTTCTTGGAAGTACTTATGGAGCCGACAGGTCGGTCGCCAAAATGTGCTCGTGTTAGGTGTTGAGGTCTGTTGCCGGGCCACGTTTCCCTCGGTTTCACCGCTGAAACGCTGCCTCCCTCCAGGAAAGACTTTATTCCTTTTCAAAACACGAGAGCAGGAAGTTTTCTCCAAGCCACCACTTCAGAGGTCAGGGATGACCCTTGGCTCCCGGCCCGTTTCCCTCTGTTTTGGGAGGTTTTAACAGCAGTGGCACTGACCTTGTTCCTCCTGACGGGCAGAACCTGGCAGCCCGCAGCCTTTTCCTTCTGGAGCTGCATATTTCTTTCAGTTGACTGACCCCTGGGAGAATCGTGTGTGTTCAGGCTCTTCCCTTCTTCACATTTTTAGGCGCAGGATTCTTTCCCAAACTCATTACAAGTACCACAAACGTGCGCTTCCTTCCATGCATTTTATCCGTTGACGGGCCCATGTTTTCTCCAACAACATCCTGCACGGGTCACCTAAAGCTCCGCTCTACCCTGAAGAACATCTGTTGTTCCAAAGGAACATATGTGCATAGGACTGATGTTTGTGACAGACTTGGGTTTGTTTTCCTGGTCTTGTTTGCTCGAGCAGATGGCCCGCTGTTCCCCGGCCTCGGTGCTTCCCTCCATCCACTCTCTGCACCGCAGGGGCGCCTATCGATACGCAGCTGCACCTGTTTCCCCCCCGTTTGTATTTATTTTTGCTCCCACGTCCCGTTATACGTCCCTCTTTCCTGCGCGTTTGCCAGACGGCGCTGCTCTGGGCTCAATAACGGGTCTGACAGGTGATAATAAACCAGTTTGCTGCAGTCGCTATGATAAAAGCAACAACCGTTCGTTATTGTCAGTCTCCGCTCGCGTTCATCAGCGAGGGGCCGTCTTATTGTATTTAATCACGGGAAACGGCACCAAGCCTCGTTACTTTAGGCTGGCTGAACGCCGTCATTAAGAGATTTGAGCTAATGGAATCACTGATGGGCTCACCGTGGGGGACATTTCTAGTTTTGAACATGTTTAATTTCTTTCTTTTCAATGCACTTTTCAAGTGCTACGTGAACAAGTTGGAAGCACGTGCACGCGGTCTGCATGTGTAAACTGAGGACGGTAAATTGGTCGTTAGCGTTTAGCATAAACTGTATTGAGGTGGTCTTTTTCAGTTCTGTTACTGATGATGAAAGAAGCCAGTTTATGCAGATAACAGCTAAAACAGGGTGGAATGAAATGACACCCGGGTGACGGCGACCCCGCTGATCTCCCAACACGTACGAGTCACGAGTCACGATGACGCCGCGTCATTAACGAGAGGGCGCCGATAGATGCGTTGGTCACAGATATGGGGCAGGGTCGTGGGAGGCAGGGTCGTGGGAGGCAGCGCCTCGGCGATGGAGTAAGGACGAGTTGTTGCCTCTCCTGCAGAATATGGAGGCTTGGGTCTGGACTTCAGCTACAGCATGGCGGTGTCGGAGGAGCTGGGCAACATCCGCTGCGGAGGCATCCCCATGGCCATCGGCGTCCAGACGGACATGGCCACCCCTGCTCTGGCCAGGTAGCCCCTCCACCACATCCTGCAGTTAAACCCAGAATAAAGATTTCACTGTGTGTGTGTGTGTGTGTTTTTGTAGGTTCGGTTCGGAGGAGCTAAAGCAGCAGTTCCTCCGTCCCTCCATAGCGGGGGACGTGGTGGCCTGTCTCGGGGTCAGTGAAGTGGGAGCCGGCTCCGACGTCTCAAGTGAGTCTTTTCGACCGATGCGACGGGTCGCGTTTGAGAGAACGGAGCAGCGTTTCAGCTTCAAGCTGCTGCTCTCCCACCCAGGCATCGCCACCAAGGCGGTGAAGGACGGGGAGGAGTACGTGATCAACGGGGGAAAGATGTGGACCACCAACGGAGCCCAGGCGGACTGGATGTGTCTCCTGGCCAACACCGGCGACGGGCCCCCGCACAGGAACAAATCCCTCATCTGCTTACCCATGAACCTGCCAGGTAGGCGTCGGTCACGTTCTCGCACCAGCACAAAGTGGATGAAAGGGGAAACTGGACATAGCAGGGGGAAAAAAAGAACTCCGTTTTTGGTTTTTCTAACAGGCGTACACATCGCCCGCAAGATCGAGAAACTGGGGATGAGGTCATCGGACACGGCGGAGGTGTTCTTCGACGACGTGCGCGTGCCCCGTAAGAACATCATCGGCCAAGAAGGCCTGGGCTTCACCTACCAGATGCTTCAGTTCCAGGAGGAGAGGCTCTGGGCTGCGGCCAACAGTGAGTGAGCGCTCTACTCTCGGCTGACCTGGCGATGGGGTCACGTCTCCTTTATCTCTCCACCCTCAGCTCTGGCCATGTTGGACAACATCATTCAGGAGACCATCCAGTACACACGGCAGAGGAAGATCTTCAAGCAGCCGGTCCTCTACCACCAGTGGGTCCGCTTCCGCTTGGCGGAGCTTCAGACGGAGGTGGAGCTGCTGCGCTCTCTGGTCCACCGAGCCACAGGTAGGGACCAGGGACGAACACCAGTGGGGACTACGTGTTCCTCTTGATGCTGCTTCGAGCTTCCTAGATCAGATACGTGACCTGCAGCGGGAACAAAACCCATCAGAGTTGAGAAGATGAGAACAGGATCTCACAGTTCTCCTCACGTACCACAGAGGACAGTTTCATTTCCCGTGCAACAACAGTCACGTGACCCACATGGTCACATGGTAGCGCAGATCTGTTCACTGTAACCAGAGTCTCCAGCCTCTGTGCTGCCATCAGTCAATCGCCAACTTTAGCATCACCTGTCAGTCATGTGGCGGTGATGGATGCACGGATGACCCTGCTGACCCCCAGTTGTGTGTCTGCAGTATAACAAATCCTCCCTTCCTCCTCCTTTTCATGGCTAGCCATCAACAGGACCCCCCCCCCCCCCCCCCCCCATGGGTCTGACCCTGCTCAAGGTCTCATTCCAGCCACTGTTGCTTGTTTTGGGGTCGGACAGGTTATATTAATAAAGTCAAATTGACCTGAATAAATGGTCACGAAGCCGCTGCTTTACTGCTGGAATTATACATGAAAATGGCATTTATGACATCCAAAAAATAATATTACTTCTACATTTAAGATGAAATTTCAGTGTCCTAACTTTAAGGTATTTAGATTTTTATTTTCCCTTTGCTTTAATGCTGTTTTCATTGATTAAAAGGAGGGTGGAACAAACCGCCAAACTCCTCTTTGCAGTTCTATTTTGGGCAAAGCTTGGCTTTCACATCATGGTCCTCCAGATGAGGATGATGGCGAATCCGTCTGTTGAGGGGTTTTTTCCTGTTTATGGTCCATAACAGTTCCAGCTGCTGGCAGCCTTGAATGAATCCAACCAGTGAAAGTCTGATTTGCTGAGCTGGGACTGTGTGACTGGTTTTTACGCTCATCCACGCCCATTTGTTCCCTGGAAAACTGTGATGACTCCAGACCTGAACTGTGTGTGCCCTGCTCTTGACTCCCGGGTCCTTCCTCTTTCCCTGCAGCTTTGTACGTTAAAGGCAATGATGTCACCAAACTGGCATCCATGGCCAAGCTAAAGGGCGGCCGGCTGGCCAGGGAGGTGAGCGACAGCTGCCTGCAGTTCTGGGGAGGAATGGGCTTCACCAGCGACCTGCTGGTCAGCAGATTCTACAGGTGAGACTGTAGCCATGAAGAGTTCCTAACGTCTCCATGGTAACCCCAGCTCACCTTAAATGTGGCTCTTCCTGCAGGGACGGAAGGTTGATGTCAATCGGCGGTGGTGCAGACGAGGTGATGCTGGAAATAATCTGTAAATACATGGACACTCTGCCCAGGAAATGATGTCAGCGGCGGTCCAGAGCGCCGATACGGACTCACGGGGCACTTTTGACAAATGTACAGCAGTTGGCCTTTAACAGCAGCCGATGGAGGCTGACCTTTTGTGACCTTACAGGTGTGACTGAAGGAATGTGTGACTGAAGGAATGCATGAATTAACTGTTGTGTGACATAAAGTAAACGTGGGTGGACATGGACAGATCAGTTCAGAAACAAATGAGGCTAAAAAAGATAATTTCAGAGCATAAAATTAATTTATTTACACTAAAACATCTTTACAAAGAGACAATGTGGGTACTGATTTTTATTGTCACCTGCTGCCGTGTACCTGTTAATTCTGGCAAACATACACAGAATTATGTTTAATACTTAATCATATTCACTGTACATAAATGAACTGGACATGAAATATACCTGTGCTATATTAAGTGTTACCACAGCAGCTCTACTGTTACGTTACTGCTCAGAACGTGTAAATTTAACCATCAAATATGTCGAATCATGCATCATGAGAAAGAAAAAGGTCTGACTCAGCCACGCGTGCGCATACAAAACCGTCAGTAAAAAAAAAACCATTTTTCCTCATTCCTCTGGTTTGAAGCTTCACCGGTGACACAGGTGCGATGTGAGATCAACGGGGTCCGTTATCACCTCAGCTTGATGAACCAGTAGAGGATGAAGAAGACGAAGAAGCAGAAGAGGAGCATGTAGCACAAGAGTTTGGTCTGGCTGCCTCTGGAGAGCTGCTTGACCCTGCCGATGGTGGCGCCCAGCAGGCCCCCCGTGGAGTCAAAGTCTGAGTCCTGGAGATAATAACAGATAGGAACAGTTCAACGTCCAGCCAGGCTGGCAAACGAGCACGTAGATCCACAAACTTGATTAATTCTTAGTAAAAGCGTCATGAAAACCCTTTTCCTTAATAAAGCAACTGAAATATTCAGTAAAAGGTCCAAGAAATATAACGACCTGTACTGAAACATGAGGCTATAAACACTATATGTAAGGGTGGGGGCTCAGTCTGTTGGGAACTGGGCTGGGAAGCAGCGGGTTCTCAGTTCAAGCCCCGGTGCATCCAACACATAAAAGGCCTCCTGGTAGTAGCACTACCAGTTTGGTGCCTTGCTCCGTGGAGTCAGGGGGGCCTGCCAAACCCACAAATGCTCATATTGGGCCCTGCAATGAAGTGTGTACCTTGCCTTCAGTCATTCCTGAGGATTCCAAGATGAAAGAATGAGGCTATGTTTTACAACCAAACAAGATATGACACATATAGAATGTTTAATTGCAAGTATGTTATTTTTCCAACTGTCACTGCACCCTGGAAAGAAAATAACGCATTGATTTCCCCAGGTGACAGTAAACCAAACGTGAAACTCACCATCTCATCTAACATCTTGTTGTGATATTTGACTTCTGTTCCAATGTCGATCGACAGCTGTAAAACCAGTAAAGATCCGAATTACTAGTAGAATAAAGCGAATAATACAAAAGGTGCACCAGTTAATTTGGACCATATGGAAAACATCAGTAGCTTTCCCGTCGTAGTTTACTCGTGAAAAGAGACGTAACATATATTTGCAGGACATCTAAGAATAAAGCATTAAAAGAGCAGTTGTGATTTTTACTGACACTCTTTAAAACGTTCACTTTGGCTTTCAGTCCTTCCTGTAAGCGCTCGTTTTCCTCCTCGTACACGCTGTATCCGCTGGCGACATAAGCCCCAGGTCCTCCTTCTCCTGCACAACAAGAACTAAAATGAACACGAACACTTCAGCTAAATAATGTGCATTTATCGGCGCTTAAGCGTCGCCATATGCTGGAAGAGCTGAACTTCGTTGCTAACAACATTAGCCAGTGTTAGCTAGCTGACTACCAAACAAGATCATTTAAAGTTGGAACAAGAGCTGCGCATTTGTGTCCTACCCAAACCGGCGCGTCTCATCCTGAACCACCTTCGTGCACAATTATATGGGTTGAAACTAAGGTGTAAAGTAACAAAGCCTAAGAAATATATGACCAACAACAGGGCTCGCTTAGTAGGAATACGTCGGCAAACGCCACGACACCATACGGTGGCCGACGAGGACAATCAACACGAAAAGCGATACAATATTCCCGTCATGTTATCCGTACCATGACTTCATGATATTTTGCTTTTGTATTTATGAGGAAACCTCAATGTACGTTGGCGGAACTAATAGATCCGCGTGTCTATATTAGACAAAAATAATAAAATATAAAAATTGCACAGTTTAAGAGACGATTACTTCTAAACTCCTCTGCTGTGATTAACTCAAATAGTTTGAGATCTTTTAGTTCTCTTATGTATATCTCAAGTTTTCTTGTCTAATTTAGTCAAAATATGTTGATTCCTGGATTTAAATGAGGTATAAAATATTCATTTCCAAGTCAGAATATTAATTTCTTCTGAAATAACCGTCGTGCAGAGATACGTACCTCTTGATGAGATAAAATGAACGAGACTGTAATTAAGGAGAAAAGCATTTTTTCCCCACCTTGCTTTGTCCACCATCCTCGACGCTGCCAGTCTCAGTAAAACACCAGTGAGTTCATTTGTCTTTGGATGGAAAACTGCAGGGTCGTTCCTTTCAGGCAGGTTTTTACCTTTGAACACTTTGAAATTTGGCTCCTGTGAAACGGAGACCAACATCCTGTGAGGATTAATTAACTTTGTTCCTGACACATCTGCTGTACTGGATAAACAAGAGTTTCCCTGTTTTTCCTAAATAAATAAATCAATCCGCGTTTGCTGTTTAGCAACCATTAGCTCTCCTTTCCCCCCATCATGCATCACTCCTCCTTCAGCCTTTTGCCAATATTCCAGGAGGCAGCTCACATCCCACCACAGATTAAAATGACTGTCATGGTGTTAAATTATCCCCAACCAATATCTTATAAATAAATACAAGTTTAAGCCCCCGCCACTGTAGTGCATTTTAATGCCTCCGCGTGCTCATCTGGGTATGAATCTCCTGAAGGATTTGTCGTCTACGTGACCTTAACACCAGGGGCTTTGAAACAGAAGCCATTGATCGGATTTGGTGCCAGCGTATCGCTCATCTGAGGGGATGGTGTTTATCAGATGGGAGAAAGACATTCAGACGTCTGGAAAACCGGCTTAATCCTCCCTGAAAGTGAAAGCGGGTCCAGAGCGGTCTGTGTGGAGTCCTGTGTACACAGTGTGTGCTTGCTTCCATGCAGTGGGACATTCTCTGTATCCAGGGAAATGCAGGTGTCAAAGGATTCCTGATACAGGGATAACGGCTAATCCTACTCGCCATTGTATATATCTAGCTAATTCTAGGCTTAACTTATCAAAAACATTCGAGCACCATCAGGAATGTGATTCTTTTTTGACTGACTAATGATACAGAGGTTGTTGGTTCTACCTCTGGCCCCTGGGTATACGTGGACTTGGGAATCGTCATCAGTCGCCCAACTGTTCCAATTCCAAAGTTCGCTCCAAGTGCCAGTATTTTATCAAGTATGCATCACACGTGACTTGTGAAGACTTGGGACAGCTCGACATCCCACAATGCATTTCACCTCAACTAATGACAGCAGCAATGCACGGTGGAAAGTACATACATCAATGTACACGGTCCATAGTAGCGTATCTACTGAGTACTGAGCACCATATTCCCTGAACTATGCTATGCTAGGCAGGGCAGTAATTTAGCGTTGCTCTCCTGTCGCCGGCTGCTCACTGAATCGTGCCAGTGGGGTCTGTTTCACGTTGATGAGAGTGACCGCTCCAGAAAATGGTGAGATGAATGAACCCGATGGGGAAGGAGAGGTTCACTCAGCCTCGGGAACAGGGGTTTTTTGGTTTGTTTTTTCACGCCAGTGTGACTTGGAACTCCGACAGCCCTCTGGTCTAAAATTCTCCAGCTTCCACATTTTTGTTGTGGATTTGGGTTCTGAATAGCTGGTTGTTGTTCTGAATGGGACTAAATCCCTTCATTCATCAGTGAATGAGAGCACTGAGACGTCTGAGGGAACAAAACTGATTTGGGGGAGATGATTAGAAAGACGTAGATGAACGGAGATAAAGAGAGATTTGTCTGATATGTGTGGAGTCTGTTCCAGACATTAAACGCCGCTCACTTCGGAGTAAAGCTACAAAAACAACCCTCCGGATGTCTCCGAGCGGATGTTCCCGTAGATCCGTCTGTTGCAGACCTCAGATCTAAGCTGAATTCCTTCAGGGAATCCCCCCATCACCCCCGCTGAAGAAGACTATTACTCAAACCGAAATGAGTTGTCACCCTGCTGGAAGACGCGACGCCGCTCGCCGGCGTGCATCCCTGCCGCCGAATCTCCACCTCGTATGAATCCCAGACAAATGCGGGGAATTGGCCGGACCGCTGGAGCGCTTCATCTATCTTTCCCTCATTAGGACGGAGCCTCGACCGCACGCTGGCGCTCCCGCCAAGCGCTCGGCAAAGGCCGTGGAAAAGCATTTAAGGCTGGATTGAAGTATTGATTCACATACGTGATCATTAAGATGTAAACAAAGTGGTGGTCCTTTTTTTTTTAAATCAATAACTGTCCTTCAATAGCGTCTCTGAACCTCTCTGACCCCCACGGGTGGAGCGTCGCCTCCCACTTTAGCCTCGACGCTTTAGCCTCGACGCTTTAGCCTCGACGCCGTTCACAAAGTCTTAGTTAAGTATAGTTAACCAACGCTGTCTTTATGTCCTGCTCTACCGTCGACTTTATGTGCATTATCTCCATCCCAGCATCGATATTTGCTCCGGTCAGATCCGGTCTGGCTACCGTCTGGGGTGCTGCACCTGCAGGGAATGCTCTTCTGGCTCTGAACTGCTCAGGAGTTGATTTCTCAAGTGCGTAAAGGTGCTCAGAGGCTCCGAAAGTGCGGCATCAAAATGGGTCTGAAGGTGCTCTCCACGAGGCAGCGCCATAGAGGGAACATTAAGAGAGCAAAGCTAGAGCTACATACAGGTTTTAAGATGAGCTTGATATCGCATTTGGTGTTTGGTTTATAGAAGAAACTGCATTTAGCCTCGCAGAGAGCCATTACAGCTCATTAGCATTTAAAGCTAGCTCCAGTTACTAATCCCGCCACCAGATAAATAATAGTTTAAACTACAATAAAAGAGCACTAACTTATAAAAGGAAGAAGACTGTAAATAAAGTGTTGAATATATCTGCTGTGCTAATTTCTAGATTCTAGCACCTTTTGTTTTTTACTCCGAATCAGTCATCCATGATGTCCATTAGCATCCTGTTATTCAGATAAACACCTTTAAAGGGATGAATCTTGACCTTTTTTGGTCACTTTAAACACTTATCCAAGAGTCCACATGGGCTTTTTATGTCCGCCGTGTTCTGTTTTTATGCACATTGATAAAAGTCACGCTTGCTCAAGGGGAAGTAGTTTGGTGAAAAAAGTGAGGTGAGTTGAACTGAGTGCAGCCTGAGAGATAAGAGTGAAACCAGCCCGGAGGATGTGAGTAATGCCGAAGGAAGATGGTGGGAGAAATAGTATCGAAGGGCGCCCTCAGATTAAGGAGGACGGGGAGTCAGTTCCCATCAGAAGATGTGGGGGTGGCGGGGGGGTCAGCTGACCTGCTGGATGGCCTTGAGACCTGCACAAAGAGGAAAGGAGAGAATAATGCGGGGAATAAGATTAGACAGAGGAGGCGTTTACAGTTGAGACTTGAGGATCCATCCATCCGTCCTTCGGGGCGAGGAGCGTCGCCCCCTGCATGATAATGGAATAATAATGATCCCAACATACGCTAATTATCTGTTCCTGACAACAGAGAGGCGCAGCCGAGCCAAGCGAGTCAGAAAGCAGCCAGGAGCAGATCGAGCTTGCTGTCTTTGATCGTGGAGAGAGGACGTTCCCGTCTCTGCTGATTCCTGCCGCCGAGCCGACCGGGACAACGAAAGGGGAAGCTGCTTTCCTTAATTATTCTCTCATCCAGCCTCATTTTATATATATATATATATAACTTTTAAAGGGAAATTAAACGAAAGCAGAGTCACGATTGCACCCCCCCCCCCCACACACACACACAGAAGGTCGCATGCTGCCTGTGTCCAGCTGGACTTAAGTGTCTGAGTTGCTTCATGTCCCCACAGGGATTTGAGCTCACTCCAGATACCCTCTCTGGAATCAGAGAGCAATCATGGGTTCGGGTATGGGTGATGTACTGGGGCAGGAGCGGGGGTGGGGGCGGGGGACACCAACGGGGGACTGATTGGACGAGGAGGAGCCTGAAGCTAATTTAATTCTGTCACCATAATCGTTTAAAGTCTCTGGCAGATGCCGTTTTCCAGGCCGAGCCGCTGTTGGACGGAAAAGAATGAAAAAGGAACGCGGAGATTAAAGTTTGATTTAATCTTTTTATTGTCTTACTTTCTGCCTCTTTGTGTTTCTAAGATGCGCAATTGGGCCGCCATAAATTAAATACAGCCTTTTGGAACGTTGGGATTTAAGAGCGCAAAACGTTCGATGGCGTTTCGCCGCCGCCGCCGCCGACTGTCACCCAGGGAGACCCTGTTGGACTCAGATCTCACCCGGTCTCAGATCCCGGCCCTGCGTCTGCGTGGGAGCACCAGATGACTTTTACGAAGCGTAATCTGGTTTCAGAAGTCCGAGGCGGTGGCCCAGGCTCCAGAAACAGGATCACACCTCAAACTGAAGCGATATAAGTGTCAAAAACCACCAGAGCGGGGAACAGGGGACTGGACAGGCGGTCCCACATCTCTACGTTAACTTCTAGAGATGGGATCAATGTTCAAGGCGCACGGGGACACAATCAGGTCATCAGGTTACCTTCGATTGACAGTGGCGGCGTAAAGGAGCAGAGACGACATCGCGGCAACACGTCTCTGTCCGTTTGTCTGTCTGTCTGAATGTCCAGTTGTAAAAGTTCTGCGCGTTTAAAAAAAAAAATGACACAAGAGAAACGTCTTTTTTTGCCCCTTCTGACCTGAAGTTGTAAATCATTCCAGTTCATTTAAATGAAAGAGGGGGGGGGGTGCAGGCGTCGCCGTGTGACGAATGGCTAAACTGGAGGACATCGTTCATGCAAAACAAAGCGGGGGTTAGCTGACAGCCTGCAGACCTCTGGAGTCATTTACACATGTCACTGGATCTCAGCTAAATAAGCAGGCTTAATGTGGCTCCTGAAGACCCCCGAACAAATCCCCAGTAATCTGCTTATGCATAAGTGAGACTGATTTCAGGCCCGACTCGGACATGTTTATTGATTACCGGAGAGTTGTCGCTCTCTGCGACTCGCTCATTAGACGGAGACAGGAAGAAGAATTGATCATTAAAACTTCCTCTGCGGAGTCGAGCCCAGCTAACTGGATTGGGGGGAGGTTGAGTCGGCGGGACGACTGAAGCCGCACGCCTTCAGATCTGACGCGGAACGATGGAAAAACAATGGTCCGAAGCAACAAAGGTGTTGTTTTTTCCCCCAGAATCAATCAGCGGGCAGCCATCAGGGGACGCTCCCCTTTGGTCCCACTCTGCACAACAACCTTTGAATTGAGGTGCACTTTTTTCCCTCCCCTCTCTGGTTTCAGCAACGCCGGAAATGCGAACGACCTCTGATTCCATCCCAAGGTTGTTGTGGCTTTTTTTTCCTCATGGTGCGTTCAAGCACAACAGCCTTCGACGTGGAGCTTTACCTTTAAAAATAGAAGGAAGAGGAGGTGAAGCGGAGGTGACGCTCTGGTCAGAGGAGCCATAATGAGGTTGATGATAACATTAGAACACAATGGAGCCGAGGCTCAATTCCACAGAAGCGGAGCTACTGTATCCGCAGCGCTGCCCTTGTCTTTGCAGAACAGCAGCAGGAGCGAGAGGCTATATTTACTCATGCTAGCTGCGGCGGGAAACGTGGAAAAAAAATCAATATGACAGTGAAAGAAGGCACAACCAGAGAGGTAAAGAGGGACTGAGAGGGTGGAAATCTGCTGTGAGTGTCTCTAATCGTCGTGTGCCTCCAGTGATCACGTGTGGGAAGATCTCAGGGATCTTTTATTGAAACAGCCAAAAGTGTGAAGTTTTTTCAGCTTGAGAAAGGTCAACTGCACAGGAGGAGGTGGATGGAAAAGAACCACATCAGGAAATGGCTTGAAGGGCGTGGTTATCCCAGTTGGGCCTCACTTTCCTCCAACAAGAGGAACACACCAAACAGGGACGCAACTCAGAAGGATTTATGACCAACCCAACGTCCCGTTGACAGACCATCACCGATCAGAGGAGACCGGCACCAGTCAGACACAGTTGGGACCTGGACGCTGATTTCCGTCCCATTTTCTCCAGCCTGTGACAATAACTCACAATGTTCTCTTGTCAGAAAACATGCTTATGCGCGCAGCCTGTTTCCCAACCCCACACTGCGGCGAGAACACGGAGCGGTCACGTCTGATCATCTCTAATCAACTCCATCCCCGGTGGATCATGGACCGGGGCCGCGCTAATCGAGTGTTTGTCCTCACGGTGGAGAGACATAATGTGGGAACACTCAAATATGGTGATGGCCTGGGCACATGATGGATGGTTCCGTGCCGCAAACAACCAAAATGAATAGTGAATAGGCCGACACTTTAAACCAATCAGGCTGATCAAACAGGTGTGATACAACACGTGTGAAACGACTTCCATAGCAGACAGTAAATTACCCCCAAATTGGGCAACGGAGCCGTTCCCCTGATGGTTATTTAGCCAAAAGATGCTCTGAGCTGCCATTAACCAACAGCTGAAATTAAATCTTTAGATCCTCTAAATATTTGATTTCCACTCAGGGGCATATCTGGGCGAACAAAGCTAATTAGCATACGCACGGCTGTGTGACGGCAGCGGCCCATCTGTCTCCAGTCTGCTGATCTCTGCCTTTCTCTTTACTTAAGCTTGTCTGGGAAGCTCCGACAGATAATTCAGGCTAATCTTTATGTATGGCCGCTGCCTCTGAGAGCATTAACAATGCTAATATATGCTGATTGTTGACTCTCTTGATGACTCCTGAGTGACAGGAGAGGATCTTTGGTAAACAACCGAGCAGAAGGAGGAAAGACAAACAGGACAGGGGTGTTAGAGTCCCTAAAGACAAAGTTTTCCCTCGGATGATCGCCCCCCCCCCCCCACCGCCACCACCAGATTTTGTCCAGATCCCTCGGTATCAAGCAATGACGCCCTTTTCTGACGTCCACAATTTGGACTTTCATTCTGGGTGATGCGTGTTTCCAAGTAAGCACTCCGACGTTTAGCGAGGATGAATTTCAAAATAAAGGTTTGGCCAAAAGAATTTTCAACAGAATTTTCAACATGATGATATTGCAAAAAGGAAGGAACAAACGTTGAGCCATGAAGGAAGCTTGATTCAGTCTTTGAATTAGCTTCCCGTTTATGCTTTCACCTGTTTATGCTTTCACTCTCGATGTGGTTGTTTATCCTCCGCTCGAGCCCTAACTCCAGCACACACAGTGATGTTTCGCCGCATGCAAATCATGATTCATTTCAAATCGTGTCATGTTTGATTTGGGTGTTCGGATATTTAAATCCGGACTGACAGGTCGCTCAGTCATCGGGAAGTTGCGGTGACCTATTTGTCATCTCGCATCATCGGAGCGGCGCACCACCGCAGGTAGAACTCAGAACCTTCCTCCTGCAGCTTGATCGACTGCTTATCTACAGAGACAGAGATTTCATCCAAAATCCCATCAGGTTTCATTTAGAATCTATCTCCCTTTTCTGTTTGGCCCCCAGAGTCCCGGTAATTTTAACATTTTATCCCCGCTTCATGAAAAGCGTTTGGCAACCTGAGGCCCGAGGGCCACCGCTGGTACGCTGCAGTAGGATGGAGGGCACACTGGCAGTTAACGCTCTTCATCTTAGTTTAGTTCTCTGTCAGCCGGAAGGTTTGGGTTTCATTTGATCATGATCATTTGGAGTCGCTCAACACAGAGAAGTCGCTTGAGCTGGTGCTCGGTCTGCAGAGCCATAACCAGCAGATCAGGAAACTCCACCATCGTTTTTAACTTAACTCCATTGACAGGACTCTCAATATCATGCACAACACACACGAGCTCTCTGTATCAAAGAGGTGGCTGATCCCTGGTCTGTGAGCAAGGCACTCAATCCCCACTTCAACTAGAGAGACTCACAGATTAGCCTAAAACCGTGAAATTAGCATCATTCAGATGAATCATGAAGCATTGGAACCAAATTAACGTTGCGTTTGTTCTTCCAGAACCGTCTATGTGGTGCAGTAGCGCCCCCCAGCGGACAAAGAGGCTCTGAGTGAAGAGCTGCTTTGAGGATTTGTTCCCTGATGGAGACGTGAATATCCCACAAACATCTGTGTTTGCGCTGGTGTGTAACTGCACACGGTAGAGTTGTGTTTCTGAACTGTGAAGACGGAAGAAACTGCAGAAGGAAGTAAAGAAATGCAGCGCAGAGGGGGAGGAAGCGTGGGAGGAAGGGAGAAAGGGAGCAAGGGAGAAAGGGAGGGTCTTGTGCCTTGTTTGCTGAGCCTTTTAACCAGAAGAGGATGCTGCTGCCTCACTCATGACAGAAACAAAACAATGTTTTCTGAGGCTGGAGAACATCAGGAAGTCTTTGCCTCAAAGCAACAGAAACGGGCAGGCAGGATAAGAGAGAGGGGGGGGGGGGGGGGGGGGGGGGGGGGTCCAGCTCACTGTCTGATTACCTATTCTGGTCTGAATGAAGCTGCACCGTCACTCTTTCATGGATGGTTTTATCCAGGATCTCAGCGAGGCAGCGCGTCCTCTCCTTTAATAGTAAACATCCATTTAAAAAAGCAGCCCTGACACAGTAAGAGAGGTCTGAAACACACTCATTGGTTTGCTTTGTGCTGTAAACTGTAAAGTGTCAAGCAAAGCTAAGAGCCGGTTTAGAAAGAACGGCACCAGAGGTCCAGATGTTGGTCCCCTTCATCTTATCGGCCTGGAAAACTGGGATTATGTGATAGGTGAACAACAGAAGATGATCAAAGCTCAGATTCAAAGCGTCTCCACTTCCAGATGGTTCAGTCAAAGAGAAAGCGAAGCAACGCACGACGAGTCAGCAGGTCGGCGGCTGCTCAGAGCTGCAAATGTATCGTAAAGTCTGGCTCTTGTCGTTTTGAGCGTTCAGCCATGTTAATGTTCAGGTGCAACACACTGCCGATGTGCCAAATGCAGCTCTGAGACGAGAATGAGGAAGCAAAGACCAGCAGCGCAGCGCCAAGTCCTCCCTGCTCCGCTCTGTGGTCGCCAAGCTGGTCGCCAGAGGGCACCGGCAGGAGGCCCTCGAACTGGACTGACCCCAGAACGACAGAGTGGCAAAAATAGAGCTAAACTCTGGTCAAAGACGTGAAAAAATCAAAGCGTAAAAAGTGAGAGGGAATGAGGAAGAGCCTGGAGAGAAGACAGAGGGAGAGACAGGGAGGGGAGAAGGGGAGCAGCACCGAGACAACGTGGCAGGAGGTTTCCAAAGACCAGACCATTGGAGTTCAGCTGAGGATGAGGAGCGTTAACCAGTCAGAAGTTTGCCCTAACCAAACAGCAATTACCTCTCGAACTCGGCCGTCTCCAGGTTGACTAAAGGGGACTTTTGCAGCGTGGAATTTAGATTTCACTGGATTTGCTGGCAGTAATATGGAACCACGGCGTGACACAGGTCGCCGTCCAATCACTGCTGATTCCTCATCCTGGTGTCTCTGCCCAGCTCAGACTTTATCACAATAATCAACCGCCCAAATAAAGAGGAACTTCCTGTTTACCCTCACAAGAAAGGGCCGAGGTTTTCCCAACAGAAAGACCTTCTCAGAGTCTGAGGGGCCTTTTATTCCTGCTTCATTACAGGGGAGCTGAAAAAAGTCTGGTTTGAAGGTTTCACCCACCGTGGTATTAAAGAACAGGCAGACAGGTAATTGTTGCCTTCGCCCACTTTGGCCCCACCACTCAATTTTCCACTTCATGGCTGCTGGGGATTCTCTCACCGTGCAATCACAGTCCATGTGCCCGTAAAGACCAGGTACAGCTCGCACACCTTCACACTCACTTCATGAAACTTACAGGTGTGTGCACCTGCTGCGCATTATAAACCTCCTTATTAACCTCTTTATTAACCTCTTTATTAACCTCTTTATTAACCTCTATCACCATTATTACTGATTCATGACAACAACAATACGCCGACTGAACAAAAGTGACCTGTAAAGTCACTAAAACGACCTCCCAGGTGTCTGACTAGAGCGACCAGCTGCAATCAAAACCTGATCTTTTCATCAGAAGTCATCTTAAATCTTTCATATTTAGATCATCTTTTCTCGCCATCGCTGCAGTCCTGTCATCCAACGCACGTCCCCACTTTGAAACTATTTTAAACTTTGAAAATCTAACACAGTGAAGGAGGCGGGGCTTAATTCTGCCCTGCGGCCTGGAGGGCGACAGCTGTATATAAGTTAGCATCCACGTGATGATATTACAGGAGCTCTGAATGGAAATCCACCAATCACAAAGCGGAATCGTTACCCTCATGGTTGGTCTGGCTGGGAAGGGTGGGAATATGCAGCGGGGGGATGGGGGGGTAGAGGAGGAGGAGGAGGAGGGCACCACCTTTTTCTTCACCCCGTGAGTGAAAGTAAGCAGCCCATAAAAAGAAAAGTCCTCCTCCTACTTCATCACCTCGTTCTGGAGGTGTGTTTACTTCCCTGAGGGTGTCCACCAGTGGATCCACCTACAACAACACCTGGGCAGGTCGTCCCCCCCCCCCACACGCAGTCACTGTCAGGGGAGGAGAGTGAGGATCATCTGAGCCTTTCAGAGCCTCCACACCAGCTTCATTCCTTCCTGCTGTCGAGTTTTTGGTTCCACCAGAGGCACAAACGATCCAGCAGTGGGAGTCTGAGCTCAGGGAAAGAAGGAGAGAGAGAGAGGGAGGGAAGGTGGGGGAGGGGGAAGGGTTTGGTACTTTAAAGATGCCTGTGGAAAATGAATCATGGGGGCCGGCACAGGGGGAGATCCAGAGAAGAAACACATCTGCTCTGGAATGAAACTAAACGGCGAGAAGACGCACAAAACCAAGAAAACAGTCACAAATGAGAGATCCTTCAAGTTTAGGAGGGTAAAAGAAGGAAGGGGGGGTAATGTGAGAGCTGATAAAGTTTATTGTCGTCCCTCCCTAAGCTCTCCTCTCCAGGCAGGGAAACACAACCCGACGCCGCCAGTGCTCGACACTCGTTGGCCGCTGGGCCTTGTCATTAACTTTTTTTTTCGAGTTCTCTTTTAGAAGCTGGTTTGAGCCACAAGTCGACTGTCTCAGAGTTCTGACCCGCGCAGCCACGTCATCTGCAGGCCCGAGGGAACCGATCAGCATGCGTCTCCCTTACAAAACCAGTGCATCCGTGGTTTGTAGGAGCTGGAAACCAGTTTCTTTTTCAATGATTTTAATGGTTCAAAGCTGCTCCCACCATTCAAACCACCACAGTCACGTCAGGTTGCGGATGTGTGTTGTTAGGCTAAACTAAGATACATTAAAGGGCTGAAGGAACGTGTGTGCGGAGCCAGTATCAGGAAAATTGGGATCAGAGTGTCCCCTCAGGGGAGCAGTTCAAGAAAACACCCCCAACCCTGCACAGTGTGGTCGTCCTGTCAAACACGGGCTAAGAAAACAGCAACGTGCCCCCCCACACACACACACACAACGACACCACCACCAGGAACCCTGGGAGTGGAATCATACCTGGAAACAATCACACCTGAATTATCCTCACTGCTCAGTCAAAAAGAACTACAACCATGACATCACACACACACACACACACACACACACACACACCAGGACTTCAGAGTTCTGTAATCACATTATGAATGAGGTGAATAAAGGAGGAAACTGATCATTTATCGGTAAAATTTCAGACCTTTTTACACCAAAATGTTCAGATCCCAGAGGAAACATGGCGTGGGGGGGAGGTCAACCCCCCCCCCCCTCCCCAGGGAGAGAACGGGGGTCATATTTCACATAGCAAATAACGAGTCCCAACACATCTGTAATGTCAGTCTGGTTGAGGATTGACAGGCCCAGTTTAACCTCCACCAACGTGGGTTTATCCACAGACGAGGGAGACTAAAACTGGCTGCTGATTTCTGCAGACGCCTGTTTGGACACGAAACCTGTCTTTGATCGGTCGTGATGTAGGAGATCAAAGCCCAACACTTTCTTCGTTGTCACTATCTGGTTTTGCTCCAGAATGGGGAGCCATTATTTTTAAAGAAGCCACTTCAGCTTCGAAGTTCTTTCTTTTGCTTTTTAATCATAATAAGATGAAAATAGAGCCCAGAGCATCTTTCTGATTATTGATGATCCTCCCGATGAAGGCAGTTCCACTTCAAAGGCGCCAGGCTTTGATTTTTATACACTATTTCACCTCCCGGTGTCCCTCACTGCCACGAAAATCCCAGGAAAGAGAAGCAACTACATTAGACTGCATCATTTGGACATTTATCATGGTTGATCACTCTTTCTTTGTGTTGTGTGGTTGATGAGTTAAGAAGATAATATCTGATTTTCCAACTGATACGGTTTATTTGAGGCAGCTGAATGTGTAGCAGAAGTTAGAAAAAATGACAGATTTAAATCGTTCGATCTTTGTGCGTTCCTAATGTGGAGGCTTGTGTCTGAGAGCAGCTCTGAATGGGAGTTTTCATCTGCTTCGTGATCAGCTAGAGTCATCCTGGAGTTAAGACCTAACACCCTCAAACATTAGAGTTGTGAGAACCACACATCCTTTTACTTCTATCCTTGTGAGGACCTTCATAGACAGGGCAGTCCCCAGCTCCTGACCACAACACAACTAACCCCTCACAACTAACCCCTCACAGCTAACCCCTCACAATTAACCCCTCACAACTAACCCCTCACAGCTAACCCTCACAATTAACCCCTCACAATTAACCCCTCACAACTAACCCCTCACAACTAACCCCACGCTTTCCCTGACCTTAACCTAAACTCTAAGATCATCATGGAGTAATTATCTAATTACTCAGTGATGATAAATTAATTCATTTCTCACTCTAAAACCATCACCCTTCACTCTTTAACCTTTTTAATCACTCCTTTTGACCTTCTTTAACCTCAGTCCTTTTCCTAAGCCCACCCTTGCCCGTGCTATTCCTGAGCCTAGCCACTATCCTCCACTCTTTCCCTGACCCTAACCCTGGATCTTATTTATTATTTATCCATTGTCTTTCAGCTAGCCTGAAGCCACCTAACTCCAGCCTCCATTAATGCCTAACCTTCATCCTTTTCTTTTACCAATTCTAAGATCAACCTTAAAGCCATGTCTTTACCCTCAAACAGGAAGCTGGAAGTTGTGAGGACCTTCCAAAACGTCCTCACTTCCCAAAAAGTCCTCACGTTAGTAGTGGAATGAGTATTTTGGTATATAGCAAGTGCAAACAAACACACACACACACACACACACACACACCACACACACACACACACACACACAAATTCCACCTGTAATACCACTTTTCATTTATCGCCGTCTGTCCCCAACAGTTGGCGTCTGACTTTGGATTAAAAGTCACATGTGTATAAAGTCATAAATGAAATATTCTAGATTATTCCGGCTGAACCTCATCCTGACCACAATATTTGTACGACGTGAAACCCTCCACAACCACACATCGATCCACAATTTGTGGCGAGGTGAAGACACTTTTTAAACTTGCCTATTCTTGCCTTGTCTTTTCCGTGTGTGTGTGTGTGTGTGTGTGTTTTACATCTCGTATTGTTAGACAAATCAGCAAACCCCCCCAAAATAGACTGAATATTTCAAAAGGGAAGCAAAGACATTTGAAAGAGAACTGGAAGGAAAACCAGACACACTGTATTCTCCTCCCCTCCTCCATCCCAACCCAGCAGTGAACACGTGGAAGAATTTTCTGGTTATCGTGAAGTTTTTGAGCTGCCCCAAAAAAAAAAGGGGGGGGGGACTGAAGGCAGCAGGATGAAGAAAAGGAAAAGAAAAGACTTTTTTTTTTTTAAAGCCAGTCTCCTCCCTGTCATTATTACTGGCTGCAGGGATAGAGTGAAAAGAGGACACACCCTGAAGCTAGCATGTGTGTGTGTGTGTGTGTGTGTGTGTGTGTGTGTGTGTGTGGTGTGTGTGTGTGTGTGTGTGTCTGTGTATGCGTATGTGTGTAGATTAAAGGGAAAAATGTAACAGCATAAAATGCTTAAAATAAAACAGAAAGGAGGATGGCCTAAAAGTCAGTCTCATGTCTGCAAAACCCAAAGAAGCTGAAATGAAGCGACCTGATTTCAGCTCCTCCAGCTCTGTGACGTGCTCACACTTGTCCCACTGCCCCCTGTAAACTGTGGAATGGCTCGGGCTCCGTGCACGTCAGGACCACCTCGATGTCTCAGCACGCGGTGTCATCCATTAGCCTTTACTGAGGTTATAAAGTCAGTGCCCAGCTGTTCTGTTTTGAGGGCCAGTGCAGGAGCAGAGGAATCGTGGCTGCAAGATCAAACACATTAGCATGAATTGGTGGCAGGAATCTGCAGGAATCTGCAGGAATCCGCAGGAATCCGCAGAAATCTGCAGGAATCTGCAGGAATCTGCAGGAATCTGCAGGAATCCGCAGAAATCTGCAGGAATCTGCATGTCAGTAGGTCACAAACGGGATTTAAACCGCAGGTTTGTTTGTGTCTTCAGCTCAATCACACTAGAATATTCAAGTTCAAGAGTTAGAAAAGGTCCAGATCTAATTAATCATTGATATTCTAGTTTTTCAGAACTGTAAATATTCAGATGTTTGCGTGTTGTTTTCACCTTCGTAAAATAAGTCTTAACGTGCCCCCCCCCCACACACACACACACATCTGTTCACATCTGTCTCCATATATGGATCAAAAAGCAAAAGAACAGAGCAATCATGGGGAAAGAGGAATAAAAGATTTAAATGAGAGAAGAGTAGGAGAAAGTGAGATTATGCTGAAAAAGTCGGAGTTGGGGGGGCGAGAGGCTGTGGAGTTTAACGAGATGCAGAACTCTCACGGTGGATGTTGGCCAACAGGCATGCACTCATGCTTTAGCTATGTCATGGGCTGCCTGCTCTCCCCTAAACTACCCCCAACCCCCCACTTATTTCTTAAAACCGCTCTCTCACTCTTCCCTCAACCTCTCCGAGCCTTTTTTCCCTCCCTCGCTCGCTCGCTCTCCCCCAGCGGCCACCCCCGACCCGTCCACATATGTAAACAGAGTATTGTCACTAATGTCAACTGTCCAGTAATAAGCAGAGTGGGGTTAAACAAAAGAAAAATATATGGATTTGGAATTAAAGACGGGTTTGAAGACTGTAAAAAACTAACATTAGCGACAGGATGATGGTGATTTTCCAATGAGGAGTTAACAGGGAGAGAGAGACAAAGAGAGACAGAGAGCGAGAGAGAACTGAAAAAAACATCTGTAATTCTCAAATGGAATCTCAGCCATCAGCCAGAGGAGGAGCCGAGGAGTTCAACACTGAAACACGGCAGCAGCGCTGTTCTGCCCAACGGGCCGTCAGGCTCTGGACCTTGAAGGTCCGGTTACAACCGAACCTGGTGGTGATGATGTCATCATCCCGCTGCAATGCGGGAAAGTCGGTTAGGGGGCATGTGCCCGTCTCTCTGTCCCATAACGGACTAATGTGTTCCAGGTGAGGCAGATACACAGCAGCAGGGTCTCTCACTCACACACACACACACACACACACACACACACACACACACACACACACACACACACACACACACACACACACACACCTCTTATCAGGTAAAAATGCACACAACTGTTTTCTCATCTTACAGCAGACGTTGGTTCTATGTAAAGCAACATATACAGGAAACATAAAGCATCTCCAGCTGAGCCACAAGTTCCTGTAGCTCTGGAGCAACCTGAGCAACTTCAGTAATTACTGAGTCAATCAGCGCCACTGCTCCTGCTGCGCTGGTTTCTGTTGGAAAAGCTTTATTAGCAGGGAGGGAAAGGACAAAGGGGTCGGAGCTGCTGCTGCTGCTGGTGGAGCTGCTGGTGGTGGTGGAGCTGCTGCTGGTGTGGAGCTGCTGCTGGTGGTGGTGGAGCTGCTGGTGGTGGTGGTGGAGCTGCTGGTGGTGGTGGTGGAGCTGCTGGTGGTGGTGGTGAGCTGCTGATGGTGGTGGAGCTGCTGGTGGTGGTGGAGCTGCTGATGGTGGTGGAGCTGCTGGTGGTGGTGGTGGAGCTGCTGATGGTGGTGGTGGAGCTGCTGATGGTGGTGGTGGAGCTGCTGTGGTGGTGGAGCTGCTGGTGGTGGTGGTGGAGCTGCTGGTGGTGGAGCTGCTGGTGGTGGAGCTGCTGGTGGTGGAGCTGCTGGTGGTGGTGGTGGAGCTGCTGGTGGTGGTGGAGCTGCTGGTGGTGGAGCTGCTGGTGGTGGTGGGGAGGGCCTGAGGTGACACCGTCTTATCTTTAAATCATCTGCTCAGGTATTTTATGGCGGGCGCTCCGGCTCCCACTGTTAAAATGACAGCGTCCTTTTACCCATCATGCCCTGCACCGCTTTGCCTCACGTTCTACTCTACATGCTCCACCGTCTGAGGTCTGAGAGGACCGGCCAGCGTTCCCAGCAGCAGGACAGAAGTGGGATTGCTGCACATTTGCAAAGCTTTGTCCCTGAGCGACATGTTGTCCTGATTTGCCAGATTTAACAGGCTCGGCTGTCATTTGCACACACTAACCTGCGTCAGTAAAACCACTGGAGCTCTTTAACATTCAGCACCAGTGAAGGGTCGGTACTGGTACCAGTGCTGCTTCAACTCGGCTCGGAAGTTCTGATTTAGGGGAAATTCGGAATAAAAAGGCTTTGGGAATATCAAGCCACAGTGCTTCGGCAGGTCAGAGAAAATGGCTCCTCGCTGCAGTCTAATGTTCTCTCTCTCTCTCTCTCGCCCTGTTTTCTCTTTGGCCCTGTAGTGTGTTTTCTCTGGACTCCAAAGCCTGACATTTGGACTGAAATCCAAAAGCGTGGTGGATACAGACAGGCTGCGCTACAGGCACAGAAGAAAAGAGGAGTGGAAGAGGTGCAGAAGGAGGAGGAAGAGGAAAAGTGATGATGTGGAGCCTGTGAAACTCTGTGTGCACGTGTGTGTGTGTGTGTGTGTGTGTGTGTGTGTGTGTGTGTGTGTGTGTTCAGACCAGCCTGTTCAAGCCCATTCCTTATTGCTCATTATGGGGCTGACCTTTATTCCCTCACCTCCAACCCAGCTTCGCCCTGTTGTTGAGGCTCCTCCCACTTTGACCAACTGGGGTAACTCTGCTTCCTCTACTACCTTTTTATCCTAATATCCTTTAATAAACTTACTATGTGATATGGTTTACACCGACACTAGCAGTTCCATCGCTGATTCAACCTTGTTTTCTGTTCTGATGTGCAAAGGCCCACACACACACTCGCGTGTGCACGTGCACGTCCGTGACATATGAACCCAGATTGCCTTCACTGCCACAGATAGGAGACATCCTCCATTGGTAGCTGCAGCTCCCTGTCTGCATCGGGCCCTTCCTCCCTCTGGAGCAGCGGGTGGAAACAATGACCCAGCAGCAGAGTGAAGAGAGGAAGGATTCCAGTGTTCCCAGACCCAGAGAGGCAGAACCCACCTCAGGACTGACAGGGACACTGAGTGAAATCAGCCAGTAATGATGGCAAGAAGAAGCACAGGCTGGTCAAGAACCATTAAAAAAAAAAGATCAAAGCAGTCGAATAAAAGAACAAAGACAACAACCGAACAAAGACGTAGACAAACTGAGTTAAAGCTATCAGGTCTGTACCAGTTGGCCGCAGGTGGGTCGTCCGTCCTTGTCCCCGGGGCCACAGGTGCTCAGCAAGGCTCCGCAGGTGGTTTATGTGGCAGGTGGAGGTTTGACTGGCGGCAGGTGGCCGACGGTTCAGGTGCTGGTGACCAGAGCAGACACACACTTCCTGTTAGCTCGTCTCTGCCCTGGTTGTAAATCAATGAAGTATTTGTGGCGAAACAAACATATTTTAAAGTTCAGGACACTCTTTTTTATACACCAATGTGGCCGATTAAGATGATTAAAATGATCTTTTCTACCAAACAATTCTTCTTCCTCCTTTCTGAGCAGTTTTAGACAGATTTTGAAATGCTTTGTTATCATAAAAGGGGAAAAAAAACACACATTAGTTGCCATAAAACTGTGAATTTAAATCAGTTATTGACCAGTTGTCAGATAGCTAAACGCTGATTCCCAATAACAGTGTGTTGTTTAACGTGACACCATTTCCTTCATGAAAACTGACTTTATTCTGGTTTCTGAGCTGAAAGTCAAGCCCATCAGCCTCGGCGGACTTCACAAGATGTTTTCTTCCTTCCCATCTGTGAAACCATTCTTGCGAGGAGGAGGAGGAGGTCTGGGGGAGTCATTTTACCTCCGACTGACTGCAGCCATAAAGCGACGGTGGCCAATCAGGCTCTGCTTTAGCTTTTTGTTTCTTGTAAAAGCCTCTGAGGCTGCAGAAAAACCAAAGTCTTCATCCCAGACAGCCTTAGAACCTCTCAGGTTCAGGTATTACGGAGGGAAACAACCATTTCTGGGTGGATTCCGGGTTCCCACTGATTAACTACTACACAGTTACAAGTCATAATAGTGGCACAATTAGAGAAAACCCAGAGGTTTCTTGGTGGGGTTCACTGAGACGCTTCCTCTTCCTCTACCAGGAGGGGCTGAGGTCAGGCATGGGGGGCATATGTGGACTCCTCAAGCCAAACTTTGACCTCACCTCTAATTCCTGTTTGCCACCCATCATTCTCACCGCAGGAGATCGTTTTGTGCCCAAAACACTGAAGCGAAAATGCTTCTTGTCCTCCTCGTCTACAGAGAGGAGTTAGGTGGGTGAAGTCATGGAAGCAGTATTATTGTGGTATGTGGACTGAACAGAAACAAGACTTTCCATACTGGAAAAAAAGAAAAAAGAAAAAAGAGCTGTGCGAGTCCTCCCATCTGGGTGCTCATACCGAAATCAAACTGAAGCGGAGGAGGAGTCACTGCAGGCTGGGTGGAGACGTCTCCCTTTTCCATTTGTGTTCATATTAATGCAGCAGTTTGGCCCGGTGGCTTTTTGGGTTCCGGAACGAGAACCTTATTGGCGTCAGCGCAAACTTTAACGTCTCCATTTCACACCTCAGAAAACGCACCCGGGGTTTTACTGTAAAGGCAAACGAGCCAATCGTTCATTTGTCTTGCCTCCATCGTTTACTGCAGAGATGGTGCACAGTTAGATGGTGTCGTCTCTCTTTTCTCTGCTCTCCCCAGATGTGTGATGATATACTGCTGTGCCTCTAACTGGTGGGAGAGAGACAGAGACACACAGAGAGAGAGAGAGACTCCAGACAGCTGAACTCGCTTAAATGTGTTCCTCATTTGTGCTGTAATATGGAAAAGATTTCAGCGCTCTCCCCTCTGCTCACCACCACTGAGCTCAGCTTAACTCTTTAACGGCCAGAACGTGCTGATTGTAAAAACAGCAGGCAGGTTTCAGAAGATCCCGCAGGCTCAGAAAGGATCGTTTCAGCCCCGCCAATGTCAGGAAATCACAGTAATGTAACTGCTTTGTGATAAAGCCACGATGCAACTTCATGTCAAGAGTGTGTGTGTTCACGCTCCAATTTGTGGAAAACGTGATTTCATCCTGGCTCTAAATGAGAGTTTTATCTGCTTGGAAACAGGAAGCCATTAATAGTTGGCTAAATAGTCACAAACAAAATATATATATCCTCAGGTTTTATCAGGCATTCAGTGATTCCAGATTTTGTTTAAAAAAATGGACCAACTGTGAAGCTTTGAATAAATGTAACACCATTTTGACCCGGGAACCTGTGGAACAATCTCCAGTTTTGATCTTCAGCATGAAGGTCAGGTGAGCCGATGAAATAAACGATGAAAACAGCTACTTTTATCCCGATGGAACTCCACCGTGGGAGAGCTGCTGGGGGAGCTGTGAAACACTTTAGATCTGGAGGAACCCAGGGTCTTTGATGATGATAGTGGAGAAAACTTTGATAAAACATGTGACCCAGGACTGAATTACCTCAAAATGTAACCGGCTTTTGCATCAAACCTCCCACTGATTCTGTATTTCTCTGTGTTTTTCTACCTGCTTCATTTCTTTTTTCTGCTCTTAGAGGTTTTTTACGTGCTCCTCTTTGTCTTTTCAGTTTTACTCTTATTTTGAAAATGTTGTCCAGCAGAGGCACCAGGGCGTTTACATCAGTGCACGTCCCTCAACTCAGGGAAATTCATTCCAATATCAAGTGTAACAGGGTCACCAAACTTAAAATACCACTAAGTTTTAAAATGCTCCATACCTGCAGAGGACCAGGACCAGGACCAGGACCAGGACCAGGACCAGGGCCAGGGCCAGGGCAGGGCCAGGGCCAGGGCCAGGGCCAGGGCCAGGATCAGGATCAGGACCAGGACCAGGACCAGGACCAGGACCAGGACCAGGGCCAGGGCCAGGGCCAGGACCAGGACCAGGGCCAGGGCCAGGGCCAGGGCCAGGGCAGGGCCAGGGCCAGGGCCAGGGCCAGGATCAGGATCAGGACCAGGACCAGGACCAGGACCAGGACCAGGACCAGGGCCAGGGCCAGGGCCAGGACCAGGACCAGGGCCAGGGCCAGGGCCAGGGCCAGGGCCAGGGCCAGGGCCAGGGCCAGGATCAGGATCAGGATCAGGATCAGGACCAGGACCAGGACCAGGACTTGGATAAGGATCAGAATTGGACCAGGGCCAGTGCCAGGACCAGGATCAGGGTCAGGACCAGGACCAAGATGATGAGCAGGACCAGGACCAGGACCAGGACCAGGACCAGGATCTGGATCAGGATCAGGATCTGAATCAGGATTAGAATCAGGATTAGAATGAGAATGAATATCAGGCTCAGAATCAATTCAGTATCTGAATCAGGATCAGAGTCAGGATTGGACTCAAGACAAGAATCAGCATCATGATCAGGGTCAGCTTTAGGACCGTAATAAGGTTCAGGATCAGCATCAGGACAATCAAGACCAGAATCAAGACCAGAATCAAGATCCATCCATCCATCCTCTGCCACTTATCTGGGGTCGGGTCGTGGGGGCAGCAGCCTAAGCAGACACGGTCGAATGCCTTCTCCAAGTCCACAAAACACATCAAGATTAGAATCAAGATTAGGACCAAAATCAGGATCTGAATCAGGATCTAGACCAGAATAAAGATCAGGATCAGGGATACAAATAATCCTCTCCTCCTTTCTAGGTCAGTGATTAATCAATCAAGCTTGATTCATACAGCATCTTCATAAATAAAGCTTTACAGAATCCCAGGATCTGACCCTCAAGGGAAAATCTCACCTTTAACAGGAAGAAACCTTGAGCAGGACCAGGCTCATGTAGGGGGACCCTTCTGCTGATGGGGGGCTGGGTAGAGAGAGAGAGAGGGGGGGGGGGGACAGGTAGAGGAGAGAATAGGTAGAGATCATTCACACACATTGTGTGATGATGTCATCAGCTCATTCTCTTGTGTAGTTTTTTCTCTTGGGGAGTTTTTCCTGGCCACTGTTGCTTGTTGGGGGGTCAGGACCCAGGACTCTGTGAAAAAAAACAATCTTGATTGTAACAGATGCCGACAAATAAAGATGCAAAAAGGAACAAAGAGAAAGGAGCAGGAATGTATAATCTAGATGTTTATCCTTGTTTATGTATATTGTGTATGTAAATTTAGTGATTCTTACTGTTTAACCCTTAATTTACATGGTCATGTGCACATTTTGGGGGGTGCAATGTGGCTGTGACTGAGGGTTGCAGGTTCAAGGCCCAATATTTCCAGTCAAGTGAAACCTTAAAGGCTAATGCTAATGAGCTAACCTCTTTGCAGACAAATCATGTAGCAAACTTGCTCCTTTGTCTTAGCACCGGAGGTCGTTTTTGGCTTCGGCCTCAGGAAGCTCTCGTCCTTCTTTATGATCCCTCTCCTTTGCATATTTATGCAGCCTTTGGAAAAGAAGAAGAAAACCTTCACGTATGGACTTTTTTCCCCCTTCCGAAACCACAGCCAGGCTCTATGTAGCAATTAGCTTCCTCGCGTGGACTCTGGGACATTGTGTAGGGATATTTCTGTCACGTTTATTATGCGTTTGCAGACCAGACTGTGAGTCATGTGGACACACAGGCAAATGTAACCACGGGTTAGTCCCGGCCAAGGGAACCTCCCTACGTTGATTTTCATACTTTCTACTTTAGCAACTTTCACATCGCTTCAATGAGAAAAAGGCTGCAGTTCGAGACCCCAATGAAATGCCGACCCAAGACAAGACAAAGACGGTGTTTTTCCCTTTTTCTTGACTGTTAACTGCAGCGTTCCACTGACTCAACTTCTCCAGCGGGCTTGCTCGTGTCTCTTGACATATATTTATAGTCTTCCCTACACCTCCCCCCCTACTCCTGCCCTGCATCTCCACCAAGTCCAGGCTCCGGTAGCCCCGCCTCCCTGGAGCAGACGCTCCGAATGGTCCTGATAGTCCAGTGGAAATAGCTGTAGATGTGGCAAACTGAAAGAAGGGGGAAGAGAAAAGACACGGCGCATCCCAAACCGCTGTTGGAACACCTAAAACTCTTGACGCCTGTCTTTTTTTCCCCATTCCCTCCCTCCTTGCTTCCTTCCTGGGTGCTCCAGGAAGAAAAGCGGAGCTCGTTGATATATGCTCAGGCCTGTCGGGCCAACGGGAGAGCGGAATTCTTTAAGTCAGTCCACCATTTTCCACCCGGTTTCAGCCTCCAGGATAGATAGATATTTTATTCCCTTCCTGGGTGAAGCTCACTTTCCTACTTTCTTTTCTCACCATTTTTCTTCACAGAGGCTGTAATTAGAGAACCTCAGTTGTCTCTGGACGTCTGCGTCCTGCGTCTCTCCTTACATCTGGTCTTCTCCTCGTACTCCTGCTCTCGTCTCACCTGCCGGGGCTCAATGAAAGTCATCTCATCAAACACAAGGGCCACGAATATTAGTAGTGATACTTATTTATGAGGCTAACCTGCATTTCCTGATCGAACCTAGAAGGGTTCTGGGTTCAAGCAGGCAAAAGTTCTTCAGAGCACTGCCGAGGTACCCTTGAACAATGTAGCGAACCCCCAGATGTTCACTTAGGTCCCTGCTGGAACACCCCTGGATGGGCCACCAGCTGGAATAGGCTCCATGAGCCTCCCCACGGCCCTGCAAGGGAAACAGTGGTCAAGAAAACCAAAAATGAAACCCAGTTCGCTGCTTCAGGAGCTTCTTTGGGGTTCGGTACTAGAGTCGCAGCAGCAGCGGAGATCAAACTAACAACCTTTGTGTGGTTGGAGCCACTTGAGCTGATGTTATGTTGACCTGGGGTCAGTGGCAGTGTTGCCTGAACATCATCAGCTGCAAAAAGCTGCCTGAAAGTTGAGGTGGAGAAGCATGAAGCAGAAAATAGGGGATAATATGTGTGCTTAGCATCATTCCTCAGGCTGATGGAGCTTTTAATGCTCCCATTAGAGATTTCAGAAGCACTATATGCCACTTGTTTAAAATATCTTTTACATTTTACCAGGTTTTGAAACTATTATTGAGACTGGACCCACTGGACATTCCAGGACAGAACATTTGTATTCTGTAGGATCTCTCGTGGCAGCCATTTTCTTCACGCTCGCCTCCAAATGCTACGTGTGATCTTCCTCCACGACGATGCAGGAAGATCAGACGTGATCTGGTGCGGAGGTGTTACGGCACAGAACACACCATCCCATCTAATCTCGCTGACTCTCCTCTCACCAGCTGACTGACGGGTGGACACGCCCTCCTCCCCACCCACAATCCTTTGCAGCGTCTGCATCAGAGAGGAAATATGAAGCGGTGACGGAGAGCGGCGGTGGAACTGGTTGGCTGGCCAATGGGAGCGCAGCACATCTGGAGGGATCCGTCTGCAGGCCCAGCTGGCAGTGCTGTGGGAGACAGCAGAGGAGAAGTTGGATCATCTGAGAGCATCTGAAGTGCTCACAGCAGAGGAGAAGTTCCCAATCTGGATCAATGCCTGTAAAAAAAAAGCACATTTCTCATGTATAAAATCCAAAACTCCCCTAATTGTGCTTGTGTATTTATTCGGAGGTGTTGAGCCTGGTTCAACGCTGCAGCAGATGCATCTGGAACTAAACTAAACTAGCTGTCTGGTTCAAGTGATAAACCTCTCTGACCCACAGCAGACCTTCACATTCTTGAGAGAAATCCTGGGGTTTACTGCTGGGCTCACAAAGATTACCCACAATGCCTCTCAACCGGCCTTTATTCCATTTTTACTTTCCTAAAAGAGAATTTGAACGCAAACGTAGACGAGCAAATGCGGACGGCGATTTTGAAACGTTGGATCTGTGGAATGCAGTCGGGTTTGATGATGTGGAGCCTTGCAGCCATCTTTGATTTCCACACGGCCGCCTGTCCTTCCTCTCCGAGGACGTCAGCTCGTCCGCAAACATGAGAACGGAGCTGTGCGGCGAGTGGGAGCTCTGCCATCTTTAAAACACATTTCCCTCCAGCCGCCCCTCCCCTCCCTCGTTTCTTTCTCAGTCTTTCGCTGGTTGGGCTCGGGGGAGAGCGGAGGTGAACTCGTTGGGAGTGTCCAACTATTCTTTCTCCTTTTTGGGTGGAGGAGGGGGAGTCGGACTGTGAGTGCAGGGGGAGAACACTGATGTCGCCTCGCTGCTGTTTTCTGACTGAACTGGAGCAGAATAGAACTTTAGATCACAGACTTGAAGCCATTCACCAAAAAAAAAAACATCAGAATCTTCCACGTATTAAGATTGGGCTGAATTTCTCATATGATTGATCAGATAAAGAAGGGATTTTATCACTTTTATATTGTTTTAAGGTTTGAACGGTAACAATAAATAACAAATAAAAAAGCACCCTGGCAACATTTGAAGCTTTTGTAACTGGAATGGACAGTGGGTGTGTTGGCCACGCTGTGTGTTACATATGACATGTCTGGTCATGCGGGCTGATAGAGAGAGGGGGGTGAATTTCTCCCCCACACTAGATCTCAGGTGTGAGTTGTAGGTGAATCCTACATTCTACTCGTTACTGTTGGAATTAAAGGTGTTTTCTTTCTTTTTTGCCTTTTCCTGTAACGATCTTATGTGAACACATCGTTTGTAAACTTGGGTGTCATAAATGTGTGATTTGAACTTGGGTTTCGGGGGTAAAAATAATAATGGTTATAAATTTTGCACGGAGGTTCCTGATGAAAGCAGAAAGAAAAAAAATGCAGCCGTGCGTAAAGTTCGCATCGAACGCAAACTACAGCCAGATTCCAGTAGTTCATCAACATCTTCATGTTTAAATGTGACCTTTATGGAAGCATTTCCCCACTATTAAATCCGGAAACTGCAGCGTTTTCGGTGCCAAATGCTGCCCGCTGATGTCGGGCACCGCGGGCGCCCTTCACGCATCAGCCCAAAGCGCGCACACGGCGGCGGTGTGATGCGTCTCCGCACCGAGCACCGTGTTTCACTGCAGCCCGAACAGGAGGAGAAAAAAACCAAGGCCTTATTCTCCCTTTTAAACCCCGGCGCTGTCCACGTCCTCAAAAAGAATGGATCTAATTAAAACGTTGCACTCGTCATCATGGCCAGTGCCTTGCCAAAAGGCGCCTGGTGGAGAGGAGGCAGGGAGATGCAGCACCACATGACTGAGCCTGAGCTGGAGAGGGATGGGAGTCAGATTGGGTTTCTCTTCTCTCATTGGCCGGTGGGCTGACTTTTGACACGCAGACCCGGGACCCTCCTGCCGTATATATAGGCCTGATAGAACTTTATTATTCTAGCATCACGGCAGCAGGTTTCTGCTAAGTTTGGAGTTACTCGTGTCACCACAACTGTATGCCTTCCTGAAGTTGGTTTAAAAACAAGGGCTTAGCAGCACAAGGAGTCTGCATGTCTGCTTAGACATGCTCAGCTTTGTGGATACCCGGATTCTGTTGCTGCTTGCAGTAACTTCATACCTAGCGTCATGTCAATGTAAGTTTGATTATCTGCTCTTTTTTTTCTCTGTGATGGATCTTTTTTTTTTCGCGGTCCAACTGCTTCAGGATCTTTGCGCTTGGTTTTTTTTGGGGGAACTTGTCGACCTGAAGACATTAAACTGGATTGAGCTCATGCAGAGGATTATTCGTTTTTCTTCAAGGATTCGATTATCATAGTTCGATTAGTCTCTTTCTTATTTCACTGTTGTCTAAAGAAAAAGTTCGGTTGCTGTGAGCGAAAGCCTTAAATTAGACGCCCTGGTGTGTTTTCCATAACCTTTAATGCATGCGCGTCTGTTTAAAAACGATAAATGCAACTTTTGCTCAGACGCGGGATGGAAAAGTTATTGGGGCGTTGTACACATTGTTCCATCCAGATGTGATGAGCTTTACTGAAGGCTGCAAGTGTCTCCCCCTGGTGGCCATAGCTGCACACGACTACTTGACACATTTGAATTCTCCTTTGAACTCTTAAGTTCTCCTTTTATTAATTAACGGATCCTTTTTACGTACAGTATGTTATTCAAACAAAACAGCGCGTTTAATTTGTTCTTTAGTTATTTTAGTACTTTTCCGTTGTCGAAGCCAATATATGAAATTTTGATATTCACTTACAGGGATTGAATCACACACTTTAGTGAGACTCTTTTTAAGTGTCAGATTGAATCAAAATGTTAAAGAAACGTACTCTGATGGGTGTCCGAGGGCGCCGCCTTGTGGTTTACACACGTTAAGTTGGCGATGATGGGGCGGTCCGAGCCGGACCAAACTGGGCCAGGGACCAGATGGTCCAGTATAACTGATACCCAGCTGCAAAAGAGACGAGTAAGAAGGACACAATCATTAGATAAACAACACAAATTCTCACAGTAAATATCTCAGTTTAACCTCCCTTGAACGAACACTTTAAGGACCGCAGGAGAAAATCAATCTACAGTCGTCATCCACAGAGTCATATACACACACGTCATGCAGTGGTGAAGGAATTATTCCTGTCCCAGGGGTTCAAATCTACCTGTTCAGGCTCGTCAGCAGCTGCTGGTGCAGAGCCGGCCCTCGGGATGCACGCTTAGACGCCACGTTTGCACCCCAGTAAGATCAACGGGCACGAATCAATCATTTTAACGTCATTATTTAGAGGGTTGGCAAACGCTTCAAAGTCGAGGCAGTCGTGTGTAGCTGTGCGGCCAGACCCAGAACACAGCTGACGCAGTCAGAACGCAGAAAAGTCCATTTTCTACATCGCATAGAAGGTTCTGGGAGCGAGTCCCGGTCAGCCTTCATTTCTACCTTCATTTTTCACAGCTGAAAGGATTTGAAACAGGAAAGAGGTTGACACCATGAAATGAGTAGCGATGGGGGGAAATGACATGTTTTTGCCATGTTTTTGCTCTGACAGTACTTGCCATGTTCTAATGAAATATCCCCTCTTGTCTCCCCCCCCACACACACACACTTGCTGCTGCTCATCGCTGCGATGCCCACAGACGCGGTTAGTACGCATGCATGAGACCGTAAAGTCATTACCTTTGCTCTCTTGTGTCTTCCAAATGATGCAACGTGTTCCAGAGTTCTCGCTTCACTAGTGGGAGAGGTTTCAGGAATTTCTGTGCCTGTGCTCAGCTGCTGGTGCAGTTTTCCTCCCTTCCAGTCCCCGGATAGGCGAGGGTCCTATTGACTAAAGTCTGTGTCAGTGAAAGCTAAAACCTGCGGCTCTCAGGGACCCCAGGGGCCTGGTACAAAGGGTCCTTTCTACAGGACTGTTGAGAGGAGTAGAGGGAGGGTTGCTCCTAACAACTGGCTCTGGGTCAGTTTGTAATCTACCTGAGAGCCATGCATGGAGTTACACATATTGATCTCAGAGCAGCCATAAGTTTTACCCCCCACCACCACCACTATTGATTAGCTTAGCGTTAGCATCTCAAAAGTGCAGTTCACACCTATGATGTGGTTGTCAGAACTGACCCGGTTCAGGATGCTACACTGTGATCAATCCTTTAGCATCTGTAAGTCACTGAAATGCCTCATGATCCTGCACAACTCTCTTGTGGAATTAGCTTGCATGTTTAGCTGCACTTTTAATTTCTAAATAAGCTGCCGCCACCACCGAGCTCCCCCCGGGGAACAGCGATGCCCTGGAAGGAGAGAATAAACGAACCTCACATTTATTTATTAGCACGTTACGACAGACACGGCAGCTTAGCTCCCACTCAGCATCTTTTATGACATTTCCACTCACCAGTGAACGGTGCCGTCTGTCCCATCGGACCCAGGTTATCTGCAAACACATTTTATTGATGTCGAGGTTCAGCAGATGCTGGAACACATTCCACATCTGCGGCTGAGTCCTGGGTGACGTTCGGTGGTGTTGGGTGCTTGTCGTGTTGCTGAAGCGGCGCCTGCTGTGAGGTTCCTGTGGCCTGACTGAGTTTGTTTTTGTCCGCAGGGTCTCAAAGGACCTCGAGGTGACAGGGTAAGTGCCAACCCGCCGCCTCTACTTAAAAACAGCACTTTTGTCGACCACAGGTCCAATAGATCTCTGGTAGCGGGATCGTTGACCTCTTAACCTCTGAAGAGGCCACGCCCCTTTGATTATGAGACGTTGCCATCAGGACCGTACAAAATAATGCAAACTCGATGTTTGATGTTTGATGCCCGAGCTCCCGAAAAACAACTGAATTCAATCATTTGATCTCTCATCATCTTTTCTTACAGGGTCCACCCGGCCCAGATGGAAAAGATGGCAAACCTGGACTCCCTGGACCCGCCGGCCCCCCTGGTCCCCCTGGTCTTGGAGGAGTAAGTTGACTGTCAAGTCTGTCTCTTGTTGGCGCCTCTTGTTAGTGTTTACATCATAAATGGTCCGAAAGTGACACTGCAGCTGGACCCGATCACATCTGGCTGCAAAACATCTTCACCTTTGACCTTTTCCTTTGAACCCCAATTAAAATAGCGAAATGAATATCTGATAGCAAAGAAACTAAAGCGTTAGGCTGCTTTGAAGCATAGCCACGGCGTTTTAAACCCGGCATCTGAGTCACGGTACTAAGCACTGACACCGTCTTCTGTCTGACAGAACTTTGCTGCTCAGTATGATGGTGTAAAAGCTCCTGATCCTGGCCCTGGACCCATGGTTGGTGCCCGTTTCCTTCTCCTTTCAAACCCTCTCTCATCTATTTTGGCATTGAGCGCCTGATTATTTGATGTGGTTCTGATTTCCAGGGTTTAATGGGCCCCCGAGGACCTCCTGGACCTCCCGGACCTCCTGTAAGTTCACACACGCTGCGGCATCACTGAGATCACAAATGCACCGTTCCACACACCCGTAATCTGAACATGTTCATCTTGTCCTTGGACAGGGACCCCAGGGACACACCGGACACCCCGGTGAGCCCGGAGAGCCTGGACAGAGCGTAAGAAGACTCTACTACTTACTGAAATCATGTCTTACCTCTCTGTGTGATGCCAACTTTGACGACTTGACTCTTTTGTCTCAAGGGCCCCCTTGGTCCCCGTGGCCCCCCTGGACCCCCTGGCAAATCTGGAGAGGACGTAGGTTCAAATTTGCTATGACAACATTGCATCTGGACTTTGAAGGCCAGAAGGTAAATTCTGTTTTGCTGATCCACAGGGTAACAATGGCAGACCTGGCAAGCCCGGAGACAGAGGTACCCCTGGACCCCAGGTGAGAGGTTTCCTCCAAAACATGGACGGCAAAGACAGGCAGAAAACTGTCAATCTGAGGTGTTTCTAAGCCACATCTCTTCTTGTTTTCTAATGCAGGGTGCTCGTGGATTCCCCGGAACCCCTGGACTTCCCGGAATGAAGGGACACAGAGTGAGTGTTGGCCTTTTCCCTTGCTGACTGTTGTGCCTCAGTTGGGTGGCTAATTGCTCTCTGTATCCAGGGTTACCCTGGTCTGGATGGTCGCAAAGGAGAGTCCGGCGGTGCTGGCCCCAAGGTAAGTCGTCCACCTTCCTCAACCCTCAGAGAAATTCCAAGCTTGCTCCGAGATTCAGATGTTTTGGCATCGTAATTGCTCATCGGCCACAAGAGCTCACCTCCGGTGTCCCCTCTAGGGTGAGACTGGTGCCCGTGGAGCTGCTGGAAGTCCTGGACAGGCTGTGAGTCCCACTGTCACTCCCTTCCGTCTTCACTCACTCTTCTTCGAACAGGTTTCCTCACCTGTGTGTTCCTTGGGTCTGTCTTTAGGGAGCTCGTGGCTCATCCGGTGAGAGAGGTCGTGCTGGTCCTGCTGGCGCCCCTGGTGCTCGTGGTGCTGATGGCAATGTTGGACCCTCTGGTGCTGCTGTGAGTACTGGATGGCCTAGTAACAGACGTACAATCAGCTGCTGAATTTGTGTCACTGACCTAAATAAACAACGCGTGCACCCGTCTGCGCAGGGTCCCGCTGGTGCTTCTGGTCCCCCAGGTTTCCCTGGTGGCCCTGGCCCCAAGGTAAGCGTGCTGGCATTACCTGGTTTTATTGCATTTCTTGTCAACATTTAGTGAAAAAGTAATCAATATATCACTAATATCGATTTACAGGGAGAGGTTGGACCCGCTGGAGCTAATGGACCCAGTGGACCTCAGGGTCCAAGAGGAGAGCCTGGTCCCAATGGTGCCGTTGGCCCCGTTGGTCCCGCTGTGAGTAGTTTTAAGTTATCTTGCCTTAAACATTATGCTAACACAATTATGACGACTACGTTATTTATATACCGTGTAACATATCTGATAATCGTGTGTCTGCCCCAGCTGTTCACTTCTCCAAATTTAAATTTTGTTCAGCTACATAAAGTTGGATTCAAAGGGATTCTTTAATATTCTTACTTTGTGGTTCCCCTCAGGGTAACCCTGGTGCTAATGGTCTGAACGGAGCCAAGGGAGCTGCTGTAAGTATGCCACAGAGATAATTAGCACAAATGTAGGTCAGAAGTCACAGGGTCACACACAATTCTATTAGCCTATGCTAATGCTATTTTATGCTAATTAGTTATTCTGGTTCTAGATTTTTTCAAGCAATCACTTACTGACATAGATACACACAGACATTAAATTCAAACAAATCAAAAGCACCATTGGTTCTCTTTAGGGTACTCCTGGTATTGCTGGAGCTCCTGGTTTCCCCGGACCTAGAGGAGGACCTGGACCTCAGGGCCCTCAGGGTGCTGTAGGACAAAGAGGCCTTGCTGTAAGTACACAAAGACACCAGATTAAACTCTTAAAAACATGCTGGTGTCTTCCCAGTGGAGACATCACCATGTCAAGAGAGAATTAAATGATCAATCTTGGGATTTTCCATAACTGATCCTTATATGTCCTCTTTTTGACCCGTTTTAGGGAGATCCTGGTGTTCAGGGTATTAAGGGAGATGCCGGTGGCAAGGGAGAGCCTGTAAGTTGATGACCCGATGTTGCCGTTTGCTCATTTAATAACCAAAAATGACTATGGAGATGATCCTTGTCTCTTCCATTGCCTTCTTCAGGGTAACGCTGGACCTCCTGGACCTCCTGGTTCTCAGGGTGAGGAAGGAAAGAGAGGACCCGGTGGTGAGCCTGGCGCTAGTGGACCTGCTGGTCTCCGTGGAGCCAGAGTGAGTACCAATGTAACAGTCCAGTTCTTAGGGTCATTTGATCGCCCCCCTATAACCGATGTTTCTCCACTAGGGTGGTCCTGGCAGCCGTGGCATGCCTGGTAGTGATGGAAGAGCTGGCCCAGTTGTAAGTTGTCCAAAAGTGTTACTCAGCAGTGATGGATGAGATGAAACGTGGCCCGGCACTAACTCTGAATCTTCACCACGTCTCTTAGGGTATGCCCGGTGCCCGTGGCGCCACTGGTGCAGCTGGACCTCGCGGACCCCCTGGAGATGCTGGCCGCAATGGTGAGCCTGGTCCTGCTGGTGCCAGGGTGAGTCTTTTACCGCATGCGCTTGTTTTTAGGAAAACAGCATATTGAACAATTTCTGACCCAAGCTTTTACAGGGCTCATCATGCAAGTTAGTAGTTCTAGAACAAGGTCCAACAGAACACATTCTAATGGCTGACTTATTATTCCACAGGGTCTCCCCGGAAGCCCTGGAAACTCTGGACCCCCAGGAAAAGAGGGACCCGCTGTAAGTAATCGAGAAACATTCTTCAGAATTCAAATATTCTCAGCAGCTAATGTTGCTAACAACTCCTTCTACCCGGTTTCTCCTTTAGGGAGCTGCTGGACAAGATGGCCGCACCGGACCTCCCGGCCCAACTGGACCTAGAGGCCAGCCCGGAAACATTGGCTTCCCTGGACCCAAGGGAGTTGCTGTAAGTGGGAAAGAGCAGAAAAAGGACATGGACTTGATCATGAACCTTGAGTAACTGATCCTTGATCTACTCCATCAGGGTGAGCCTGGTAAGCCTGGAGACAAGGGAGCCACTGGCCCCACTGGACTGAGAGTAAGTCACACATAATAACGCACAACTGCAGGACACAAAGAGAACATTCCGAGATCTAAATCCTTTATTCCTCCTGCGTGTAGGGAGCCCCTGGACCTGATGGCAACAATGGAGCCACTGGTGCTACTGGACCCGCTGTAAGTGCTCTTATTAGCAACAACTTAGCCACGCTAACTTGTGTTTTTCTACCTTTTTCTGATAGAGACACACATTTCTGATGTCTGGAGTCCTCGGTGTGATGTTTTTGATAATAACTTCCTCCTTTTTGCCGACAGGGTGGTCCTGGTGAGAAGGGAGAACAGGGTCCCTCTGGAGCTACTGGCTTCCAGGTTTGGATCACCTCACTCTGTTTTTTCCAGTAAATCAGTTACATGAATGTGATTTTAATGTGGTGGTTCTCCTTTATAGGGTCAACCCGGTCCTGCTGGATCTGTTGGAGAGGCTGGAAAGCCCGGAGACAGAGTGAGTGTCTCTTGAGATGCATGTTCAAACACATTAATCGGCGTCAGGACAAGCAATGCACGTCTAACGCACCATGTGTGTTTCCACAGGGTATCCCAGGAGACCAGGGTCCTTCCGGACCTGCTGGTGGCAAGGTAGAACCACCTGCTCTGTCTAGCAACTCATATTGTCCGATACTGCATAAACCGGATCAGCCAAAGACCTTGACTTTCTTTGTCAATATAGGGAGAGCGTGGTAACCCCGGTGGTGCTGGAGCTGCTGGAGCTCAGGGTCCAATGGGACCCCGTGGACCAGCTGGAGCCCCCGGAGCTGATGGTGGCAAGGTAAGATTTTTAGTTGCGCTAAATTGTTCTTTTCAATTCACATATGGCTTTGCCCAGCTGAAATAAGACTGGGAACATATGAACATTGGGTCAGAATCAACATTGCTATATTCAATGTGCATCCAGGGAGAGCCCGGTCTTGCTGGAATTCCAGGTGGTCCTGGACATCAGGGACTTAGCGGCATGCCTGGTGAGCGTGGAGCTGCTGGTGGCCCTGGAGTCAAGGGAGAGAAGGTAAGCTCTAAAAACTATCTTTTTTTTTCTTTTTTTTAAAGAGCCTGTATCATTTCCCCCTTGGGTTTAGTCAAGATTCTTCCCTGTCTGACTTTCCTCTCTCCATCCTCCCAAAGGGTGAGGCTGGACACAAAGGACCCGATGGTAACGCTGGCAGAGATGGTGCCCGTGTAAGTTTGAAGTTCTTGATATTACTGAGGCATTTGGACCCAGTTATTCTCTAAACTAGGTGGAACAACCAGCATAATCTCCCCCTCCTCTGTCTAGGGTCTCCCTGGACCTGCTGGACCTCCTGGACCAACTGGAGCCAACGGTGATAAGGTGAGCAATTTAAGAACTGTTATCATTTACCAGAAAAGTGATAACAGGAGAAACTCTTAACGGTCTGGCTGTTATTTACTATAAGTTATTATAGTAATAAGTTATTTACTGCCTGAAAATGGCTACCGTGAGAACAATTCAACATGGCTGACAGTGACCAATCATCAAAAGGAAGAAAGTAAGAAAGACAGAAAGAAAGATTTAGAAACAAAGCCAGTGTCCAAAATACAAACTATTCTCTGCCACAGTTCTGGATAAACATCTGTTGAAAATAATTTACATGAGGTCTTCGATTTCTGGGTCAGCGTCGGCACAAGTTAGAACCTCGCTGCTGCCACCTGATGGGAGATGTCCGATATTACAACAACGACTGGAGAAAAGGGAAATTAGCATCATGGTTCTGATCATATTAGCAAAGTACAATTTATACCAACAAAAAGTCGAACGTTCGGATCCATTTCATACTGTTTTTGGAAAAAATTAGGGATCATGAATACTTTAGTATCGCGTGTCACTGTATTTTAAAAATATATTTGGAGCAATGCTAAACTAATCAAGCAACCTTTGCTCTATGTCACAGGGTGAGTCCGGTTCCTTCGGACCTTCTGGACCTGCTGGACCTCGTGGAGCCTCGGTAAGGCTCTCCAAACCCACCTGATCACATGTATCAGTAAAACATTATTGGCGTTTTTGGCCAGTATGAATAAGCAAACTGACCAAGTGCTATCTGTTCACAGGGTGAGCGCGGAGAGGTTGGACCTGCTGGACCTTCTGGATTTGCTGGACCCCCTGTAAGTTATCCAATATTTCTCAGATACTGTATATTCTCCGAGCTGCAGATGAGCAATACCGCAAATGCCTGATGGAAAGACGTAAAGTTCCTGCACATACAGCACTGTTGTTCTTCTGCAGGGCTCTGATGGCCAGACCGGAGCAAGAGGCGAGCGTGGACCCGGTGGTGGAAAGGGAGAAGTTGGTCCCTCTGGACCTGCTGGACCCGCTGGACAGTCTGGACCCGCTGTTAGTACCATTCACCACTCTGGACTTGAAATCATGACATGTGGCTCGTCGTTTGAAACGGTCGCTGTTTTTCCTGCCTATTAGGGTCCCGCCGGTGTTGCTGGACCTGCTGGTCCTCGTGGAGACAACGGTCCCCCTGTGAGTAGTAAAAAGCTGCCTACACTCCAATCACACCTGCACCCTTCGGTCAACCTAAACCTCTATAGAACCTGTTCTATTCAAACCCACATTGTAACACTGATAATAAGAAATAGAGAAAACAAATAAGGAAATCCTTCAGGAAACACTGTGAAAATGCACAAGCGTTACTCTAAAATCCCACTATTGTGATTGTGTGTTTTAGGGTCTGACTGGTTTCCCTGGTGCTGCTGGCAGAGTTGGTGGTGCTGGTCCCGCTGTGAGTATTAGTCCTCCATGTTCCCTTAAGAGCACACCTACGGTACAAATCCTCACTGGAGGAACCGCAGAAGGAACTCACTTCTACTCAATCTTGCCTTCTCAGGGTAT